>NW_017731659.1:611075-679219 GCF_001890085.2 Hipposideros armiger
GAAAATAATTTTATGGTTGGGGGTCACCACAACATGAGGAACTGTGTTAAGGGGTCACGGCATTAGGAAGGTTGAGAACCGCTGCTTTAGAGAAATAAGACACAAAAGCCCTGCTTCGTGACGGCAGCCGAGAAGGTCCAGGGAGGTTAAATGACGTTCCCATGGCCACTTGATGGGCAGCCAGGGAACCTGGAGCAATGACATACCCCCACCTCCCCACCCCACCGCACAGAGACAGCACTAGGCATGTGCCAAGTACCCTGTATGGATGACCTACGCTCTGGCACTAGAATCATTATGACGGCTGTTCTACTGATGAAGAAATGGGGGCTTTGAGCAGGGAACACCAGAGGTAACTTCAAACCAGACAGCTTCCTTCTGTCTTCGGTCCTCTTAACCACTGCCCTGAGGCACCAACTCCTAGAAATAATTTTCACTTTCTCCCACCATGCCCCCAAAGCTGGTGTTGCTTCTCCAGGTGCCACATGCACACTATTTTATTCCACAGGTATTTGCTGGGTGCCTTCCATGTGCCAGGCCCCGTGCTAGCAGACATGGATACACCCGATAACAAAGCCAAATCAACACTGAGAGACAGACGGAAACAGACGAACCATAAAAGAACTGTGAGGTGTCCTCAGTTCTGTAGCGGAAGCAAGAGGGGGCTGTGGAGGAGAATAAATCTAATATTTTCTTTCAGAGAAGGCCTTGGTAAGGAGGTTAACATTTAGTTTATGGTTTTAACTGATGCTTTGGGGAATATTCAAACACACACACAAACAGAGATGATACCACAATGAACCCCCATGTACCAACCCTCAGCCTCAGGGAGCCTGCCATTCTGATTCTGATCGTATTTAAAAAATAAATAAATAAGCACATAGAGTTTTAAAAGAGTCCGACTGGGGGTCAGAAGATCTGAAGTTTGGTCCTGGCGCCACCGTGGACTGGCTGTGTAGCCCAGGGCTGTAGGTCAGGCCCCTGCAGCTCGCAGCCGAGGCGGGGTCCCTGCATGGCAGAGAGCAGTTACAGCCTTCCGGAAGTTTTCTCGTCCCAGGAGACGGCCTTCCCGGCAGACACTGAGTCTCTGTGGGGAGAAGCTCTGCAATTAGCCCTGATTTATGATCTGACAGCCTGCCTGAGAAGTCCTTGCCCACTCCCACCCCCAATCCTGGGCAGCCCCTCTCTAGGGAAGGGGCCCGAGGGCTATCTGGCCCAGCTGGGGAGATCAGGCACTTCTGCAGACAGGTGGCACCCAGAGTCCTGCTGGGCAGCCCTCGAAGAGGCTCCTTGAAGAGATCAGTTGCAAATGCACTTTGAGCAAAGCTTCCCAACGCTGTGCAAATACAAGTCCATTGGTCAGTCAGGAAAAGCCCTGGACCAGGTGGCCGGCTCTCCCAGACAAAGGGGCTGGTCTGGACCCGGGCCCTGGTCTGTTGCATCAACTGGACTTTCATTCACAGCACACGTATTGTATTGACACTGAGCTGCAGACTTAGGTGAAATCCAATGGAGCCGGAAGAAGTTCCAAATCCAGAGCAGCAGGATCAACAAGCTCTGGGGCTGCTGGTGATTCCTTTCACTTCTTGAAACCTCAGTTTTCCCATCATCAAAATGGGTGTTACAATCCCTGTGAGGTCATCCTGAAGACTGTGACCCAAAAGTTTGTCGTGCATCTTACAGCACGCGCCCTGGGGACAGGATGCCCTGGTGGGGCAGAGAGTGCGGGGCTTACAAACACTTGCTGTTGGGTTGTCGGAAAAGTCATGACGTATTTTGTCTATGTTTTTCAAAGGTCATTTATTTATATAAAGAACAAAGATCAATCTATGATATATTGCCCGTTTTGTTCGATAACCTTTTGCCATCTTTCAGTGAGCTTCATAATTGCTCATTCATAGAAGGACCTGTCTTTATTTGCGAAAAACTGAACAAGGTGCTGATTTAAGCCTCATCTGAATTGACCGTTATACCACGCAAGGAGTTTTGAAGAGAGTGAAACAAGTGGAAGTCTGCAGCACAAGATCAGGAGAGTATGGTGGGTGTGGCAACACATCCCATCCAAGCTCCAGTCATTTTTGACGGGTGATCAAATGTGTGTGGTCTCCCATTGTCGCAATGCAACACAACTCTTTTACATTCAAATCGTTTGGTTCCTTGGTAGGAGCTCAAAAAAACATGACACCTTTAAAATCCCACCACACTGAAAGCATAACCTTTCTCTGATGAATGTCTGCTTTCGATGTCGTTTGAGGCGAGTCATCACATCGGGACCAAGACCATTTGCCTACCACATTGTTGTAAGCAATCCACTCCTCATCACCAGTTATAAGTTGCTTCAAAAAAAGATCATTTTCCTCATGTTTAATGAGCATATCGCAGATGTTTATATGCACCGTGAAATGAACTTCTTTGAGTTCATGCGGAACCCAAATATCGAGATTGCTTACGTATCCCAGCTTCTTTAGGTGGTTGCGAACTATTGAATGATGGATGTTCAATGTTTCTGCAATCTCTCGTGTAGTGTATTGTGGGTTTGACTCAATCAATGCCTTTATTTTGTAGTCATCAACCTCAGTGGGCCTCCCTGATCGTTGAGATCAAAATCACCAGCATGGAATTTCATGAAGCATTGTTGGCACTGATATTCTTGTAGAGCATTGTCACCATAACCTTTATGCAACTTTTCACAAGCTTGATGTGCATTCTTCCCTTTATGGAAGTAAAACAGTAAAACATGGCAAAAATGTACAGTTTGCTCTTTCATCTTCAACTTGTTGTAAAATCTCCAAAACTCAACCACATCGCTCAATTTTTTTTTAGAATGAAGCTAGAACTGTCAGCTGTCAAATGACATAGCAATAACATAGATGCGAATGATTCTAGTACTTCCAAAAATGAACTAGTGCCATCTGTTGCAAGCATGCATCATGACTTTTCCGAAGACCCAATAATTAAGCATTTGATAAAGGCAGTGGATGCCTAACAGCAGCCCTGAAAGCAGCCTGCCGGGGTTCAAATCCCGCCTCTGCCATTTGCGGACTGCAACCCTGAGCAATAGGCATCACGCTCCTGCCTCAGCTTCCTCTCTTGCAAGGAAGGAATAATAGTAGGAGGTACCTCATGGGGTTGTTGTGACCACATGGATCATAGCCGGCGCATAACAAACAATAAATGCTACTCCTGACCACTTGCCTGGCAGTGGTCACCTATCTGCTTCCCAGCCACAGTGCCCCCTCCCGACTCAGGAGCCATGCTCATTGTCGTCCTCCCATACTTGAGGGGCTAAGAGGTGTTTGTGGAATTAAAATATAATTGATTACGGGTTGGGGAAACCTGAGGGAAGAATGAACTGGCCAATGTAATAAAATCACTAAACCTGAGGCCAGCACTTTATTGTTTGGATCATGGGTAGAGATGTGCATGGGCAGTGGGTGGGGTAGGGGACAGGCTCCTGGGACTGAGAAAAAGCCCTCTCCCCACCAGACCGGTTTAGTCTGGTTTACCAAGGGGACAAGGGAGGTCTTGGGCAAGGCTAAGGAATGTTCCACAGGGCCCCTAGGGAGGGGCAGGAGGGGGGTCTATAGCCTCACAAGGGTTCCATTGTGTCTTCTCTGTACTGGCAGCCCCCACAGTGGCCCAGTCTCTGGAGAGCTGGAGAAGAACAAAAACTGACGGAGGGGAAGGGTGAGGTGGGGGACACGCTGGTTGGGACAGAGCCTGGGAGAGGGGGCGGAGGGGGTAGCACAGAGGGAGCTCCTATGCCAAGTCACAAAGGTCAGGGTGGGAGGTGGGGCTGCACTGCGCTGCCTTGGGCTCCCCTGGTGGACCCCAGTCCCGCTCAATTCAACAAGGAGGGACTCAGTAGGCTGGAAAAGCAGGGGATGGCCACGCCTGGACAGGGCTAAATAAAAGTCCTTTATTTGCCTTAATATCCCTTAAATGCACAAACTTGAAACCCTAAACCGTCCCTCTCTATTTCTTTTGGATGTGGCTGTGCCTGGCAGAGCAGCTCCCTCTTGCCTGAGCTCCTGACCAAAATTATACCAGTTTCCTGTTTAAAACTCTCTAATTCCATGGGTTTCTGAGTTGCTCAGCACTGGCTCCAGGCTGGCTGGGGGCAGGGTAGGGGGTGGTCTACCCAGGGGAGTCCAGACTCAAGTGAGCAATGTAGACAGTAAATTGGGGGCCCCCAGTGTGGCTCAGCCAGGGTCCAGGATGTATGGGGGAGGGTACCCAGCCCCTAGCAGGGTAGGGTAGTGGTGAGGCTGGGGGAGGGGAGCCTCTGGAACTTTCCTGTGACTATATCCTGGTTCTGCTACTTCCCAGCAGTGTGACCTTGGACAAGCCACCTAATCCTTCCAAGTCTTGCATTCCCCATCTGTAAAATAAGGATAGAGATGACAGTGCCCATGTCAGAGGGCTGCTGCTAGGAGTTTTCAATGAAAAATGCGGGGGAAACTGCTTACAATAGTGCCTGGCTCAGGGAGAGGACCGAGTAGGGATAGCGTTATTATGATGCTAACGACGACACCGTCAGAATAACCCTCCACCACAGAGAGAGATTTCCCAAGAGCAAGTGTGGGAGGGCAGGCTGCCCCTCTGACCCTCTACAGTGACAGCCAGAAACTGAGCAGATATGAGCGGGGAGGGCCTGAGAGCCTTTTTTGAAGTATGTTCAGATGTTAAGAAGTGCACCAGCAAGAAAAAAAAAAAAAAAGGCTCTGTGATCACTGACGTCTGGGAAATGCTGGCTTCACCCAAGCTAAAGAGCATCTTTTGTGTGGGACTTATCAGAGCCTTTATTTGACCCAATATGCATCTTGAGTCTCCAGAAAGGGAGGCAGAATACATGGTTCTCAAACCTCTCTGCTGCACAGTCTTTTAGAAGCAAGGGTTAGTGTTCTGTGCCGTCCACTTAGGAAAAGGCTGGATGTTGGTCCACGTTAGGCATGGGAGGATCATTAATTCCTCCTGTCACTTATTCACACTTTCATCGCTTCCTGAGTCCTTTCCCTCCTCTCGTGCACATATGCACCCCACAAACCATTCCTGAGAACCTCATCCTGTCAGGTCCTGCAGTAGGCATAGGGGTGATAAAAGGATGAATCTGCACGGAAACAGTCCTTAAGGATCTTTTAGTCTTATCAGGGAGATAGTGCAGGCGTGTCTGCCGCCTAATTTTCATTAATGGGAGGACTCTTCTCCCAGATGTTCAGTCCCCAAATCTATTAGTCACTGTCCATCCCTCTTGTCCATCATCCCTCACATCCATCAGCAAGTCCTACCCAATCGACCTCAAGATATGTCCCAGATCCAACCATTGCTCACTATTCTAACTACTACTGCACTGGGCCCAGTCCCCGTCATCTCTGACCTCGACGCCGCAGTTGCCCTCCTCACTGATTTCCCACTTCTGCTCCTGCCCCATCAGTCTTCTCCACAGAGTTCAGGGCAATCAGGTCATACCACTCCCCTGCTTAAAACTATCTGACTGCTTCCTCTCGCCAAAACCAAACTCTGCTCTGTCTTCTAAAGACCCCCACCATCCTACCTCGCCCGCCAACTTGCACACAATTCACCTTGCCACTCACAATCCTCCAGCCGTGACGGAGTCCTCTCAGATCTCACCCCTGGGCCTTTGTACTTGCTGGTCCCTCTGCTCGCAGTGCTCTTCCCCTGCAGCTTCCCACAGATGTCAGGAGTCTGCCTAATTGCCCGCCTGCTCAGTGAGGCTGTCCCTGACCACCCCGTCCAAAGTAGCTCCTCCTCCCGCAACCAGTGGCCACCACGTTTCCCTGCGTGTTTCCTTCCCAGTGCTACCTCCGTGTGAAAGTTTTATATTTAGTGTGTCTCCTCGTTTCTTTTCCCTCTCCTGGCACTGGAAGGTAAGGAACCCCATGAGGGCAGAAGCGTTCTCTTACGCGTTGGTCAAGCCTCAGTACACAGAATAATGCCTGTCCATGATAGGTGTGTCAGAAGCAGCGGCCGAAAGGATGCGTGAAGGAGAGTGTTCAGTAGAGCGTGGTGGGGACCATCACTGGACTGTGGTATCACTGAATATGGTCCCTCTCCTGGTCTGGCCAGAGAAATTTCTGCACAGCGTCACCCCCAGGCCTGATGACAAGGACCCAGGCTCCACCTCCTGAGCAAACAGCCAGAAGTCTGCCCCACTTGGAAAGCAGTACCTGAGACCAGGTACTGTGCCAAACGCTGTGCTGGGCACTTTTACATACAGGAAGGAACTTTAAAACTCTTCGTGTCAACCCTGAGAGATAAGTTTCTTCCCCCTAATTATAGCTAAAGTTATACCGCCAGTCCTTAAAAGAGCAGATTACTAATAGGTCATTCACTCCAAAGCCAGTCCACCATTGACCATTGCAGACTGTGAGGAATGAATGAATGAATGAATGAATGAATGAATGAAACTTCCAAACTGCCAAAATGGGGAGGGAAACAAAGGTGGCTGTGGTGGCCCCACCAGAGCCTTTTCTCACTCCCCTCACTGGGCCCCTCAGGCCCTCCCCTCCTGTTCCCCAACCCCCTGGCCCATCAGGGCACAGCAAGGCCTCAAATGCCCAGAGTCTGGCTTGTGAACTCACTGGCCATGTGCCTCCAGAGGAGTCAGCTTCTTGGAGCCTCTGGTTCTCATCTGTGAAATGGGTAGAGTGAGCCTTGCTGTCTACCCTCTGCAAGGTAAGCTGACAGCATGACATACTCGGCAGACATGAGGGGTCATTATTGGGGACTTCCTCGTGACCTTAATGAGCAACTCTTCCCATGAATACCTGCACTGGAAAGAATACCAGTGCTAATGCTCATCCCCAAAGAAAGACCCTCCAGTGGTACAATGTCAGGTCCGGCGACACCTGCTACCAGATGAGGACGCTACCACATAAGAAGCCCCCCAGCCAAGGCCCTGAGGAAACCCCAGTCCTGACCACACCCTCCAAGCCAGTGCCTCAAGAGTGACAGCTAGCTTGAGAAAGGCCTTGGGACCTAGGCTGGGGCTCAGGAATATGCATTTAACAAACACCCCGCTGTTGCTTTAATCTGCCAGCCAGGGCAGGGGACAGGGAGGCAGACAGAGGAGGGGTGAGCTCGCTCGCATGGGGCTGGCGTTAGCAGGGCTGTGGTTTGCTTTTTGCTGTGTGACGGAGGATATGCCTGCCCTCTCTGGCCATTATTTCTCTCGTGCACACAGCAAGGGGGCAAGAGGAGTCATCACCACCACTCTGCCTACCCTGTCGTTTCAGGTTCCATTGTGGGCACTGTGAGTAGGCCACACCCCAGAGAGGGCAGGCAATAAAATCCAAAGAGGAGTGGCTCAGCCTGAAATAGGGGCAGTGGCTCAGCAACCCCACATGACCCTGAGTGCAGGGGTTCGTGTTTTCTATCTCCGTGGTGTGAAAATAAAATACTTCCTCAGTGATGGTGGAGGAACCTCTGGGGTGGGAGTGGGGGCAGAGGAGTCCAACATTCATTTCCCACGAATCCGCAAAAAAACCCATAAAAGCTGAAAACGAATCTTATTCCATGCCTCGTCCACTGCACAGAATACACACCTCTGGGTCATTTGCCAGTGAACTCTGGAGCACGAGCATAAATAATTAAAATGACATTACAGTTGTCAAAATAAAGTGGCAAAGAACCAGGAGCCTCCACGTTTTCCTCCTCGCCATCCTGGGAGTTCTCGGACGGCTACTCTGTAAAAGCTGATGACCGTGGCCAAGGGTCTCTGGGACACTGAGACAAATGACTGAGATGCAGCTGTGATGTGGGAAGGGCAGGAGGGGTGCCCGAGGGGGGTTGGGAGCCACACAAAAGGACTTGTGGGTGCATATGCAGCCATGCACAGCCTTGTGCAGGTGACAGGTCATGTCTGGAGCTACGACTCCACAGTCAGCGGGCCTGAGAACAGGGACTCTGGTGGGATCCAGAGCACTCCAGAGTCACAGGAAGCCCTTGGAGCAAGTCTGCAGTGGGCTCAGAGCACAGAGGTAGCCCCATGTAGGTGCATCCCACAGCTACACATCTGAAGGCCCCCAACCACCCGGGAACTAACCTCCCTGCTCCTATAGTAGCAAATGGAGTCTCAGGCCCTGGGGACCTAGACAACCAGAAATGGCAAAAGTAAGGAGGTGGTAATTATTTGGTGTGAACCTACTGGATGGAAGCTTGGTGCATAGCTGATCGTCACACCTCTGTGCCAAAGATGGCTACCACCATTGCCCGTTGGGACTATTGCAGTAGCCCCCAGTCTGGTCTCCTGCCGCACCACTGCCTTACTGTTTGGCAGACGGAATGAATGACTGGAGGCAGGACTACCGTTGTGCCCATTTTACAGGTGAAGAAGCTGAGGGTAAGAGAAATGGTCAAATCCACGTTTACTAGGGTGAGCAACAGGACAACTGGATTTGAATTCAGGCAGATGGCTCCAGGGCAGTCATCTTAAACATCACCTGATGCCAATGTCAGGACTAGGGGGCTAGGCAGCAGCATCCTCTGGATGATGTCAAACACTTCCTCCGGGTGTGGACCAGTGAGGAAAGAGCAGTCCCAACAGGGAAGTAGCTGACGTGAGGCCAGGAGCCGGTCCAGGGTGCTGAAGGCACCCAGGGAGGCCAGTATGGCTGCCTTATTGTAGAGTGAGGGAGGGGAAGGTAGTGAAGATGAGGTTGGCAGGAGTCAGCACATAGTGAGGAGTTTAGATCTGACTTACGTGTGATGGGAAGACCCTGGGAGGGTTCCAACAGCAGACATAGCAGCAGCTCTTAGGCGTGTGGGCTTGGATGATGCCAGTTTCTGCCCAAAGCCAGTTATGACCTCTCGTTCATGCATCAACCAAAGAGGCACCATTTCCCCCCATTGATTCAGTTATTAATAATAAATGTTAATAACTAGCATTTATTAAGCACCTACTGTGTGCCAGGCACTGCGCTGAGCATTGTCACACATGTTCATAATCTCATTAAATCCTCACGCCTACCCCATGACACAGGTGCTATCGTTATTATCCCGTTTTACAGGTGAAGAAACCGAGGCTCCAATAGGTTAATAGATTGTCCAATGTTCCAGCCACTGGAAGAGCCAGAATCTGAACCTGTGTCCGTCCAAGCACCAAGCCTGAGTCTTTAATACTCAGCTCCAGCCTGAACTCTACACACACACACACACACACACACACACACACACACGCTCCCTGGGTACACGAGGTGGGGATAGAATTGGTAGAGTCTAGAGGGCTGCCATTTCTCATACAAAACTTGACTGTGCCTCTTTCTCTTTCTTCCTCTTGCCATGTGTCCAGAAGATGGGGTGCAGGGGGCAGGAGCCCTGCTTTCCCTGCTCTAATGGGGCACATTCATTCCCGGATAATGCGATCACAGCTCAAGGATTAATGGACATGGCTCTTGCTTTCAAGTCCCACCCGCTGACAGATCTCCTAACTCCCCCTCCCTGTTCCTGAACCTTTCAGAAAAAAAATACAGGCGGCTTGCTTATCTTAGTGTGGGGTTGCCGTGGAAACTGCATCCCTTGTGAGATGCACTGTCATAACATTTCAGTGCTGTTCGGAACACTTAAAGACACAGGCTTCCTCCTCTTCGGGGCCTCAGACCATGGGCAGTTGTCAAGTGGCTGGGGAGGGGGTGGGAGGGAAGCGAGGTGGAAGGCAAAGAACTGGGAGGACCCCTGGTTTTGGAAATGTGAGCTGTCATCCTTCTAGGGTCACCTGGTACCCCACAAGTGACAGGGGGGTTTAGAGAACAAACATTCTTCAAGTGGCTTTGAGGCCAGGCAATGGCTCTGCTTGGGTTATTTGTGATGAATCCACAGTGTCCCCACGAAGACGGCACTATTATGATCCTCGTTTGACAGAAGAGGAAACTGAGGCTCGAGGTGGTGAGGTCATTGCGATGAACACTGCTGGCTCTCTGGGCGACCTCCCATTCTGGTGTCAGTATTCAAAGTCTCACAGCCCAGAAAACCCCTGGGTCCCTGGCAAATGGGGACTTTTGCTTCACCCATTTCCCCCCCAGGAGAGTCGGAAGTGCTCTGAGCCCCCCACCTTCCTGCCAGGTGGCCCTGAGCCAGGGACCGACAGGTGGGTGTAGAGAATCCCCGTTCCCTTGCCTGGATGGAGGACACGCTCTGAGCTCCCCTGTGGGGTAGAGCTGAAGCCACCTTCTGCGGGACTGTGCCTGGAATCCCCATTCCTCCCTGTCGGATTCCTCACCGGATGCCTCTGGGAGCAGATCCTTAACAAATCCCTTTGCACAGGAATCCGCCTCTGCGTTGGCTCCTGGGACAGCCTGACCTCAGGTCACACAGTCAGACTTGCTGGAGCTGTCCCCACACCTGGCCTGGGCTCTCATGCTTTTCCCATGCCCTTACAAAGCCTGGACTTGCAGCCGCACTGAAAGACGGCCCTTCCCCTCGGCCATGCTCTCTTGCACCTCCGGGCTTGGCAAGTGCGTTTTGTCTGCGCTGTGCTCAGAGCCTCCTTCCCAGGCTGCTTCCCGGGCAGAGCTCCACTCACCCTTCCAGACCTAGCCGAGGCCTCACCTTGCCTGGGAGGCCATCCCTGGTCTCAGCCATCACTGAAGGAGCTCAGAGGGGCACAGGCACCTAGTTGTTTCTACATCACCCCTACACAGCACCCCAAAGCCCCAGCAGCCTGCTGTGAGCCCCACCCAGGGCAAGCCCCGTGCCTTCATTTCTGCATCCTCACACCCCGCTCAGGGTGGTCACTGAAGAAGTGCTAACTGAACACTGAATGAGCAAATGAAAGCACTTAGATCACACCTACTCTGTGCCAAGTAGTCAGCAAGGAAAACCCCACGGTCTAAAGGGGCTTGCAAGGCTCTACATGAGGGCTCCTGAGTGCCTCCCGCCCATGCTACTCTCCCCCCAACCCCATCACTCCTGGGGCTCGCCAGCCCATCACTGCCCCAGCCCTGTGGTTCCCTCTGTCTGTAGCTGTCTTTGCTACAGACGTTCCGGGTTTATTCCCTCACTTCCTCAAGTCTCTGCTTACATGTCAACCTCAGAGGTCCCCCTGGCCGCTTTATCAGCCTCTCCCATCACTGTTCATTGAATTTCTCACTACCTTAAATATATAGTTATTTATGTAAAATATATGAGCCAATAATTATATATACCTAATTATGTGCAGACAATTTAATATGTAATATATAACATATAAATCAATTCACATTGACTATATATTTAGTTGTCTGTCTCTTCCACTAGAGTGTAAGCTCCACGGGGGAGAAAACTTTGCCTAATGCTATAACCCCAGTACCCAGAATAGTGTCTGCAGCACATTGTATGTACTCAATAAATTTTTTTGAACCAATGAATAAAATGCCTGCCCCTCATTGACAACTTAGAAACAGTCCTTTGAAGTAGGTGCTATTACAAACTGAAGTTCACTGGGCACAATGACTTGCCCAAGGCTGTAAAGACGAGAATTGAGGGCGCTCTGAGCGCCACAGCTGCCGGCCTTGACCCTGAACCCTCTCCAACAGAACCACACCCAGCAAGCTTCTCCCAGTCCCCTCTTTCCAGGACAGACACCCAAACTTTGGTGACTGGCTCCTCTGTGGCTGGGGACGCAATGAGGGCCAGGAGTAGGAGGCGGCCCAGAGAGGAGGTGACAAGGCTGCCTCTGAGCACCTCTTGGTGACCACGATGAGGTGGGGCTGGTGGCAGCACAGGCAGTCATTATTCAGAATGAAAAGATGCCTCCGCCAGCTCCTTAATGACTTCCAAGGCTTCCAGCCTCCCCACACTGGGGGTCCAGATGAAAGCTCTCCAACCTGTTCAGGGGACCCAACATGTCCATTATTACTTAAACATATAAGCCAATTAGTTCAAAAGTTTGAATGGGAATTATTATGGATGCATTTCAGGCATACCTCCTCTTTCTCCACAAAGGCGGGAAAACCATGGGCCAAATGAGATCGGTCCCATTGCTCAGACCCCAGACCCAGGCTGGAGTCAGCAGTGGCCAAGCACCAAGCCCAGGGGTTCTTCTTCACTTGTGCTGACTACCATCTCTGTTGAATGGTTCAGTGGTAAAAGAGGAAACAGGGGAACGAAGGAAGCCATCTCAGGCCCAGGTTCCAAAGGCTTATAGGGAATGGAGTCATTCAGACAGCACCACTCACAGCCAGCTTGGGAAACAGAATGCTGGAGGCCTTCTGATGGGGACCAGGGTAGCCTCCGTTTTCTGAGAGCCTGGAGAAGGGTCTCAAGAGAGACCCTGCACTAGATGCCCCCAGCATAATGGGGGACCCAAGCAGGAGGAAAACTCCTGCCTCAGATAGCAAAAATGTCATTTCCTAAAGGGACCACAATAGGAAACTGACTTTAGGACAATCACCAGGTCACCCTGTCCCGGATGCCATTTTCTTGGTATCCATCATGCATCTGGCCCATCACTGACCTGTTCTCTACCTCTGAGAATTAGTTATTAGCAATCTCACTTTACAGATGGAGAAGCTGAAGCTCAGAGGGGAATGGGGGTTCTAAACCTCAACGTGCCCATGTTGAAGTATCTTTCTCTGCTGACCAGGCTCCAAGCTTCCTTAGACATCTGCGATTCCACCTCCTTTTCTGTTGTCCTATGGCTCAGAGCAAGCACGCACATGCACACGCACATGCACACGCATATATGAAGCAGCCAGGCACCTCTAGGCCCCTGAGAGCCCAGCAATAAAGCTGCTGCTCAGGTCACCAACCAAGGGCTATGAGTTCGTGATGTCAGAGGCCTTGGACTCAGGGACAGGATGAGAACAACCTCTTGACGGGTATCCTTCTGACAACCCAGGAAACTCCAAGTGACCCTGCTCCCCAGTGTACTAGCCAGCATCCCCCAGGTCCCCAAAGCACTCAGAAAGGGGCACTGGCGTGGAGCGAGGGCTTCCGAAGGGGTCTTTCAGCTCCCTGCACCCTGCACAGTCCCACACAGACAAGGATTGGGAGGAGGTGGGCAGGGCTACATTTTGAACATGAACCATTATTGGTTGTCCTTTTCCAATGCTTTCGGAATCCTGCTGACAGGCTATGAAAATAAAGACTCATTTCCTACTGATCTGGGGTATTTTTTTTCATTCCACAAATACCATAATTCTGGGTTTATGGCACACAATCCACTCCTGGCTTACTCCTCCTGGATCAGCATCAATACTCTTGAAGCCTCCTCAAGAGACGCCTTGCTCGACCATATCACAGCCACTCTCAAGGGCCAACAGAGCTTCGTCGCTTGCCAAGACCTGCCCCAGTTCTTGCCTCACCAAATTCCTACAAGCCCCCTGCAAGGTATCATGGCTCGCCTTTGTCAGAAGAGGAGACGGAGGCTCAGAGAGGTTAAATAACTTGTCTTAGGCCACATAGAGAGTTCACATAGGAACAGACAAATCGTACAAAGCTTTTTCCTTAGCAGACATAAAAGCCAATAGAGCCATTTTCCTTCCAAAAAAGCTCCAAACTGGACAACTTAATCCCAATGTTGGCTAATGATAGAAAGAGTCCTACAAGATTTGACATTGGCTGGTTGTTTAACTCCCCCGCCCGTCACACTTATTTCTGTTGGGAGGTGAGAACCTCAGCTTCTCTGATGAACCCAGCTCTGCCTCCTGTAAACGTTTGTAAACCATGAAAAGAATTCATTGATGAATTCATGCAACACTTTTCTCCCTGGGTGAATGAAATCCAGCGACTGAACAGGAGGGTGTTACTGTAAGGTTGCTACACAGGGAAAATTGGCATGTCTTTCTTCGTCTGCCATACCCGACTCTCTCTGCTGGGGAGAAAGGCCCTTCACCAAGCGTGACTGCGGTGCTCCTTGTGGTTTGTTCCACACGCTGTGCCCAGGCACCCAGCACAGCCTTGTTTGCAGAAAGGCAACGGTAGCCAGCTGCACGGATTCCTCCTTTCACTTGGCCCTCTCTTCTTGGAGCAGTGGGCAGGGAGTTAGTGTAAATTCAGCTCGGGACACGTGACCTCCTTAATCCTGGCCAGCTTCTCCAGGTACAAGAGAAACAAAGCCACGGAGGAGAGGTGCCACCAGCTCTTGTAAAACACATCTCTTTGCAGGAAGTCCCTCCTCCCACCTGCACTCTCCAATATGGCAGCCCCTAGCCACGTGTGGCTATTTAAATCAATAAAAATGAAATAAAATGGAAAGGCCCGTCCCTCTGTTGCACTAGTCACACTTCAAGTGCTCAGTGGGCAAGTGGCTCTCCTACTGGACTGTGCACCCGTAGAACAATTTGGTCCTCACAGGAAGTTGCACAGAACAGCACTGTTGTAAGAGCTGCTGAGACGGTGACAGACATGCTGCTAATACTCACGGCCATCTGGGGAGCAAAGGTCCTGGGAGGCAGGCTGTTCCCTGGCTGCCCAGCTCTGAGAGAGCCTCAGCCTGCCAACTGTTTATAGAGGGTGTCTGGGCCGCTGCATGACCCACGGAAGAGGAGGCATACAAAAGGTATACCCAACCAGCTCCTATTCCCATACTCTGCTTTCTCAACCTTCTTTGCCTACAAAATGGGGATGATACCTGCTCTGCCAGAGAGAGTGGGTGAAACAGATCCTAGCCTGGGCCAGGCTTCTAGTTGGTCCACAGTGTGACTGGTATAATGAGGGGCTTTAGGGCAGACATAGAGCCTAGGAATCGTGAGTGAGGTGAGCCTGGGGGACTTCGGAGAGCTCCAGAAAGCAGCCTCAGCAAAGAACGGGCAATAACTGATCAGCTCAAAAGTGTCCCAAACTAATTGGAGGATGGGTTCGCCGTGTTCCTGGATTTTGTCAGGACATAAATGATAGTCACACCTGCCAATATCTTTGCTTTGGAACTGGCCAGGTGCTAAATGTTTTATATCTTTTAATTCTCATAACAACCCTATGAGATCACATTATTATTTCCATTTTACGGAGATAACTAGGCACTGGGAATCTAAGAAAGCCAGACCAGCCTGGATCTTACCGGCTAAGCCCACTGCCTCGCTCACACTGTGTTCCTGTGCTGAGGGAACGACAATCAACCTCCAGCAGCCAGCAATGCCAGCACATAGAACTGCCACAGGGACCCCACTGTGTGAATTTTGTCTGCTCTGCACCACTCATGGAGTGGAAAGATGCAAATTGCAGGTGGGGAAGGGAAATGTAATTCCACGTTCTAGAATGCAACAGGGTTGGCTTTTCATCCCAACTGTGTTCCTCACTTAACTGCGTGAGAGCTAATTCTCCGCTCTGAGCCTCAGTTTCCCTATCTGTGAAATGGGAATCCTGAAAGCACACACGTCATAGGGCTCACGTGAGGAGTCAGTGAGTCAGTGCAGGTAATATTAGCTTAACACACAGGAAGCACTCAAACATGGCTGCTTATCTCCTTGTTTTTTAAGAGTTGAAATTTTTGCCCCCATTTGTTTAGCTTTAGAACCCATTCTATCTTTGTTGGATCCCCCTCAACTTGTCCCCACTCTCACAAGCAGCATATACACCTTCCTAAATAGGCCCAGAGAATGGTTTGCATTCCTAAGATCGCCCCAAATGGTGATGGAAGGAAATGGGGCAAGGGTTAAAAATACAAGCTGACAATCCAAGTGCAGGTAATGGGGAAGCGACTACAGCCCTGACAGCATCCCAGACTCCTGTGCAATTTCCATGCACCAGGGGGGCCCAGGGGAGAAGGGCCCTACCTATTGTCCCCAGGAGTAACAGATGCCACAAAATCAGCAGGAAGAGACTCTGAGGACATCACCGAACTTCACTCTGAACGTGTCCAATGCCAGGTCTCAAGGCACAGAACCACAGAACCTCTGTCCCTGCCAGACAGTCCCGCCACCCCAGCCTCTGAAGCTCACCTAACCCCTCCCCATGAGAAGGACTGGGGTGAGCAGCTCACAGAACAGAGAGGAGGCTCTGTTTCTGCTTGGCCACTTACCAGCGGGGGACCACAAGCAAATCCCATCCTCTCTGAGCCTCAGTCTGCTTATCTGTCACATGGGGACATAACAGATAAGCATGGTGGGTGCGCAAAGGTCTGTAAACCCCAAACTGTCAAACACTGGGAAGCCCTGTGGGTGGCATCCCTCAGTGCCCTTGTCTTACCTGAGGAAAACAGCTAATTAGACAGGACCCTCCTAATGCTCAAAGCAGCCCAGTCAGTGGGCACTAGTGTTGTGCCCAGGAGTTCAGGGGCTTGCCTTTAATATACAGATATTAAATAGCCAGGGTTCATAGCCCTCTGCCTGCCACCCCTGCTCTCTGACCACAGTCACCCTCAAGCTGCAGCCGCCCTGACACCACCGTTTAGCAGGCGGCAAGGGTGAGAGGCCCTGGGAGCCAAGTTCTGCTCTGCTAAGTCCAGTCAACGCCCCAATGCATACTGAGTGAAATAGGGAGGGGGGGGACTTCCAGACAAAGGGAACACTATTAATGGTATCAAGCACCTTGCCAAAGCCACAAATATTTTGTGGAAAACACTCACAGTGGCCTGCAGTGGGGGCCAAAATGCAAACGAAGCATTTGAGGGGAAACACTGGCTTCAGGGGCTGGTGGGGGGTGGGGTGCACATACCACCAGGAGAATTTTTTTTTTTGTCACAGGAAAACAAAATCACCTATCTTTCTTCCCTTGTAAAAACTGCAGGGCCGTAGGGGTGGGACTGGGTGCTCTGTAACTCTACCCATGGCAGTAAAACTCTACAAGCATTTGCTGAATGTATATATAAGTGAAGAGGAAATATTAAAGTAACGGATGTGGAAAAACCATTAAAAAAAAAAAACGGAGGAGGATGAATGGAAAATCTAGGATGGGAAGAAATGGGCTCTGGCAGAGGACACGGGACCTTTGGTATTTCTGGGTCTGGGTGGTCGATACTCATGTGCTCAATGGATTGTATAATTCAATCCCTATATTTATTTTATAAATATTCTTTTGCATCTCATCCATGGTTAACAAAAGCATTCACAACGCAAAATTTATCAAGCCCCTAGGAAACATCTGGATTTTAGTGCTAGCCGTGCCCACATTTAGAATAACACTTTGTCTCATTACTGTGGTTAGCGGTGATTAAAATCACCAGAGATATTTTAAACGATACCTTTTATTTATACAGCACTCTACATTTTTATAGCATTCACCACTCTCATTATTGGGTTTAAATGTAGACGTAAGGAGTGTGGCTGTCGTTGGGCAAAAAACGCTAGAAACCGAAAGATCTGCCATTCATTCGTGACTTTGCCTCTTACCAGCTGTGAGAGTCTGAACAAGGCACTGAAGTTCGCGAAGGCTCGGTTTCTCAATTGGGAAAAATGAGAACTTGAACTTGGGCTGTCTGTCTCGCCGGGTGGTTGTTCATTAACCCTCATTGAATGGTCAAGTATTCGTTGAGCAATTCCTGTGGGCTGGGCATAGCCCCGAGTGTTAGGGACACAACAGTAGACACTGCAGAAGTAGTGGCTGCTTTCACAGCATCTGCTGTCCAGGGACAGACAGACAGACAGTGGACAAAGAATTTTACAATCGTAACCTCATTACATTGAAATAAATGAAAAGTGATAGCACAGGGTCCCCGGAGAGCTTATGGCAAGGGGTTCAACAGGTCTGAGGGGCAGAGCTGGGGCCACTAATGCCTGAACACATACTCCCCTAATCTGTGGTCTTGTTGGGAAGGTAGTGGGCTGACATGACTGTCATAAAGAATAAAAAGGCGTTAAGAGAAAAAGGGGATAGAAACAAGACCACGAGCAGAAGGCTGACAAAGTAGGGCCAAGAGCCTGCCATACGCACCAGAACAAAACCCTGTCCTACGCTGGTTGGCACTGGTTGATGCTTAGTGGTTGCTCTGGGCTCCGGAGTCTCCCCATTGCCTCGCCAGCCCTTCCCCACACCCAGAAGCTAGAGGGAGGGTATCTGGCCCAGTAGGGGCCTCTGGGACCCAGCAGCACTATCACCAGTGTCCACTCCAGCTGGTCAACGGCAGCACTGCCTTGTCTTTCCGTAGTTTGCGCTTTGCCCCTGAGTCAACGGATGGGGTTCTAAATTGCACCTCGATCTCTCCCCACAAAGCCAACAACACAGGCGATGTCCTGATCCCTCCCCTCGCACTCAAGCCCCCGCCACAGTGCCAGGCTATACCTCTGGGATTCGAGGATGCTTCCCTCACGTAGGCACACAGCGCAGCAAGGCGAAGTAGCTGTGTGAACAGCCAGGAACAGTGTTTTAGAAGAACGACCTGTGTGAAGGCAGCTCCCCGAGAAAGGGCTTGGAGCCTTGAGAGACCGAGAGAAGGCGGCTATACACAATGGCAGACAGCCAGGGGAGGGAGGGGTAGAGCCTTGAGGCCGCAGCGAGGATGTGGGATCTATCCTGTGAGTGCTGGAAGTTAAACAGGGGCCAGCCATGATCAAATGGGTGTTCCACAAAGAGCACTCTAGCTGTGGGGGACGAGGGGTCTCTGGGACCTCGTAGGGTCCGGCAAGTGCCTGGAGTAGGCGAGTCCTCAGAAAGAGTTGTGACATATCCTGGATACGAGTGCTGGGAATCCTCTTCCAACCTGTGGCTTTCCTATTCATTTTCATAACAGTGTCTTAGCAGAAGTTTTAAATTTTGATGGAAAAAGTCCAATTCGTCAAATTTCCCTTTTATATTTACTATTAATGTCCTGCCTAAGAAATCTTTGCCTACCACAAGGTGGTGAAGATATCCTCCTATGTTTCCTTTCAGAAATTAGAGCATTCCTTGAACTCAGTAATAAAAAGACAAACAATTCAATAAAAATGGGCAAAAGACTTGAATGGTTATTGCACAAAAGAAGATATTCGAATGAAAAGAAGCCCCTGGAAAGATGCTCAACTTCACTAGCCAAATAGGAAAGTGCACATTAAAATCACCACTGAGATAACAGTCCACAACTACAGAATGTCTAAAATTAAAAAGCTGACCATACCCAGAGCTGACCAGGTGGTGAAAGAACTGGCACTCTCATACACAGCTGGTGGAAGTCTAAAATGGTATAACCACCTTAGAAAACAGCTTGGCAGTTTCTTATAAGTTAAACATATACCTGTCCAATGATGCAATCATTCTACTCCTAGGTGTTTCCCCAAGAGAACAGAAAGCATGTGTTCACACAAAGACTTGTACTCAAATGTTCATAGTAGCTTGAATACATAGTAGCCAAAAATTGGAAACAATTAAATGTTCATCAAAAGGTGAATGGATAAATCAGAGAGAGAGAGAGAGAGAGAGAGAGAGGACACGCATGCACACATGAATGGTGGGGAGGCGTAGGCAGGACATATGTTTGCAGTGAGAGAATCTGCATAGAGAAGGGTGTGCGGGTGCTAAGTGGGAGCAGCGGTGGATGTGCAGGAGAGGTATCTGTAGGGGTGTGGAGGTGTTTGCATGGATGGGTGTGTGTGGGAGTGTGAGTAGGTATATGCAGGTATATGCAGGCGTGTGCATAGTGTGCATAGGTGTGTGTAAGAAGAGTGTGGAGGCATCGTGTGCAAGTGTGTGTGTGTCCATTTGGAGCAGTTGAAGGCAGTCTGTGTTTTAAGGAGACCAGAGTGAGGTGGTAGATGACGGTAAAAAGAATCAAATATATGGTGATGGAAGGAGAACTGACTCTGGGTGATGAAACACACAATGTGATATATAGATGATGTATTACAGAACTGCACACCTGACATCTATGTAAGTTTACTCCATTTGCTCTCACGGTGACAAAAGTCAGCCAAGACCTGATCCAGAAGGTTCCCAGCCTAGGAAGGTGGCTGCTCCCCAGTAAGCCTCCCCAGGATCTCACCCAGCTGGTCTGACCCACTCCCTCCTGTCTATAGCAAGTAAAGGAGGGGCTCTCACTGAACACAAAAAGGGCACAGGGCTTTTCTTACCATCTGAGGGCAGCCAGGACTGAGGAGGCCCTAGACAGTTCTGAAATGTCTACTCTCTCCCTGACCCCATTTCAGAATCTTGAGGGTAAAGGGCTGGTCTCACTTCACACGACCTGGACTAAACTGAGGACACAGCCAACAGATAACCTGGGGGTAGGGGGGAGGGGGACTGAGGAGGAACACACAAAGCTAGAAGGAAAGAGAGAGCACAATGGAAGCTTCTCTCTGCTGAGAAGGGCCCAGAGGTCAATCCTGGGGCAGGCTCCCAGAACAGACCCCCTGTGCCTCCTGCCCTCACAAAGCCCACAGTGGCCAGACCAGCTCTTCTGTTGGCTCAGCAGGACCTGGGGCCTCAAAGGTCTCAAAGCAACTGGTTCCTCCAACAGAGCACTGCTGTTCTTTGTCCACACAGCCCCAAGACTGGGAGACCCGTGAGAGCAGACGTGGTGCTCACCTCGGTGTCCCCAGCGCCCGAATACAGTAGATGCTCAATAAATGCATGGTGCATTACACTGACACAGCTACCCAGCCGCTCCTTCTGGAGCTGGCAAAGAGCTGGCGTAAAGACTTCAAGGAGTTATAGAAAGAAAAGAGGGACGTGGGAGGCAGGCGGCAGGAACCACAGTGTGATCTGTTAACAGTGGGAGAGGAGAGAGAATGAATTCATTTCCTCCCTGAAGTAATTTGCCTGTAAATATTCACAAACCACGCAATTTCTCTCAGCCTTCCCATTAAAAAGAAACACATAAATAAACCAGCCTACCCAGGGGCTTTGCACACACACAGGCTGCTGTCGCTGTCCTAAAACACCAGGGTGACTATTTATGTAGCTGCAGCCACCCCCGACACTGAAAGAGTCCCAGAGGGTGTCCAGAAGTGGGTCACCTGAAGAGCAAGGAGGTGGCTCAGCAGAAGTCAGCACTGGTCATGCGGGAGCGGAAGTAGCTTTGCCTACAAGACCCAAGGAGTTGCTGATCCAGCAGCCCAGGGGCCAGAACAGGTGGCCTCACTGGCCAGGGTTTAGCTTGGCAAAGTGTCCTCCGCACCCCCACCCTGACTTCCCATTGGAGGGTTTAGAGGTCACACACAGATAGGCCTCTTGTGCTCCAGGTGGATTCCTTGATAAGGAGAAAAACAAATGCCTTCTTAAAAATGCTAGAAATGTGTGACACACAGAGAGGGAGCACAGGCTAGACGGTCCCAGACAGAGAGGCTATTCAAGGCCAGCGTCCCCTGCGCAGAGGGCCCTGTCAGGGTAGAAGTCTTCTGGCCAGGGCCCCTCATAAGTTACGCACAGGTCCCTCTCGGTATCCTTCCCTGAGCACCCCGAGACAGGTAAACATCAGACAGACAGTGGCAGGAAGCAGGCTCGAGAGAAGAGGGGTCTCTTTCTCCCTCTCCAGACTAACTATGCAAACTCTGGGGGCACCAACAAAGAGCTTCGGTCCCGAGCCCAATCCCACTAACCTGCTCAGGGTATGCACCCTATCCAGGAAAGCTTAGTTAACCTGGGCTCACTTAACCAAGTCCTAGGATGGTGATGGCAAACCCCTGCAAAACACTTGCCCCAGGATGAGCTCTCTAGCTTTTCATCTTCATGGTAGCCCTAAGAGGCATGTTACTATTATTATCCCCATCATATAGATGGGAAAACTGAGGCGCAGAAATGTAGCTACCCAGAGAGTGGCAGTAGAGTCAGGATTCAAACCCAGACATTCTAGTCCCAGGGTAGTGCATGGAAGAGAGAAGACAGGAAAGTAGAAAGAAGCAGGATGCAAGGTCCCAGGGCTACGGCATATTTGATTTTTTCAGGGGGAGAAGGTGTCTTTGTGCCATTTTTCTTTTCAATATATGAAGGCCCTGGTGTGCAGCCCACCCACATCATTACCTCACTTAATCTCAACAGCAGCACTGCAAGGAAAAGTTATAATGTCCCATTCACAGATGAAGAAACTGAGGCTCATGAAGCTTAATGGTCTTCATCCAGCCAGCAAGTGAGAGCCATATTTCAATCTGGGCCCACATACCACCTTCACCTCTGCTGGCTTCATGTCCAGCTCCTCCACCAGTCAGAGAGTGACTGCAGGCAAGTCCTTCATTGGTGGGCCTCAGTTTCCACACCTGTAAAATGGTCCCTTCTTGAGCCCTGGACCAGGGTAGCTGGGAAGAGAGAATGAGATGGCAGTGAATCAGAAGGCCCATTGCAAAGCACACAGCCTATGACGCAGGCTCGAAAGCCTGAGAGCTGGCTTTACCAAGAGGACTGACATTTCCAACAGTGCGCCCCGACGCCCCACAGGATGCTCCGCCAACAAAGAGATTCAATTATGGTCATTATGGTGCACTTAGGAAAACCAGGGAGCAGGCTAATACATTTTAGAAAGATTTGCAGCAACAGAGGTTGAATCAAAACGAGTTTTCTACTTAACCCTCAGTTAAACAGAAAATCCATTTAACCACAAGGCAATGCTGTCTTTCCAGTCTCCAGTCAATCACTTTTTTTTTTTACTGTCTGCTTCTTAGATTTATATTTTTATCACCCTGAAGCTGCCCAGAATGAAAAATAAGTTCATCGATGGAGAGAGTGAGGTGAAGGTAGAAAGAAAGTCTCTAGGGGTTTGCAGCCCTGGACCAAGCCCTCAAACCTTTGCTTCCTCCAACATGACAAGAAAGACACACTGCTTAGATCCACCGCTGCCAAAGATGCTGGTAGGCACTGGAGGAGGCAGCTCCAGGGACCCAAGAGCTGAGTGCAAATTCACACCTCCCACCACCCTCTTCTCCCCGCCACACAGAGCAAAGCAAACATCAGCAGTCATTGGGAGCTCCACAAAGAGGCTGGGAAAGGGGACGCATTTAGAGCGGACCCTAGGGGCTGGACTCCGTGACCTCCAAGTGTGCTAAGCCACAGAGCTGGGGAGGTCTGAGTGTCAGGGAGGCGTGGTCAAGAGAAGGGACAGATTCAAGTTAGGGAGAGCGTTCCCCACAAAATGGGAAAGAAAACATATCAGCTGGATAGTTTTCTCTGCCATTAAATAAATCAGCACTGACTACACCCATGTAAAAACACACTCCAGGTACAGACTTGCCAGATAAAATACAGAACTCTCAGTTAAGTTTGAATTTTTAGATACACCACAAATAATTTTTGGCATATATCCCAAATAGTACATGGGACTAATAGGGATGGGACATAGATTTATAAAAATTATTCATTGTCTATACGAAGTTCAAATTTAACTGGGTATCCTGTGGTTTGGTTTCCTAGACCCAGCTACCCTTTCTAGGAGGCATACATCTAACAGTGGAAACGGGCCACACGTCAACAGCGGGGGCTCCCTTACTCAGGGCTGCCTGGGACAGGGTCCCACACAGCTGGGATGCAGCCGGAGATGATGAGCAAAGAAAAGCAGGAAGCCAAACTGCACGGACTTTCTAGAGGCAACTCTGTTAAATGTGCGCTTGAGGGGGAACAAAAGCAGGAAACGAGTAGGCCTCTTGTCCTGAGAAAGGGGCTGAGAGATTTCTTTTCCCTCCATTTTCCAAGCTTTCTATAAAGTTGCTTTATTGTCTTAACGATAACAAGGCGGGCACACATCCCACATACCTTTGAGGGATTTGTTCAGATTGTTCTATCAGATTGAGAGCTCACTGAAGTCGGGGATTGGGAATTTTTAATCTCTGTATCCCAGTGGATGCTCAGGGAATGAGGGAGGAAGGCAGAAAGGAAGAAAGAGAAGGAGGGAGAAAGGGAGGGAGGCAAGGATGACCTGTGAGTACAAACGCAAAGAGTTGTACGATCCCCAACTGGAAAGTGGCTTCTGAGGGTCACAGGCCCTCCCAGGCTGGAGGAGCCGCTCTGTTATCCATCCGGTGGGGAGGTATCTGCAGTCATGGGCCTGGGTACTAACTGGACATCAGGCAGCATAAAACCTAGATTCCGGCCTGAGGTCCCCTGCATTTACTGGCAGCCACCGCCAGGCATGGGGACACGCTGGGACTCAGGAACAGGCCTGAGGAGCTTCCTCCAAGACAGAAAGCAGACTCTGCACCCTGCTGCTCTGCCAGGTCCCTCTCCCATGAGACACACCTGCCTCTTGGTTGTTCAGTTTAAACAGATGTTGTGTGCCTAAGAAGCCCTGTCTTTTAAGTCTGGGAGAAAAGTCTCAGCTCCAAAGGGATGTTTCCTACCGAAAGGGCTCTCTGGGGAGTCTAGACAAAACCAAAAGCCCTGGATCCTTATCTCCTGGTATTTATGAGATTTTTTTTTCATTAGAACGGCTGCCTCCAAGGACTGCACTGCCAAAAGGGGGAGGGGAAGGAGAGAGAGGCAAGGAGGGCAGGGACCCCACCAAGCAGGGCTGCACATGTCCCCACGAGGGGTGCAGCCTCACCTCCACCAGGCAAACTGTCACCTTGAGGATGAAGCTTTCAGCCTGGCTCTTCAAAACATTAGACACTACACACAGGTGGTGCTCAGAACGGCAGATTTCAGGAGCTGGAGCCAAATACCCACCAAGTCAGAGTCCCCCAGGATGCCAGGCTCTGTCCTGCCTCCCGCCTCAGGATATACTGGACCCCACAAAGGCTTCCTGCATCTATCCCACCTGGAAAGCTACCTGCCACAGCAGGACCAGCCACAGGGTCTTCTCCTCAGGGTCTTCTGAGCACCTTCCCCCTCTCCCCTCACCATCCCCCCAACAATCCTCTTGGAAACACCTCCATATTGGTGTGCCAAGGGCGGGGCAGTGGGAGCAGTCTGTGCAGGATGTAGGCAATTAGGGGATGAATTGTTGGAAGAGAATTTAAAAACAAACATAAAACCAACTGAAAGCTGACAATCCTAAACAATGTCGGTGATAAAACACTCTGCCTCTAAAAGCAATCTTTTGTAGCTCTAAATCCTAAATAATTGCTATAGTCATGGGTGAATTTGTATCTATGTAAGCTTCATATGAGCATATTTTTATTACTTTACCTTTAATAAACATTGTGTTTACATGGCAGTTAGTTCAGAAAACACCCACATATCCAGACAGACCCCAACACGAGCCAATTCTGCTATATATGTTCATCTTGAGAAGAAGGATTCAGGACCACTGGAGTTCCCTTCGCGCACAGTTCACACCTCTAGCCCCGATGCCACTAGATTTTCCTGCACCGGAATAGATTTTTGAACTCAGCCATGATAGCACAGTAATTGTAAGGACAAGGTAGAAGCTGGGTTACTGCCAACGCTGCCACCTCTCTGCAAGTCATTTTCCGAACCTTGTGGGGTTTGCTCTTCTGGAGCTTTCTTCATGTATTACTTTTTTTTTTTCCCAAAATACCCATTAATATAATTTAAAAATGTGAACCCATGACCTCCCCGCCCCGCCTCTTTTTTGTGCTGTAATGCTTGCTTGTCAACTAGCATGGTTATATAATGAAGTTCACTACAAGGAAAGTTTTACTCTGTGTTTCTTTTCTGCCAATTATCAGATTTGACTTTATTTCATTGTTATTACTGAAAATCATTGTACGTATAGAGGAGGCAGGTATTAAGAAACCACCTTCTCCAGGTGTCCGATACCTAGGTATTCCCTGCCGCACCTGCTCTATTTTATGTTGGGCACCGACAGCGGAGCAGTGCCCTCTTTCAGGTGCTGAGCCCAGGGCTTGCTCTTTTCTTCATTCCACGCCACTCCACAGCTCCCAGGGCACTGCGAAAATAAGGTCTGTTTCTCCTGATGTCCAGGGTGGGCCACCGTCTGGGTAGCTCCGGGCAGCCTCCGGTGGGCACTTTCAGCAGGTCTCCAAGGCCCTGCAGCTCCCCATCGTCTTCTCCAGCTACACTCCCTCCCACGTGATCTCATTCGGGTCTAAGGTTCGAAATACTCTCTATCAGCTGCAGGTTTCCAAATTTGTCTCGCCAGCCCCAATCTACCCCTGTGCTCCAGGTTTGTATCTCCATCCACGTTCTTGCCGCCTCCATTGGGATGGTTAATAAACATCTCAACTTAAAATGTCCCAAAACAGAGCTCAGTGTGTTCCCCTCACCCTCCACCAAGGCCTGGCTCCTCCACCTCAGGCATAAGCTCGGAGTCGTCTCTGACTCCTCTTGGTTTCTCCTGCCCCAGTCTGTCAGCAACGCTTTCAAAATAAATCCTAAACGTTTGGCCCCGCAGCACCTCCACCACCATTTTGTCCTTCTACATCACCTCACCTCTTGCCTGGATCCTAACATCAGTCTCCACACTGGTCCCCTAGTCTGTTCTCTACCAGCAGCCAGAGTGATCTTGGTACCGTGTCAATTGGATCCTGTCTCTTCCTTGCTCACTGGTTTCCCATCACGCTAAGAATCAAAACCCAAAGTCCTCACCCCGGCTGGCAGCTCCCCTCCGGCCTCCTCTCCTTCCACGCTACCCTAGCTCTAGCACCCTGGCCTCGCTGGTACTTCAACATGCCAGCTGCCTGACCACCGAATGGCCCTGACTCGTGCTGTTCCCTCCGCCAGGAAGGCTCTTTGGGCAGAGGGAGTCCAGGCTCACTCCTCAGTGCCTTCAGGTCTCTGCTCAAACGACAGCTGATCAAGAAGGCCTTCCTCGTGCCCCTATCCAAAGTAGCACTCCCCTGGCCACTCCCTGTCCCTTCCTGCACCTAATACTGTTTGACGTTCAGTTTGTTAGGTCTCTGTCTCCGCAACTAGAAGACAAGCTCCGTGAGGACTGGGGCTTTGCTGTTTTCTTCACTATGATATTCCCAGTATGCAGAGCAGCACCTGGTATGTAGTAGGGGCTCAACAAATAATGACTGGATCAATGAATGTCGCCTCACATTTGACATTTGCCCTCAAACTAACTGGGCCAGGAATCGTTATCACTATCCATTCTACAGATGTGAAAACTGAGACTCTGAGAATGGAACGGATTTACCCCGCAGGACCCCTCAGATTGTGATAGATTCATGATTAAAACATCGGCTTCGGAGAATAGGAAGTCATTAGAGAAAATTAAAAAACCAAAAGCTGGTTCTTTGAAAAGGAAAATCAAAAGGCCTCCTGCCAGGCTAATGAGAGAGAGAGAGAGAGAGAAAGAACACAAATTACTAATAACAGAAATGAAAGAGGAGACATCACTATAGCTTCCATGAACACTAAAATGATAATAAAAGAAAACTATGAATAATTCTATGGCCATAACTTATTAACCTAGATGAAAAAGATCAACTCCTTGAAAGACACAACATGCCAAAACTCACACAAGAAGAAAAAGACAGTCTGAACAGGCCTGTATCTATTAAGTAAATTGAATCAATAATTAATAACTTTTCAAAACAGAAAGCATCAGGCCCATATGGGTTCACTGGTGAATTCTACCAAACATCTAAGTAAGAAATGATACCAATTCTCTACAATCTCTTCCAGAAGATATAAGCAGAGAAAATAATTAATAACTCATCCTATGAGGCCAGCATTACCCTATTACCAAAACTAGACAAAGAAAACTACAGGCCAATATCTTTCATTAATATAGATGCAAAAATCCTCAACAAAACAATAGCAAATCAAATCCAACAATATATAAAAAGAATTACAGACCATGGCCAAGTGGAATTTATTCCATGTATACAAATGCTGGTTTAAAGATCAGTTAGGGCAGGCCGTGTGGCGCGTTGGTTAAGAGCTGGCTTGGGACACCAGAGGACCCTGGTTCAGATCTCACATATGAGGGTCAGTGACACTGCCCTCTACAGCTAAGATGCTGAACAACAGCTCAACCTGGAGCTGGGCTGCCGTGAGTCGCCGGCGAAGGCGTAGGCTGCAGCCACAGCTGCAGTGAGTTACCATGGGCTACCGTGTGTAGCCAGCAGCCAGTGTGAGCGGCCAGCAGCCAGCATGAGTGGCCAGCAGCGAGCGTGAGCGGCCGTCCAGAAGCCGGCGACTGATCTGCCTCGCCCGGGAAGAGCGCAATGATGGTGCCAACTTGGGCCAGTGAAGCAACGTCCTCCACAACTAGACTGAAGAACAAAACGACAGCAACTTGTCTGTTCCCCTTCCCCCAATTCCCCAGCACTGTTCCCATCCCCCAATTCCCCAATTTTTTTTTAAATGGTTAAAATGGTAAATCTTATGTTAGTATTTAAAAAAAAAACTTGGCAAACTAGGACTAAAGGGGAATTTCCTCCACTTGATAAAGAACATCTGCAAAAAATGTACAGCTAACATCACACTTACAGTGAGAAACTAGAAGCTCTCCCTTTAAGATCAGGAACAAGGCAAGGATGTCCCCTTTCACCACTGCTTTTCAACGTTGTACTGGGAGTCCTAGCTAATACAATAAGACAAAGTTTTGTTTTTATTACTACAGATTGGGAAGGGACCTTTTCTTTCTTTTTTTTTTACAGGGTTTTATTTTTACAAATTAAGAAAGGAAGAAATAAAACTGTCTTTGTTCACAGATGACTGATTGTCTGTAGAAAATCTGAAAGAACTGACAAAAAGCTCTTGGAACTAGTAAGCATTTATAGTAAAACAAGATTGAAAAATACAAGGTTAATATACAAAAATCAATAGCTTCTCTATATACCAGCAATGAACAAGTGAAATTTGAATATAAAACACAATACCATTTCCATTAGCACCAAAAGAAATGAAATAGTTTGGTATAAATTGAACAAAATATTCACAAGATCTATATGAGGAAAGCTACAAAACTGTGATGAAAGACATCAAAGAAGAACTAAATAATTGGAGAGGTATTCAATGTTCATGGATAGGAAGATTCGATATCATCAAGATGTCCATTCCTCCCAATTTGATCTATATATTCAATGCAATCTCAATCAAAATCCCAGCAAGTTGTTTTGTGGATATCAACAAACTGATTCTAAAGCTCGTGTGGAAAGGCAAAAGACAGAATAGACAACACAATATTGAAGGAGGAGGAGGAGGAGAAGAGAAAGAAGATGAAGAAGGAGAAGGAGAAGGAGAAGGAGAAGAGGAAGGAGAAGAAAGTTGGAATACTGTCACTACCTGACTTCAAGACTTACTATAAAGCTATAGTAATCAAGACAGTGTGGAGGCCAGCCAAGTGGCGCGTTGGTTAAGAACTGGCTTGGGACGCCAGAGTTCCCCGGTTCAGGTCCCACATGAGGGCCAGTGACACTGCCCTCCACAGCTAAGATGCTGAACAACAGCTCAACCTGGAGCTGGGCTGCTGTGAGTCACCGGCGACGGCAGGTGGGTTGCCATGGGCTACCGTGTATGGCCAGCAGCTGCTGTGAGTGGTCGTCCAGAAGCCGGTGACTGATCTGACTCGCCCGGGAAGAGTGCAATGATGGTGCCAACTTGGGCCAGTGAAGCGGCGTCCTCCACAACTAGACTGAAGAACAAAAGGATAGCAACTTGTCTGTTCCCCTTCCCTCAATTCCCCAATAAAAATCTTTAAAAAAAAAAAAAAGTAAAGCAACCCAAGTTCCCATGGACAGATGAATGAATAAGCAAAATGTAGTTTACACATACAAAGGAATGTTATTTAGCCTTAAAAGGAAAGGCATTCTGACAGACGCCACAATATGAATGAACCGTGAGGACATTATACTAATGAAATTAGCCAGGCACAAAAACAAAACAAAACAAAACAAAACTGCATGATTCCATTTATATAAGGTACTTAGAATAACAAAAGTCATAGAGACAGAAAGTATAATGGTGGTTGCCAGGGGCTGGGGAAAGAGGGGAATTGGGAGTTATTGTTTAATGGGTATTGAGTTTTAGTTTTGCAAGATAAAAAGAGTTCTACAGATGGATGACGGTGATAGTTGCACAACAATTGGATACACTTAATACCACTGAACTGTACACTTAAAAATGATTAAGACAGTAAATCTTATGTTATGCATATTTTATCACAATAAAAAAAAGGAGCTATTAAGTCATGAAAAGACATGGAGGAAACTTACGTGCATATGACTAAGTGAAAGAAGACAATCTGAAAGGTTACATACAGGATGACTCCAACTGTATGATGTTCTGGAAAAGGCAAACTATGGAGACAGTAAAAAGATCAGAGTTTGCGAGGGCTTAGGAGGGAGGGAAGGATGAATTGGCAGAGCACAGAGCATTTTTAGGGCAGTGAAACTGTTCTGGATGATAACTATAACGATGGATACATGTTATTATACATTTATCAAAACCCATAGAAGGTACATCGCCAACAGTGAACCATGGTATAAACCATGGGCTTTGGGTGATAATGACGTATCAATGTAGGTTCACTGATTGCAATATATGTATCACTGTGGTGGGGGATGGTGATGGAGGCTGTAGTTGTAGAGGGGCAGGGAGAATATGAGAACTCTCTCTGCACTTTCTGCTCAGTTGTGCTGTGAACCTAAAACTGCTCTAGAAAATAGGTTGATTTAAAAAAAAAAAAAAAGGTTTCAGAGTCAAGTGCCCCATCTCCTTCCTTGATCCCACAGTGCCTTTCTTTCATAACACAGCCCTGCCCAGCCCCAGAAAGGGGGACACCTAGGTGACCCCAAAGCACAGGCAATGACATCAGTCATTTCTTTTCATTTCACATCAGCAGCTCTGAGCGGGTAATAAACGACCACAGCTAACAAAGCAGTGCTGCCAGCTGATTTGGACTTTTTCCTGCATTTCTGGGCTATTAAGGAAAATATATTATTTACACTTTTAATTAATAAGACAAACAGCTGGGTGGGGAAGAACCACCACCACTCCAGGGCAGAAGGCTCGCAGGTGAGGCCCGTCTCCACCATTCCGTAGCTGTGTGGCCTTGGGCAAATCGCTTCCCCTCTCCGATGCCGATGTGGCATCTGACAATGGGGTGCCTATTCCATCCCTCTTTGCCACACCTGGCTGTTTGAAAGTTCTTTAGCTGTGATTCACAATGTGGATATATGTCATTAAAAACCAATAAGAAAGCCTCTTGAGAGGACTTTCTGCTAATTTTTTGCTACATAAACAGAAAGGCTCATTCTTTGGATGAGGAAAATGAAGACTTCGTATTATTCCTCCATAATGTCAAAGAGTGGTCACCCCCGTAGAGCAAATGGGTTCGCCTGGCCTTGCTCTCACAGCCAGCCGTGCCAGGGAGATGAGGCATCTCCCAGGGGAACACTCTGCCAGCTTAGCCTCCCGTCAGAGCCGGCGGGTATGTGGCCCTAGGATGAACCTTCTTGGGTAAATTTAAAACAACTTGAAAGAGAAGGAAAAAGTGTAGGATGGAAAATATCCAACAAGGGAGAAAACAATCAGGGAGCTGTCATGAGTCACATGTGGACACGAGGCTGGACTGAGGCCAGAAAGTCCTCGCAGAAGTTGGGCTGAGTGAGCTGGGAGCTGGGGCGGTGAGAACCTGTCATCCTGTCCTTTCACATACGTATCTCAGACAGAGTGAGGGTGAAGCCAGGAAGGGAGATGAGCTTTTGGGTTGCAGCCCCTTCCTGGGCTTAAACTCAGGGCTTACGCCCCACCTATCAAAATTGGAGAAAAATGAAGGGTGGTGTTCGGATGATAATGGTAATGATGCCCATCACCTTCTGGAATGTTGACGCCTTCCTTCTTGGAGAACGGGTGGCACACCTGACATCCATCATCTCATTTAATCTTGACCATGAAGGCTGCAATTGCTGTGACTGTTCATCTCATAGGAGACTGAACTGAGTTCATTTGCCCAAGCTAATAACTAATTAAAAATAGTGCTGAGTGGCGCATTGGTTAAGAGCTGGCTTGGCACACCAGAGGACCCTGGTTTGGATCCCACATATGAGGGCCAGTGACACTGCCCTCTACAGCTAAGATGCTGAACAACAGCTCAGCCTGGAGCTGGGCTGCCGTGAGTCGCCGGCGACGGCATAGGCTGCAGCCCCTGCTGCAGTGGGTTGCCATGGGCTACCGTGAGTGGCCAGCAGTCAGCGTGAGCGGCCAGCAGCCGCTGTGAGTGGCCGTCCAGAAGCTGGCAACTGATCTGCCTCGCCCGGGAAGAGCGCAATGTGGTGCCAACTTGGGCCAGTGAAGCAACGTCCTCCACAACTAGATTGAAGAACAAATGGACAGCAACTTGTCTGTTCCCCTTCCCCCAATTCCCCAATAAAAAAATAAATAAATAAAAATAAATAAAGTAGTTTAAAAAAAAATAGTGCTGAAATTCATCTAATGCCATAGCTATGCTCTCCCTCCTTTAAACTGCTTTATGATTTATGAATACCAGATGGAAAATGTGATATACATAGCAAGAGTGAATGAATCCCTTTTCTACCCAATCAATGAAAAAATGGGAGCCTGAATCCAACCAGGATGGAGGAATCACTGGACCCCAACACCATCTTGCTGCATGAATAGAAGTAAAAGGTCCGGACCAAGGGAGGGGACGGTCCCACCCACCTGGGCTGAGGTTAAAACACAGCTGGAACTCTGGCCTCAGCTGTGAGGGCTGAACTATGAAAGTGCCCAGTTCAGACTCTGCCCAGAGGAAGGTGAGCAAGAAGTCAAGACAGCACCTAGTTGCAACCTCAGGGGGAGGCAGAGGTAACTATGAGCTTTCAGCCAGTAGAGGAGAAGATGAGCGGTGAGGATGCAGGTGAGAGGCCTGGAGGGAAAGGAGTGATGTGGCCCCACAAGGCAGATTTGGGGCAAGTAGACAGAGGGTACAAGAGAAGAGATTTCAACTCAGCACAGAGACACTCTGACCATCAGAGTCAGCCCAAGGAAGCCCAAGGTAGCAAGGACTACAATGGAGGCCATGCACCCCAAGTCCCTGCAACCAACTGGCAGTAACTTTGGAGTACAGATTCTGCCAAGCATTCAGTTGCCTATAAGCCCTGCAGCCTTTGTAGAGCTGACCCATTTGATCCTCGTCCAGCCATTTGCGTGAGTAGCAGAGAAGACTGATTCACCTTACAGAGACAATGAGGGTGCTCAGAGAGGTCGAGCAACTTGCTCAAGGTCACAGTGGAGCAGAGCTGTGACTGGGACCTGGTCTTCCTCCAGCTCATAGTGGGGGTGGGCAGGAGATTAATCAAACTCACCTGGACCACCAGCTTCCATTCTCACCGTTGGCATCTCCAAGGCCTTCCCGGAATCAGGGTCAGGATGTCTCCCTTGCTAATCTCTCTCAACGCCTTCATGGCCTTTTCACCATCATCACTGTGGCTTTGCTCCAGGGCTGGGTTCTCTTGCCCTGCACTGCCCTGGGTCATTCTAGCAGTCTCCCAGTTGGCCTCCCTAACAGTGCCTCATCAACCTCTAAAAACCATTCCAATGGTTGCACACTGGAATCATTTGAGGGAGCTTTAAAATATAATAATGCTCCTCCAAAAGTTACACATAAAGCTATGGTAATAAAACCAGCATGGTACTAGCATAAGGATAGACATATAAACTCATGGAATGGGATTGAGAGTCCAGAAACAAAACTATACATCTATGGCCAACTGATTTCCAACAAGGAAGCCAAGACTATTCCATGGAAAAAGAACAGTGCTTTCAGTCAGTGGTGCTGGGACAACTGGATAAGCACATGCCAAAGAATGAAGTTGGGCCCCTACTTCACACCATTTATAAAAAATAAACCCGGGCCGGCCGAGTGGCTCAGTTGGTTAAGAGCTTGCTCAAGAGTGCAAGCTCTGAGCAACAGCGGTTCGATGCCTGGCCTGAGCTGAGCTGCCGCTGAGCTGCCAACAGGTGGCAGGATGGCTCAGCTACATAAATAAATAAATAAATAAATAAATAAATAAATAAATAAATAAATAAAATAAAATAAAATAAACTCAAAATGGATCAGTGACCCAAATAGAAGAGCTAAAACCATAAAACTCTTAGAAGAAAACACAGGGGTAAATCTTCAAGACTCTGGATTTGACAATGGATTCTAAGCACAAGCAACAAAAGGAAAAACAGGTAAAGTAAGGCCTGGGCTATAAGGTCCTCCTGGGGCAGCCAGGCCTCCATCAGCCTGTCCCTGCCACCTGCTTCCCGCTGTCAGCTCTCAGCAGGAGGAGAAGCCTGATGCTTCCTGGGAGTTGCCTCCGGTTGAGAGCTCAGCCTGCTACAGAGGGCTGGCGGAGAGGTAACCATCAGGGGACTTCCCTTTCTACCTAAGTTTCAAACTCTGTGCAAGGCTGGGTGGACAAATAAGAAGAGGGCCACACGGGCACCGTGGGGTGCCACTGTGGGCATGCGGGGTACTCTGTGGGCACATGGGGCACTGCCGTGAGTGCCACGGGTGATGCTGAGTCCTGCAGGGTGCCTCATGGGCACCATGGGTGCCTCTGTGGGCACTGTGGAGAACCACAGTGGATGTATGGGTGCTGTCACTGGCACCATGGGAAACCACCATGGTGCTGTGGGGTGCGGCTGTGGGTGCAAACAGGGTGCCCCTGTAAGTGTGCCACGCGAGCATCGCAGGTGCTGTGGGGTTCTATGGCAAACACGCTGTCCTTGGCGCAGAAGCCCTGTGTTTGGGTCCTAAACTTGCTGCTTTTGAGGGGTGAAGCCTGGATTCATTTACAACTTTCTTTTCAGAACCCCAGTGGTCCCCATCTATAAAGAACTTATTAATACTTGCTTTTTGGAAAGTGGAAAGGATCAGCAATTATCTACAGAAAGGGTCTGGCAAAAATAATCAGGGTGAAATGAAAACCACGGGATAAAGGCTCAGGAAGAACTGTTCACACCCGACATGGCCCCACCCCCCAGGGGTGTCAGAACAGAGAGCTGACATAACCCAGGCCCTCCACTCAGCCCTTTTTTAGACCAGGCACAGAAAGAGGTATGTGTCTCCAGGGTAACCCCACCGTTTGGTCATAAACACCCAGCTCTCACATCCCAACATCCAGAGCCTCTTCAAAAAGGTCACCTTGGGAGGCCACATTATTTCAGGGGGCTGCCATCGTTCAAAGCAAACAGGTGCATCGCGCTGGAAGTTTCCTCACCCTCACAACCACCCAGTGAGGTGCATGCTGTTTGCCCATTTTATAGATGAGAAAACGGAGGCTCTGGGGCGATCAAATCCCTCCCCTGGAGTCAAACGGCAGAGCTGGGACTCAGCCTCCACCAGTCTGGCTCCCAAACCTCAGCTAACATTTCCCATAATAGCACATGCCTGTCTGCCCATGGCCTATGGTCATCTTTGTATTTTTCCTGTGACTAACATTTATCTGTCTCCTGGCTAATCAGAAGGGCAAGGCTAAATCGCTCCTGCTCCCTTGGCACCCCTCCTGAAGGTAACCCAGGATCAGCAGCACACTTGCTGCTTTTCTCTGTACTCAAAGAGATTCTTTCCCTTGGTTCACCCAGGCCCACGGCTTCCTCTGATTAGAGAAGCATCCGTAGCAGAAAGGTCCTGGGGAAGTTAAGCTTTTTCCGACTCGCTTCAGAGCCTTTCCCTGATTAAGAAAACCATGCAAGATCCAAGCTCTGTGATAAGGCAATAGCTTCCTGTGGGAATCAGGGCAGCTGCTGCCAGGAGGCTTATAATTAAGATTACGGCCCTGGCGCTGGCCGAGCGACGGGAGCTGCAGGACACAAATACTACTGAGGCAGAAAGAAAGCCCAAGCAGGCCTCAGGCTTGCCACTCTGGTGCCACTGTCCACACAGGCCTCAGCCTGGCCCTGGGAGCCGACCACCCGGCCTTGAATCCCAGCCTGAAAAAACCCACCCAGCCAGCAGCACAGTCCAGAAGCGAGAGGATGGGCTGGGAGACCAGGCGCATATCAGATCAGGGACAAAGAAAGTGGCCGAGTGCTTCTCAACCACAGGACCCAAGATAACCAAAATTCCAAATGCCATAAGGCGGCTGGGGGCCGCACTTCATAGTTTGTACACCCCATCCACCCTCACAGCAGCCCTAGGGATGGGAAGGCAGGTGCAGGGGCTATGTAGGGAGGAACAGTGTGGGGAGCTTTCTGTGAGTTCATCATCTTATCTTCTCCCCCAAACCACCCCATGGGTAGATATTACGCTCTCATTTTAGAGACCAGACAACCAAGACCCACAGAGATTTTACCAAGACCCCAAAGTTTTAAAAAAATTCTAGGTCAAGAAAACAAATCATTTTTTATGTCTTTTCAGGAAATGAAATTTCAAGAGGTGATTTGGCTTAAAGGTGTTTTTTATTTTTTATTTTTTTAAACTTAAGCCTCAAGTCACAAAGCTGGTAAGCAAAACACATAAGAATTGTAGGGTTGTTCAGGCAAGGGCTTCAAATCTCAGTCGCATTACTCACTGCTGGGTGACCTTAGGCAAGTCACTTAACGTCTCTGAAGCCCAATGTTCTTATCTCTCTGAGGCTGAGGAGAGGACAGAATGAGATAACGCAGGGCGTGTGCTTAGCACTGTGCCTGGCATGCAGAAGCCCTCAGGGTTGGTTAATCTGACTCTTCTGATTAGCCGGGACTCAACCCCAGGTCCATTTGCCCTTCAGGCCCTGTGGTTGTTCCACTGAGGGTCTGAGTCATCCTTTGCCCAAGACTGGCAATCCGGCCTCCTTGGAGCTTTCAAATCCTCTCTTCTCTCCACAGCTTTCCCCGAGCCCCCAATCCATCTCTGCCTTCCTGCTGTCCCACCACACCTGTCACTTCCTCTAGTTCAGCCCTTGGCCTTAGAACCTCAGAAATCGAGGACGTGAGGGCTGGAACAGAGATTCTGGTCACTGCTGCCCCATTTTACAGATGACAAAATGAGGCTTGATGAGGGAAATGGCTTACGAGGACCCGTGAGGCACAATGGTAGCACAGCTGGGCCAAAGGATGGACACCATGACTCCACATTCAGAAACCTTCCATGAGGCCTCCAGTCCACCACGTGTCCTGGAATCACGGGCAGCCCAAGAAGCTTCCAGAGTCCCAGAAGCTGACCTGGGCTTTTCCATTCTCAATGCCATCATGGAATGTGAACTTTATCCAGAAGAGAGCCCTGAGATGGGGAGGAGGAGGAATAACTTCAGGAAGGTATTCCCTGTGGTGGGTGTGGGGGAGGGGGAGGCATGGGAGGGGTCCTCAGCACAGACCAGGCCCTCCGTGAGCCCCCAGGAGCTCTGCTTTCCCTGGGAGATCTCACTCCCTCCAATCCTGCAACCCTCACTCTCTGGATGGACCCATGGAGGACCAACCATGACCCGCGGCCCCCTCAACAGGGCAGCAGCCAGCCTCGTGAGATTCAGCACCAGCTTCTCTCTCCTCACACCTCACCTTTGCTCCCCATCCCTGAACAAACATCTGGGGGCAAGGACAAGAGGAAAACCACCCTTCACCTGCCCTGCACCGCCCCAGCATGAGCCGAGAGAGTTCTCCAGCTCAGAAAGAGAAGGTCTGAGGAGACTAGACCCTCTACGTTTATAAGCTGAGATGCCACTCCACCGTGTTGCCAAAATCATACCTCTTTCAACTGGTGTCTTTTCCTTTCGGGGGTGTCAAGACTCTCTTGAGGTCTCTTTCTGTGGTGGCTTCCAGATAAGCTCTAGAGGGGAAAGAGAAAGAAATGAATTTTGAAAAGGCAAGGGTTAGTGCGGCTTCTGGGGGCCCCCTCAGTCCAGATGTGCACCCACTGCCTGAGGTGTCCACTCCCTCCTTCCACCTCTGCAGGTGTGGAAGCCAGACAAGGGTCCCTATGGCCAGAAAGACAGAACTAAGCACCCAGCCCCACACAGGCTCACAGGATGGCGTCCCCAGTGCCTACGGATCGGGGCATATTTTCAGTCTTGCCAAATCAGCCCAGGAGCCTGTGCAATGTCCACGCGATGACATTGAGCGCGATAATCACAACATCACATTGCGTTTCTTTGCTTCCAGCTAGAGTGTTATCAACTTGGTGTGGGAACTCCATTCTCCTCAGGCAGAAAAAAACCGCTTTCTGAGTAATTTTGAAAATGTGAAAGAGAATTAATCATCGCTTAATGAATGCATGCTCCTTGGGCAGACCAATGCTTTCAAAATCTGGTTGGGATCCATTAAGAGATGTAAAAAAAGGGGTCGGTCCTTGGTGGTGAGAAAAACAACGCAGCCCCACAGTTCAGGGGCTGCAGACCAGCCTCTCCCCACTTCTTCTTTGTCAGTTTGACTCAGACCCCAGGTCACAGGAGAAGGATCAAATTCACCATGTCCAGGCTATGTACCTGCCAGCCTAGGCTTGAGCCAGTCCCAGAAGACCGGGCTTATTCACATGCACAGCTGAGAAACAAAAGCAAAACTTACAGCAGAGAGGGGAGAGCTAAGATCCCCAGCCCAACTCCTTGTGCCCTCAATGAGCAGGCTGCACCCTGGAGGTCCTGATCAAGTTTCAGGTTGTTTCAAATGATTATGACAAGAATCCTGATACCCTCTGCAATCCCATGAGAAAGAATCGCCACTTCAGGGATGAGGATCATGACCTCAGGGGAGTTAAATAACTTGCCTAAGGTCATGCCACTGAAATGGAGCAGCACCAGGACTAGAACTCAGGTCCCGAAGCCTGTTACAAGTGCCTTCTCCACAGTGCGAGATGTGCAAACAGGAAAGCAATGAGTTCCAGGTCGGCTCTACAGATCCTAGCATCATCAGAGCGCCCCTTGCACAGAAGGTGTTCTCAAAAATCCCTGCTAACCGATGGGGAACAGGGCTTGGTTGGTGGATGTGAACTCATTTTATTTGGCTCTCTGCCCCAAACATCCACCCATGTCAGCCCAGGGGGCCTCATGCATCATGGGCCAGACTAAGGCTACAACTGGAGGAATCACTGATATATACATAAGCGCATGGTGGCAAGTTCTCGAATTTAACTGTCAGACTTTGTAGTACGTGTGTGCATGCATATGTGTGTGAGTGAGTATGTGCCCATGTGGGCCCACATGCAGATGATGTGACTTTACACAAGTAAGATCCTACCACACATGTTCTACAATGCCACTTTTCAAGGATATCATGTCTACCCACGACTGTGAGATTATACAGATCTCTGAGTCTTTTTCACAGCTGCACGGTACCCTATCGTAAGTGTGGATTATAATTTATTTTCCTCCCCCACCATAGATATGTGGGGTATTTCCATTTCTGGCCATTACAACTACAACCTTGCTGCAGTGATCCCCACACCTTTGTGTGGAAAGGTCCCTGCAATTCCAAAGCCTGGGTGCCTAGAAGTGAATGTGCCTCCACACATTTAGCCTCTGAATAGATGCAGACCAACTGCCTTCCCAAAATGCTGGATCAATTCCCCTCACACAGCAGGGCAGAAAGAGCCCCTTTTCTTGGATGTAAAGAAAAACTTGGAACCCAGGGCGCTGTCTACATGAGGGCTTTTCTGTTCACCTCCCAGTAGCCAGGGAGGCCAAGTCCCCTGGACAAAAGGAGGAGTTGATTTCTTGGCTCACGCAGATGGCCACTGCTCCACTGCCCGGGGACATCTCAGAGGAACTCGGGCCCACCTGAGCCAGGAACTACATTTACAGGCTCAGAACTGATAATGAGCTTTTATGAGCTCTGGGGACCGCCAGGAACTCGTATTAATGTCAAGCGTGCCTGTCAGCCACGCAGCCTGGGTGAATGTCACACATTAACGAAATTAAAGGCCACGGCCACCCCGGGAAGGAGCTGCGGGCTGCATGTCAGGTGGTGCGGGTAGGCCCGTCAATAACAAAATTACTTTCCAGGTTTTGTACTCCCGAGCCTGAAGCTGTCTCTCCTCTTCAGAGGAATTCTGCCTTCCTGAAGCCTGAGGGGAGATTAGTTTATTACCAGTCAGCCTGGAGAGGCAAAATCCAGCACTAATCCTAATTCTCATTTAAGCAAATCTGCATTGTGTGAGAGAAACCAGCTGGGCTCGGAATTTCTTGCCTCTTTCCCCTGAGATCTCATTCCAGCCCCCTCCTCTCCGTGAAGGGGGGGGGGGTCACTGCAGATGTTAGACTCAGAGCTCTCTTGGGAAGAAGAAAAGAATCCCAGGGTTTAGGGCCAAGAGGGGGACTGGGGCTAGATGACAAGAGGCGGCATTGAAAGATGGTGGCTGGGCGAAGGTGGTCACCGTGGGCTGTGGGAAAGCAAGGGCCACCGCCGTCCAGGCCCCAGACTTACTCTTGGTTTGTACACATATCCCCCACGTTGAAGCGGCCCAGGATGAAATCCTGAGTCCACTTCGAACTAGCTCTGTGACCTTGAGCAACTGACCTTCTTAATCCATGCCTCAACTCCTCCTCTGAGAAACAAGGCTAACAACAGCTGATAACTCATAAGATGTGTGAGGATTGCATGAGGAATGTGGACACAGGACTTAGAGAGCCCGCCATACAATATCCTATTTCTTGAATGTAAGACGCCGTGGATTAGAATTGCACCATTATTTTAGGGACTTCCAAGAAAGAAAACACTGCCAGTTAATTAATTATGAATGTCACTTTGTGAATGATGCATCCTGGTTCCAGAGACATTAAAATTAAAAAAAATTAAAAAAAAATAAATAAAGTGTTTCTTAGACTCTGCAAACTATATAGTAAGAGCTTAATCAATGGCAGTGGGTGGGATGACTAGTACCCAAGTAACCCCATTTTGCAAGGTCCAGCTCAGATCTTTTTCCCTCTCTTCTTTCTTCTAAACAAAGCAAATCTGCATTGTGTGAGAGAAAGCAGCTCTCAAGTTATAAGAAAAATTTTGAGAGCTACTTCGGTGTCCTGGAAGAGGCCCAGTTGAGAGACTTTAATCTCTACCCTGATGCTTCCTACTCTATTTTTACATTAAAATAGAGCATATATACACAGCAATGCACACACCATGAGTATGCAGCCTACTGAGCTTTCACAAACAGAGCACCCCCGCGTAACCGTCACCCACATCAAAAACTTCTACTTTCCAATCATTGTTTCTCTTCCATCCCATGTCTCTCAAATTACCCCTGGTTCTCTATCCCACTGCCCCTGCCCTTCCCTGCCTGCGCTCAGCCTTATCATTGTCTGTCCACTTGCTGCAAACAGGCTCCTGGTTAGTCCGCCAGCTGGTGGCTGGTGACCCCTGTTCCCTCCAACCTGCCCTCTCCTTTGCTGTAAGACTGAGCTCATAAATGTGGAGTATCGTGTCTCTCTCATGGCCTCCCTTTACCTACACATGGGGCCTTTTATCATCTGATCCCTAGCTGCCAACCTTTCCAGGCCCACCTTCAGGTCCTCACAGTATGCATACCCCACAGTCAGACTGAATTCACCTGCAAAATGTGGACAATCATAGTCCTACCTCGCTGGCCTGAGCTGGGAACTAGATGTGCTAACGGATTGTAAGTGGTTCCCATGGTACATGGCGCAAAATCAGCAGCTGATAAAGGAAGAAGGAATTCCATAAAATAGAATCTGCTTGCTACTTTCTGTAAAACTGGTAGTGGTCATGATTAGTGGTTTCAAGTTATACTTCTTAGGTCCTTCTCTCACTCTCTCAGGTGTCTACACAAAGAAAAGATGGGGTCTACACCCCAGACATATGCTAACACTTAATTCACAATAGCTGGACTTTCTAATATTTTATATAATAAGTTTCTAGGTAACAATGAAGACAACTGGTTTAGAGTCTCTTGATATCCTAGAATCCCAAGTCAGTATGATTTCAGAGAAGGAAGAGAGCTGGGAAGGCTTCCTGGAAGAGGCAGCAAGGAAAGGATGGAGGGAGGAAGGTGATCAGCCCAATGATGAGCCCTTTCCTGGCTAGCTCCTGCTACAACTTCTCTCTCTCTCCCCCTTCCCTCCCTCCCTTCCTCCCTCCCTCCTCCAGCCACTCTACATCTCTTCCTGGCTCCTAGGTGGAACTGCCATCCTTCTGACCCCTGTGACCACAAGGACTCTTGGTCTTGTGCCCCAAGAAGGAGCAGCATCCTCGGGCGGCGAGACCCTGGAGGTGGCTCAGCCCTGGGCCCCCTCTCCCCACACCAATGCCAGGCCACGAGATCCAGGCTGGGCCACTGCCAGCTGATGCATGGCTTGTTGACAGATGAAAGCTCTGCAGTTTATGGCTCCAAAGCAAAGCCAGGGCTTTGTTTTACTTTGTTTTAAATTAGCAACGCAGGGGGTTGATGTGGGGGTGGGGGGAGGGGCAGAGCCAAGGAGCGTTCAGGAGGAGCCCCTGCTGTGTCTTGCAAGTCAACTATCCCCTGGGCAGCTCTTAATGAAGCCACATCCTGTCTCTGCATCTTCTCTCCACCTGCCCTTGTCTCGCTGGGGGAGAGTGTTTCCCAGCGCCACTCACCCTGTCACTCAGCCCCATCATCTCCTGTTCCTGTAAGTAAGGAGTCCCTGAATTGGCCTGCTAATTGTACCCCAGGGTCACAGTGGGGCTGAGGTGGGAGCCACGACTTCCTCAGAAAGGTTAGGATTTATTTTTGCTCCAAGAAGGGAGAGCCACTCCCTACCTATAATAGGGCACCGCGCAGTGAGCACTGGCACTGCTAGCAAGGAACCCAGTGGACAGGGAACTCCCCATCTGAGCCCTTCCGCTCTGGGTGGCCTGCAAAGGGCGGAAGGGCCAGGGTGCAGTTAACACATGAAGCTGTTTATTCTCAATGCCACTGTCATTACTAATCATCCCCCCTCCCTCTGTACCTCTCAATAGGTCTGGGCCTTTTCTGCAGAAGGCATATGCTGGCCAGGGTCTCTTGTGCCCTCCCCGGTGGTACATGCATGGGACAGACGCCAAGATGCTCAGATGAGCAGAAAGGAGGCTGTGGACCCTCTGGGAGCCTGAGAACAACCCCTGTCACCAGTGGGCCCTGCCCTGCATTTTCTCCCCCTCTGTCCTGTTTGGAAGTTCTTTCTTGTTACCTGAAGGCGGTAAGGACGAGAACTCTCTATCCTATCCATCCACTGGAGCTCGCTTTCACTTGATCTTCACTCTTCTTCCTCCCACACTTCCAATTTTATAGATGAGAAAAGTGAGAGGCAGCATTTTTATGTAACTAAACACTGGTGTGTTGTTCATGGCGAAAGGGAAACAGGAATTCTATCCACAATGTCTGCTAAGTAAGGCTCACTTATTCTCACAGGAGACAGGTGGGGAGGGGGCAGCAGACCTGCCAGCAAGCGCCCAGCATCCTGGACCTGGGCATCTGGGACCAGAGAGACCTGGAAGCCCAGTGATTGAAGGGGCCTGTCCCTGAGGGAGGGACCTAGCCTGCCCACCCCTACTCCACAGTGTCATCTGAATGAACAAGCAAATGAAAGACATGAAGACATACCTCTTCTACCAAGTGACCAGTGTCCTCCTCCGCTCTAGCAAAGAAAGGAACTGAGGCTCAGAGAGATCCAGTGGCTTGTCTACGGTCACAGGGCTGAACCAGGCTGAGGGAGGACCAGAACCCACGTCTCTGTCTACAGCCTGAGTCCAGCCTGCATTAGACCAACCTCATAGTGTCCATCCTCCCCTGGACGCATCTCAGAGATTCTCAGGCCACTGGGTTGTTTGAGCAAAGGTCCCTGGGGGTTCAAAGGCTACCAGGCCAACCAGTGCTTCCAGTACATGGCTCTAGAAGAGCAAAGGCTGTCTTAGAGTTGAAGCCAGCTTTGGTACAAACTGTCTCTACACGTTCCAGATTTTGAACTCAATGTGGAGCCATTGTGCAGTCTTACACATATGGGGATGCACAACCAAGGATCTTCTACCTCTGAGAGAAGCAATTCGGTCATGCGCCACTTAATGATGTTTTTTGATCAATGATGGACCATGTACCCAACGGCGGTCCCATAAGATTATAATGGAGCAGCTGAAAACATCCCTATCGCCTAGTGACGCCGTAGCCATCATAACGTCCACTAGTGGCGTCATGACTGCCGTATGTGGTGGTAATGTTGTAGTGCAATGCATTTCCCACCGAGAAGAGTTTATGGTGATGCCGGTGTAAACAAACCCACTGTGCTGTCAGCCATATAAAACTACAGCACATACACTTATGGACAGTAGGTAATACTTGATAATAAACAACTATGTTACTGGTTTACGTATTTACTATACGATACTTTTAATCATGATTTTAGAGTGTACTCTTTTTACTTATTACAAACAAAGTGTGCTGTAAAACAGTATGCCATGTTCCGCCAGCAGCGGCCTCATCCATCTCACATTTACCGCATCTCTTAATGACATCATTTCTTTTATGCTTGACTGAATCTTGTGTTGTTTGATAACTTTACTATAGCCGAAGTGTACAGTGTTTGTAGTCTATAGTAGTGTTCAGTCATGACCTAGACCTTCACAATCACCCACTCACTCCCTCACCCAGCGCAACTTTCAGTCCTGCAGGCACCATTCATAGTCAGGTCCTATACAGGTGCACCATCTGTTATTTTATTTTTTTTCCAAAGATTTTTATTGGGGAATTGGGGGATGGGAACAGCGCTGGGGAATTGGGGGAAGGGGAACAGACAAGTTGCTGTTGTTTTGTTCTTCAGTCTAGTTGTGGAGGACGTCGCTTCACTGGCCCAAGTTGACACCATCATTGTGCTCTTCCCGGGCGAGGCAGATCAGTCGCCGGCTTCTGGACGGCTGCTCACTGCGGCTGCTGGCCGCTCACACTGGCTGCCGGCCACACACGGTAGCCCATGGCAACCCACTGCCACAGGGGCTGCAGCCTACGCCGTCGCCAGCGACTCACGGCAGCCCAGCTCCAGGTCGAGCTGTTGTCCAGCATCTTAGCTGTGGAGGGCAGTGTCACTGGCCCTCATACGTGGGATCCAAACCGGGGCCCTCTGGCATCCCAAGCCAGTTCTTAACCATTGCGCCACTCGACCGGCCCCATCTGTTATTTTTTTATACCATATTTTTACTGTACCTTTTCTATGTTTAGATATTTTTGGCTACACGAATACTTACCATTGTGTTATAACTGCCTACAGGATTCTGTACAGTACTGTGCTGTGCAGGTTTGCAACCTAGGAGCAAAAGGCTCTATCATGTAGTCTAGGTGTGCAGTAGGCTGTGTGTAAGTCACTGTGATGTTTGCACAGTGACAAAATCGCCTAACGAAGCATTTCTCAGATTGCATTCCCATCGTTAAATGACGCATGACCGTATTAAAAGCCACAAGACAGTAATAGAGATGTGTCCAAACCGGCCACCCTGCAGCTAGCAAGGAAGCTGAAAGCTGAGAACTTATAACCAGAGCTGAGTGAGGAGGCCGACCCCACAGCCAACCACAATTTTCTTCCTCAACCTGGGACTATTAATTCAGGCTTTATAACCCACAGGGTTGTGGTGGAATCTGGGAAAACTGCACCCCGATTCTTTGTAATTCTTCCCTGCTTAAGTCCATGTGTACATGCAGAAAAGGGCCTGCAGGAGGTATGACCACAGAGCCATTAGCATATTGATGGGTTTTCCCAACGCGTGGAACAAGAGAGCTTTAAAATTCGTAGTGCAGAGATTAATAATTCCAGCCACACTTTCTCTCTCCCCAGCTTGAGGTGGCCAAGAACTTTTTACCCCTTTAAACCTTGATTAGGAAAGAAAGTCAGGAACTCAGAGAGCTCCATCTTAAGAGTCCTACAGGGAAGAGACAAGGCAGGTTTTTTAGACTGAGTGTGTAGAGCCCTCCAAACACAATTAAATGGCAGAATCAGGGATAGGGGTGGTGAACAGGCTGTGACACTGGGGGGTTGGGGGGGGTATCTTTGATTCTACAGAAGGACACAACAGCCAGTCCAGGAGAAGAGCCTGCTAATTCCTAACAGCAAGGTTCACCTCCTGTAACTGACTGAGGCCATTCCTCCTAGCATCCACGCTCAGTCACTTAGTAAGCATCTTTGAAGTGAATCGCTCTGTGCTGCATATTAGGTGCTTGGGACCGAAGGAACAGGAAGACAGTTCAGCTCAAAAAATCCCTGATCTCAAGAAACTCAGTCTAGATGGGGAGGGAGACAGGGAAATTGACAATTACAATAAAACATGTTGGCGATGGAAGCAAGTGCAGCTGCCCTGGGACCCTGGGGGGGCAGGGGGAACACAGGGAGGTGGGGAGGGTACTTCAGTCAAGCTGAGTTTATGAGCAGGTCACACCCTTTGGGGAATCCTGGGTCCGCCTTCAAAACTTTCTTTTGAAAATGAATGTGATGTAATATTAAATGTAGAAGGGGAGGGGAACAATGTTTTCTAGTGTATGACCGGAAAGAGTATATAGATACTGTTGAGAAAAATAATCCAAAACTTGGAAATCAGGCAAGGAGAGACCTACCTGACCTTTCGACATCATATTTAGCACGCCCACCCAAGGAGTATTTAACTATCAAGGGGATTATGTAGGAATGTAACATTAACTCTGGTGAAGTTACATGGGAATTTGTAGGTCTTGCAGAAAAGATAACCCCAATGGTTACAACTGTATTGCCCTCTAGGGCATTAACCAGTTTTGTCTCCAATTCAGCCATCTATTCCAGCATTCTTTATTCTTTCCCCACTGCCTACATAACCACTGTTTCTCTAATTCTCCTGAGAACCAGCTTTACCATCCTGCTGGCTCCTTCATTAATGAGTTAAATCAATCTTTGACCCATGTTCATTTTACATTTATATGAAATTTTATAGGATTTATAATTTTTTGAAAATTATACTTTGACAGTACATGCCCAGTTACACACACACACACACACACACACACACACACACACACAATGCACAGGGGGAAAACTAGAAAGAAATATAGCAAAATGTTACCAATCGGTATCTTTAGGTAATTGGCATATATATACACGTGACTTTTATAATCAGGAAAAAAAGTGATAAACATTATTTTTTAAACAGAGAACCTTCCCCCAAATCTAAACACCCCCATCTAAAATTCCCCCAAAAAATGGCTAATGCAAACTCCTTGCTCATCCTGTCTGTGGGACAGGGCTAAGGACTTTCTGAGGACTATCTCATTAAGGCCTCACCGCTGCCCTGTGTCAAAGGTACTATTAGTATCCCCATTTTACGGATGAGGAAATGGAAGCATCAGGAGTTAGCCTGGGGTCATGAGTCTGAGCAGTAAGAGGGGGAGGTGAACCCCAGGCAGCCTGGCCCCGGAGGCTGCCTGCTGAACCATCCTGCCAGACGCCGGCCTCCCACATGGAAAAGGAAGAAATAAACACATCTGCGGGGCTGCCAGGGTCAGGCTTGGAGAAGACCGTGTTCCCACCCATTCCCAGAGCACACAGCATGCTAGGAAGCCAAGCGCAAGCCTCGCCAGCCTTGAATTGAATTCACATGTGTCTCTCCTAGACTTGCAGTCAGGGACCAACCAGGTCTTCTCCATTCTTGAGCCTCCCATTACATTGGGATGAGGGCACAGTGGATACCGGGCAAACGTCTCGGAGCACCTCTCCACTTGCTGTGATGGCAGCTCCCCTGGCTGAACCTGTTTATGCACTCGAAAAGCCAGCCTCTCATTAACAGTTCACTCCATCTCTCTCTTTGTCCACACAGGCACTACAGAACTGGTTTATTACCCAGATCCTAAAGCAAAGGGCAGCCTAGCTTCAGCAAAGAGGGGGTTCGGTGTGTTGGGAAGGTCCCCAGCCTAGGCACCGTAGAGGACCAGGGCTTTGCCTGTAAGGCACTGTGTGACTTTGGGCAAGTCGCAAGCCTCGCTGAGCCACAGCACCTCGCCTTTAAAATGGGCAGGGGACCCAACTGTGCTGTGATGCCCCAGATGTTTTGCCAGCATCCGTCTCACATTTGCTGCCAGGGCATTTTACATGCAGCAGGCGTGGAGCCCTCACCAGCGACCCACGCCTATTGATTCTCACTAAAGCTCTTCATGTGGCAAGTCACTACGGGCTAAATCTGTGCAGAAATTAGGTTTTGAGGGAGGAATACCATGTGATCTGGAAAACCACAGGGGGGAGAGTGGGGAGTGGAGAGAGATGCTTCATTTAAATGGGGCTCTTAAGAGCCCCTACAAACCACCCCATCTGTGGGTTCATTCTGGTCACAATTTATTTATTTTGGTCAAATACATTTGCCTAGGTCTCCAAACACCTGCAGAATCCAGCAGGATTACTTGGGTAAATACTGTGTTTCAAAAGCTTCCAAATAAAAAGCCCCATTTTCCTTAATTGAACAATAAATATCTATCCAGCCTTTACCTGTGGCTGTGAGGAGACAGGAGAATAATTCAGAAATGTCAGCCGCTAAGTAAGTGTCAATATTGAAAGACGTGTCTCTAGGTGATTAATTAAGATCAATGGCCAAAAGAAACACAGGACAGCCCTCTTACAAGAACAGAAAACGATACTGCTGATGAAAATGATTCTGGCAAACGCAAGTAGCTTCTGATTTCTGGGTGAGTTACTGCCCCTTTCGGGGTCTCAGTTTCATTGTCTCTTATCTCATGGCCTGTGATTCTCAAAATGGGTTCCCCATGGATTCCTCGGGAGAGGCCAAAGTGGAAAGGAAGAGGGGAGGGCGGACGAGCCCCCTATCCTAGTTCACACAGTGGCACCATTATATTTCATACTGGCGCTCCATGTTGAACTGTCTTTGACTTCCATGGCTACAAGTAAGTTGAATGCCACTGAACTAAATCATCCCAGGTTCCTTTTCACTTTAGCATTTGGAATGCCCAAGATGGTACCTTGGCTAAGAAACTCCAAGGCATTCTGGTAGCCAAGTGGTTCTTATCCAAAGGCATCATGGTGACCCATATACAGTGTCACTTGCAATGCTTCTAACTCTGGGATGGGGCTTTCCATGCCAGGTAGCAAGCCCACATCCCTAGCAAAAGGGTCTTCCAAGACATCATAAAGCCACTGTAAGACCTGGTGCACACGGGAGCACTTACATTGCCCCAGGTACTTTACCTCTCTCAGTCCTCATGCCAGCCTTTCATAATAGGTATTGATCTTCTCTCCATTTTGCAGATAAAGAACCTGAGCATCAGAGAAGTTGAGTAACCTGCCTAAGGCCACACAGCTCCTAAGCAGGATTTAACATCAACACCCTGATTCTTAATCACTGCCTAAAATCTAACCCCCCCAGAAAGCCATAGGATACCATGCTGGAAGGGGACTTGGGGATCACTGGTCCCCCTCCTCCATGTTACAATGGATTAACTGAAGCCCAGAGAGGGGAAGGGACTCACTCAAGGTTCACAATGAGTTTGTAGAAGAGCAGGATTAAAACTCCCATCTTGAAATCTTCTTTCTTTCCACTCCACCTTGGCACCACTGGGCCACTCAGGACAGCATGGTCTGGTGGTCGAAAGCTTAACCCAAGTGCAGACCACTGTCCAGTAGCAGACCCAGCTCTGCCACTGAAACACTGTGTGATGCTCAGCCTCATTATGGTCCAGTTTCACCATCCTTAGAACAGGAATGATATTTTCACTTAACCTGTAGGGCTGTTGCTAGGATTCTGCACAACAGTATGTTCCCATGTTGTATGTTCACAATAAATTCTAGCTTCTCTGTCCATGGGACCTGGGGCAGGGTGAAAGGGGGACACGAAATAAAGTGGACCACCTCTGACGGATATGTGGCAGAAAACATAGGGTCTGTATCCTGAGGTCAAACCCCAAACCCCCCATTTCCCTAGTCATCTCTGCCAGGGACATGGGAAGGAAGGAAGAAGAATGAGACTGTGTGAGATGCTATGATATTGTGCCTCTCTGTAAAGTCAAGAGTGAATCATCCTCTTAAAGTTCCATGTTTCTCCTGACCTCGTGTTAATTTCCAGCTCAAAATAAAATGATGTCACTTCAGTACCAGGAAAAGTAATTTCAGGTCGGCACACAGTCTGCCTAATGAGATCGAATCCACTCACTTGCAGAGTCAGGGGGTGTAGAAAGGACCTTATCTCAGAGCATCTGAGATACTGCATAAGAAAGTGATCATCTCTTTAAATGTGAACTGGTAGCCTGGCCTCTGTTGGGAGGGAGGAAATTGAAGCCCAGAGAGGTTGAGTGATTTGGCCCATGTCACACAGCCATGGAGCCAGTTGGTAAAAGAGACAGAATGAGAACCAAGTCTCCTGACCTCAGGCTTTGCTGGGATGGGGGTGGTGAAGATGGTGAGTTTCAGGGGAGGGAGTGAGGAAGAGGGAAAGGTGTGTGAGTACACACCTTTGAGTGTGTGTGTTGAGACCATGTGAGTCTCTGAGGTAGAAGGAAAACCAATTTGGGCCACTGGAAGTTCCACCTTCCCTTTAAAGTGTGAGAAGACGAGTGTGAACAAGTGTGAGGGTAGAGAAGTGAGCAAGAGGGATGTGAATGGGGAGCGAGTGAATGAGTGAGTGAATGAGAGGAAGTCCAAGGGCTGCAGAGAGAGAGAGAACAAGAGGAGGAAAAACACGTGGGCCATTTTCAAATTCCCACAGTTGAATAAATCAAAACAAATTGTTCTAAGACAAAAAGGCCATTTCAAACCACATTCTTTACACCAAAATCAACCTCAAATGGCCCACTAGATGCCTTCTCATAACCAATAACAATAGCAACAGTAATATTTACAATCATATTTAGGATTCTCGAGCAGCAATGATGAGCCAGGTGTGATGAATGCCCCCTTTCCAGGTAAGGCTACTGAGGTTTGGGGAAGGGAAGTCACTTGGTCCCCACACCTCCCCACCCAAGTCGTTTCTCGGGTAAGAAAAATCGGTAGGCAGGAAAGACCCAACCAGCAAGCTTCTTGTGGAAGCGCCGTGCGCCTGAGAACCATCCCCTGAGATAGGGCTGTTCCTGGCTGTGAGCAGGATGGAGAAGGAAGGTACCACAGAGCGGGGAGTCAAGACAGCAGGTTCCCAAGTGTCAGCTGCCCACAAGGTCAAGCAGATGCCTGCCTCTGAGGGAGGGCCTGGCTCCAGGACCGACAGGATTAGCTGCTGGGAGCTGCGGTCACCACTTCGCCTGGCCATGACTGGCCAGATGAATGTCCTGCCCTTCCATGCAGGATTCCAGAGAATTCCCATCTCCCATCCCAACATCAGCGAAGGGAGCACTGGGTACAGGTGGCCACACCTCAGTAACCACCAAGTGTCCCCTTCCAATGGGCATGAGGGGACACCACCAGGCCAGCTGTGGGGAGTGGCAGACAAGGCATGCTGTGTACTTTCTAGTCACAGCCTTGCCCTAAATCCAAAACAATCCTTTGAAGTCGGTGCTACACTTCTTGCTTTACAAATGGGGAAACCGAGGCTCACAGAAACGAAATAACTCACCCAAAGTCGCCAAGATGGTAAGTTTAGGCAGAGTCAGGATTGAACCCCAACACGACCAGGAGATCTTTGCTCCTTCTAACTCATTCATCACTCATCTGCAAACCCATTTTCTCTGACACAGGTTGGGGAGTCCCAGAGAGGGCAGCATTCTCTTGTAGGTTCCAAATGCAAGTCCCAACAAAGACCCCAAAGCAGAATGAGAGAGAGGCACACCCCACCCAAAGCGGGCAGCTGCTGCTCACCCCCAGTCCATTCTTGGCACACAGGGGTTTAATAGATGTAAACAAGCCCAAGAGAGGGCCCCAGGTTCCCTAATGAGGCGACAGGCAAAGATGGACTGGAACATATCTCCCCATTTCTAACCCAGGGCTCTTCCTCTCCACTCCATGGGGCCTCTCACAACCAATCAGGAACCACTGGAAAAGCCAGAAACATGAGGGTAACCTCATTCATCTCAAACCTATCACATCTGTTTCCCTTCCTTCCAGCTACGCAGCAAACAGCGGAGAAGGCGCCCAGGCTGGCTGCAGGCTGGGGTCTCAGCAGAGACAAGGCTGCAGTCAGGAGTGGGCAAGACGTCGTTCTCACACTGATCCCTGGCTTCAAGACGGAGATTTCCCCCAAAGCAGCTGAGACCGGGGATCCGACATTGCTGAAAATTGCCCTTTCCTGAAGTGAGGATACACACACACCCAGGGAGGGGCTCCGATGGGAAGGTGTTTCCAGCAGCAGCCCAGGAGGCCTCTTCTGTCTTCCCACTTTCTGTCTTTACCATTTGCAGAAAAACTCACAGTGTCTTTTGCTGCAAATGAAAACCAAGCAATCTCATGTTCTCCCTTCAACCAGGCCAGATGGCTCCTTCTCGTTCTTCTCCCCTCACTCATGCTAGAAATTAAAAAACAAAACTAAAAAAAAAAAAAAAAAGTGAAAAGTTCCTTAACATCTGCAAATCGGCCTTTGGAGGCCATTTTTAACCAAGTGCCCGAAACTGGGTCCTCAGACGGTTACAAGAGCATTTCTTCCTTGGGGACAGCTTTCTCTTCACCTCCGAACTCTCTTCCTTCCATGGAGCTTTAGGATATCCAGGGGTGGCATAGGAAGGCACCCCGCATGCCTGTCCTCTTCCCAGAGGTGAAGGCAGCACCCCAGAAATGGCTGCAGCCTTTGGGAGACGTCTGGCTACTCCCAGGGGTGGCAGAGCTGAGGTGACAGGAAGAGGAGAAACCAAGGGTAACTCAAAATGTGGGGGATTCCTAGCTCCTGCACGCATCTTCCCACAAAGTCTCATTCACCCCTCTCCTAAACTTCTGGGGACTCGTTTGTTCATGGTGAGGCACGGCTGCCCCGCAGAGGCCGCCCCAGCTCTGCGCTCCATGTGCACTCAGCTACTTCAGCCTCCCACCAACCTGCACGGCTATCATCTAGTTTCACCCAGAAGGAAAAGGAGGTATGGAGACTGAACCAGTCCAAGGTCACACCCATGAGGCCTGCCCCAGGCCCCAGCTCTATCCACTGCACCACACGGCTCTCTTCCCATGACCCACTGAACTGACCGGGACAGGCCTGGCCCTAATCCTGTTGCTCCTTACCCCATAGATAGAGTCATCTGCTGCCTCCAACATTACACTAATTTCAGACACAGCCCTTGGTGACACCTTAAGGCACAGGTTCATGGCCCAGAAGAACCCATACAAGTGCACCTGTGTAGACATACATTCATCATCAGCTCCTGAATTCTTTTGGGGAGGGGGGATAAAAAGTGCTACCTCTGTTTATAGCCTCCTGTTAGCTAATAGGAGGGACAAGAATACAAGCGAGCTGAGAAGATGACCTGCCACTCCCCACAAGAGGGTTTTTAAGAATGATGTCTTCTAAGGAACCCCCGTGTACCAAGGTGTCCTTCATTCTTGGGGCATCAGGCAGCATTGGGAGTGTGAGGGCCCGGAGCCTGGCCAGGGCCTCTGGCAGAGGGAAGTCTGTATGGCAGGAAAAGAGGGTGAGCTGGGTGCTGGGCAGAACCTGTCCTCCATCCTTCTGTGAGGCAGGAGTACCACCTGAGTCACCCACACGATGGGCACCTCCAAGTGACACCAAGAGAGAGAAACTCTGTGTTCTCAGACAGAGGGACAGGGTAAGCCTGAGACTAGGAGAAGCTTGGGAGATGAAAGGAGTGGGCGAGAGGGCCCAGCCTGAGTCAGGGGCCAGGACAGAGCTCCTCGGAGCAGGTGGGCATGGCTCCAGTGCCTTTAGGACCCAGAAAAATCTCCACTGTGCAGTGTTGGGCTGGATGGTTATACACCCTCTAGATGTACCACCCTCAGCCTCAAATCTTCAGTAAAAGTCTAGTACACACAATGGAAGAAGGAAAAAATGAGCGAACACCTACACCAAGCAGCACAAGGAACCCCTTCCTATTCCATTAAACAGAGCTCAGAGGCAAAAACCCCCTTAGGGTGGAAAAGGCCAGCCTTTGAGTGGTTCAGAAAAACCCTTCCAGTTTCTCATATGCCCCTCCACCACGTGGAATTTCATAATCTCAGCACCACAGGTTTCCCCCTCCATAAAATGGAAATTAAAAAAATCGCACCCCGGCCGACCGAGTGGCGCGTTGGTTAAGAGTTGGCTTGGGACACCAGCTCTGAGCAGCAAGGCCCTGGTTCGGATCCCACATTAGGGCCAGTGACGCTGCGCCCTCTACAGCTAAGATGGTGAACAACAGCTTGACCTGGAGCTGGGCTGCCCGTGAGTCGCCAGTGATGGAGTAGGCTACGGTGGAGCTGCAGTGGGCTCCTGTAAGCTCCTGTGAGCGGCCGGCAGCCAGCGTGAGCTGCCAAGAGCCGCTGTGAGCGGCCATCCAGTGGCCAGCAAACAATTGGTCTCACCCGGGAAAAGCGCAATGATAATACCAACATGGGCCAGTGAAGCGATGTCCTCCACAACTAGACTGAAGAACAGAGGGACAGTAATTTGTCTGTTTCCCTTCCCTGATTCCCCAACGCTGTTCCCCTCCCCCAATTCCCCAATTAAAAAAAAAAAAAGTCTCACCCCAATCGGATTGTTGGGCATCAAATGAGACAATGTCTATGGGCCTGGTGTTTGCATGGATACACTCTGCAGTGCTTCTAGAGAGAAAGGGAAGGGAAGAGAGATGACGCGGTGCATCACTCCATGCCCAGCACCTGGGTAGGCCCCTGCCTGATCCAGCCTGTGCGGGCCCTTTTTTCCAGGTGAGAAAAATGAAGCTTGGTTAGGATGAAAAACTTGCCAAATGCCATGCCGCTGGTGAGGGGCAGCCGCTGGTGAGGGGCAGCAGCAGGATTTGAACTCATGTCTGTGGGGTTCAGAAACCAGCATTCTCACTTACTTACAGGCTCATTCAAGTACCACTCACGCCCTACAGCTGCCTTTGGATGTCTTCCTTCTAGAAGAGCATTTAATTTTTAATCTCGTGTATCCCTCACCAGCAGACATGCACGAAGTCATGCACACAACTTTATTTAATATATTATTATCATTATTATTGTTTTGACAAAAAGACTCCATCCGTGAGATCTTTTTTTTCTTGACACTCACACAAACACACACATACCTCTCAAACAGATTTGAATGGTGTTTGAACAGTGGTTGGGCTACTTAGAAAAAAAAAAATTGCCCATGATTTCAATTCAATTACATAGCAACCACTTTTTTAAAAGAATATTTTTATTTGAGCTCATTGTGCAGCAAATCATCAGGCACTTTCTTTCTTCAAACTACTTCGAGAAGGAAAAAGTATCAAATGAAAAGGAGGAAAAATTATGCATATCATCCCAGCTATTGAAAATAATGCTGATGAATTTTCCTCCTTTGCTTTTAATTTATTTAAACAACACACACATACACACACACACACACACACACACACACACACACACACACACTTCCATCAACAATCACACCTGGCCTTCCTGAGCACTCCTCTCCAGGGAATTCAAGACTTTTTGGTCACAGTCCCTGATCAAGACCCTAATGGGTGACTCGAGGGTCAGAAGGAGAATGTAGAGCAAGCAGCCCGCTCCCCAGTGTGTGGATGAGGTGTCAGGGGTCCACATCAGAAACGAGAGCTAGTCCGAGCCAAAGCAGAACTAGGTTCTGAACTCTGACTTTCTGGACTCCTCGTCCAGTGCTGTCCCCATCTCTTCATTGGAGAACAGCGGGGACAGCAATTCGAGGGGTGGGTCTAGGCTGCAATCCAGCTCTCTTGGCACCCCTACCACGCTCCCCCAGTTCCATGGTTTTACCACATCCCCAAGCCTCCTGGGGCGCACCAGGCTCTGAGGTGGGCCCCTGGATTTCCTATCTGGTCTCTGGGCTCAGAGGAGGGAAGGGCTCCAGGAAAGCTCCCTCCTGTGGCCCCAGCTTAACCCATCCCCAGTACCACAGCCCTACCTCCAGCTCGCTCAGCCTTGCACAGAAAGCCAGCAGCGGCCTCAGGGGTCGCTCTGTTTGCCTTGGCTCCACAGCCTGTTTCCCCAACAAGAAGCCACTAGAAAGGAAAATAAAACAACAGAGAGCCCTTTGATCTGCCAACAGAAGACCCTGGAGGAAGGTGGAAATCAGCCTCTGTCGTGACCAGCTGGCCTTCCTCTCACAAGTCCGCTGGAAAGGGCCTCAGGTCTTTTCCACAGACGCCCACCTGGCCCAGACACCTGGACCCCATGAGATGAAAGGGTCAAAGTGACATCTGTGGGCACCAAGCAGGGATGCACAGAGGGGCAGGAGGAGGCCAGGGAGGGTCAAGCAACTATAGGAGAGGAGCTGGCCATTGACCCAGCTGGCCGTTCCACAACAGGTGGTCTCCACCAGGGTGTCTGCTTGGGGGAGCGTTGGAGAAGGGCTGCGTGCGAGAAAGGCATTCCAGTTCATCACTAGGGACTCAGGCAACGTATCATGTAGGAATACGAGGTATCTATCACGAAAGGATGTGCTGAGTAGCAGACACATGAGCCGTGCCTCTCCCATACCCCATGGTCCACCCAGAGATCCCCTATAGCCGCAGGGGACAGTTCTGTTCACTGGTAAGCCCTACTCACGCTCCCCTGCAGTCTCTTGGCCTGAAGGCAAGCTAGAAGTATCTGGATGCTGATGTCCCCAGGAGCAACCTTCAACCCATGAGAGACGGAAGTTGATGACTGCTCGCTGGTAGGATTCTGAGGTGAGCTCCACACGGTCCCTGGGAGGGTGCCCAGTGGGATGGATCTCCAGTTACCCACAGCAGTAGGCTGCTTATTACCGCACCTTTTGTTGGCTCGCCTTCCCTCTCTGCCCACTCCCGTATCTGGGACCAACCTCACATATAAACTAATTTGTACCCAGATCCTCACTCACAGTAGGCTTTTGGAGATACCCAACTAAAAGGCAGAAGTATATGTGCTAATGCAGAACAAGTGAAAAAAAATGTACAATGCAGTGTAGAAGATATGGAACGCCATCAGGTATATAAAATGGAAGGTGCTGTGTACACAGATACGCTCATTTACCCAGGAAACAATTCAAGAGAGACAGGAAGCTGGGAACACTGGTTGTCTCTGGGCGAGGAGACGGGGTGAAGACTGAGAGTTTCCCTTAAATAGGCTTTTGTTCTATTTCCATATTTTCTGATTATTTTTCTTCCTATGCCTTTCCCCAGTAAAACGTGATTCTTTTCAAAGAGCTTCTGAGAACTGGAAAGTCAAACAAATGACCCCTGGAGAGGTAGAAGACCCTGGAATTGGTAACCTCCCTCTCACTTCCTGGGACCCTCTTACTTCCTTCCCACTTGATCACGGCCTCCTTCTCAGCCCAGGTTCAGAAAGATAGGTCCCAATTCTCTCAAAGTGTTGGTAGCTGCCACTGAACAAGAGATTAAGGCCTGGAAGGGAGCAAGGGGCCAGGTGCGAGCCTTCTGAGACCCCCTAGATTCTGTTTCTTCCCAAGCCTAGCTGTTAAGACACAAACTGGCTCCAACAGGGAAGACCCTGTTTCCTGCAGAGGCATATGGCCAGGAAAACAGACCATCTTGAGAGTGGGCTTGGAGCTCAGACCACCTGTGTTTGCATTTCTACATCTCAGCTTACCAGCTGTGTGACTTTGGGCAAGTGACTTAACCTCTCTGTGCTCCAGTTTCCTCAGCCATAAAATGGGGATAATCATAGTATCAAATCAGAAGGTGTTATAGGCTGAATGGTGTTCCTGCAAATTCATATGTTGAAGCCCTGCCTGACCCCAGTACCTCAGAATGTGACTGTATTAGAAGGGCCTTTAAAGACGTGATTAAATTAAAATGAGGCTTTCGGGAAGGCCCTCCTCCAATCTCACTGGTGTCCTTATAAGAAGAGGAGGCCTGGACATCCAGGAAGCACCAGGGAGGAAAGTGTGTACAAGAAAGGCTATTATATGAGGACACAATGAGAGGGCGGCCATCTGCAAGCCAAGGAAGCAGACCTCAGAAGAAACCAGATCTGCCAACACCTTGATCGTGACCTTCCAGCCTCCAAAATTGTGAGCACATAAATGTGACATGAATTAATTTCGTTAATCCTCACAACAGCTCAATGAATTAGGTATTATTTTTAGTCCCATATTATGGATGAGAAAACGAGGCACAAAGAGGCTGTGCCCAAGGCTGTGGAGCTGGCGAGCAGTAGAACTGGGACTCCAAACCATGCTATTGGATGTGATCTGACTTGTCAGCGCCTGGCACTCTGCAAGTGACCAACACATATTAGCCATGCTCTCGACCTGGAAAACACTGGGCTGCAGGGGAGAAAAATGGAGGGAGGCACCTCCTGAGCACCTGCCAGGTACCTGGAATACAGAGATGAGCAAAGACTGACAGGGTCCCTGCCCTCTGGGGCTTATAGTAGAGTGAGGGAGATGGGCATTAAATAGCCACAAAGACAAGTCAACAATCATCCAGCTGTGATGAAACCACATTAAAGAGGGGATGGTGGAACAATCTAGAGCCAAAAGGTGGGGAATTTGGCCCACATGGGAGTCCAGGAGGGCTTCCTGGAGGAGGTGATGCAGGGGCTGGGATCCAAAGGATGAGGAAGAGTCAGGTAGTTAAAGAAGGAGAAAAAAAAGCATTGCAGGGGTTGGGGGAGGAGAGCATGTAGAGTGTGTGTGTGGGGTGGGGACAGGAGAAGGAAGCAACGTAGCAGGTGGGCTGGAACAGCGGGCGGCGGGGGAAGGCTTGGATGGGGAGCGGGCAGAGGCTGCCGGAGAAAGGCTTTTGAACACAAGTGAGCATCCACTGAAGGGCTTCCAGCCACATGGCTAACATGATCACGTTACACAACAGATGTTTGCCCTAATGAAGTGTGTAAGCTGAACTTCGGTAAATCGAATTTTATTTTTGGGACAGTAGGGAGCAATGGGAACTTGAGAGTTACTTTATCTGTGAATTGAATGAGGACCCTCTCTGGTCCAGCTGGCATTGTATAGATCTGGGCCGCCTCGAAGGAGGTACCCCTGTTAGGTGATAGCCCTGGAGAAGGACTGGCCTCCCTTCCATGTGTCTGGGGATGCAGCAGTGTCTCTGCTGGCTGTGTCCTTCTGTTCCCCCACGCGTCGTGGGAAAACCCAACACCACAGATGTGGCTCTACCCATCGGGCCCCCACACAGCCTGTGTCCTGTGGTGACACAACCTTCCCCAGCTTCTCCTCATCCTCCAAGCTTCCGTTTGTACTTCCCTCCATGGAGAGGCCTGTGCTGCCCCCACCCCCAGATATAAGTACCTTTTCTGAGTTTTTCATGGCACCTGGGTCTCCCAACTGGGTTGTTTCCTGTGGTGCCCCTAGATAAGAGGGGGGGCTCATGGGTAGAGGCCTCCGTGCATAGCAAGGAAGAATGTGTCCCAAAGAAGTTATGACTAAGAATTCATTCCTTCACTCATTCATTCAGCATGTACAAACTAGACATCCATTCAGCCCGAGGCACTGAGCCACACCCTGCAGGCTCCCTGGAGAATAAAGCAGACAGGTTTCTGCCCTCATTTCATTAAGGGAAACAGCTAAGAAATAAAAATAATCAGAATAATTCTAACATTCACTGAATACTTTCAAAGTGCCACATTCAATCCTAAGAGATGCATTTATGCATTTTAATTGTATTTTAGCTTCATAAACCCCTGTGAGGTAAAATGGTGGCACAAACGAGTTAAGTAGTTTGCCAAAGGTCAAGACACATGGCTGCACTGGGATTTGAACCCAGGCCATTATGCTCAGAAGCCGCACTCCCAACCCTCAATGGAACCTTGCCTCCTCTGCTTTCCATTGCATGGGGACAAGGCTGCATATCTGAACCCTCAAACCCTCCTGGGCCCCTGCAGGATGGGCTGTGTAGCTGACAGCCGCCTGCTTGCCCTCCAACCCCACCTCCTCATGCAGAGATGCCCAGATACTGCACCGGGAGAGAGGAACTCAACTCGCAGTCACAGTGATTTCCGGGCTAAAGGTGTACCCAGGACAAGGAGCAAACGAGAACAATGCACCTCAACCAGAGATTCTCAACTTGAGAGGAGATGGACGAGATGGCAGGCAAGTCCAGAAAGATAACGTTGAAAGAATGTAAATGGTGCCTTTCATGCAGTCATTTCAAATCATGGTTTCTAGAAAATATGTCTGTCTGCAATCAGTTACAATTCATATACGTCGCTGTTTTCTGAGCCCAAACTGAACACCCAGCACCTTTCCAGGCCTGTCCAGAGGGAGCAAACATGGATAACAGCATTTGACAAATGCTTAGCTGTGGGATGCATTTACCTCCTTTGACGCTCATAACTAGGCCATGAGGTGGGTTATAAAGCCCCACTTTATGGATAAGAAAACTGAAATGTACAGAGATTAATTTACCAATCACTTACTAGTTGTATAGTTTTATGAACTTGGGCAAATTACTTAACCTCTTTGGGTTGGTTTTCTTGGTTGCAAAATGGGGCAATAATATACCCCCACCTGTGATGGGTTGAATTGTGAACCCCCAAAAGGTACGTTGAAGTTCTAACCCCTGGTACCTGTGAATGTGACCTTGTTTGAGCATAGGGTCTTTGCAGATGTAATCAAGTTCAAGTTAAGATGAGGTCATTAGGCCCTAATCCAATATGACTGGTATCCTCATAAGAAGAAGAAAGATAAACACTGGGAGAACACCATGTGATGACAGAGACTGAGACTGGGGTGATGGGTCCATAAGTCAAAGAACACCAAGGATTGTCAACAACCACCAGAGCTAGCAGGAAGCAAGGAAGAACCTTCCCCTAGAGCCCTGCCAACACCTTGATTTTGGACTTCTAGCCTCCAGAACTATGGAAGAATAAATGTCTTGCGTGAAGCCCCCATGGGGGAGCCGAGCTTTGTTACAGTAGCTCTAGGACACCTATATGCTGCCTCATGGGGCTCCTGAGCTGGTCCAAAGCCCTGTCCCAAGTGTCCCTGAGAAGCTGAGGTCTGGGGGTAGGCGTAAATGAGGTGTGTCTGAGGAACCACGCGGTGCCAACTCACAGGCCTAGCTGGCCTGTGTGCCTGCCAGCACCTCTCGGAGCAGCCGGGAGTCTGCGTGCCTCCCTAGCGTCTTGGTAGCAGCTGCAGAGGAAGGACAATTTATGCAGTGCCCACAAGTGTCCACTGTGCCCAAGGGGTCAATGGACCACCTCAGAACCCTGTCTTGGGGAGCCATCCTTTCTCAAAGACCACCCCCCAACTCCAGTATCCAGCCCACCAGCTATTCCCATAGGGTCTGTTCAGGGGGACAGTTATCCCAGAGGTGTTTCTCTTTTGGCTGCAGAAATGCCTCATTCCCCTAGGAGCTAAAAGCCCATAGCAGATCAGAACCCTGAGCCTGCCCTGCTGGAGGGAGCCCTAAATGTCAGGCACCAGGTGGCTGCAGGGCTGCTCTCCCGGAAGCTGAGGCGCACTTGGCCAGGGAGAGTGTTGCAATCTGTCCCAGCAGGAGAGGCAGCGACACAGGAGGGGGCCTCTCTCAGCAGCAGCTCCAGGCACCCCCCCTCCCCACACACACTGACAGTGGTAAATTAGACATGAAAAGACAGACCTAAATCCAAAGGCCAGGACTCCATAGTTTTTACCTATTTCAAATGGAAGTCATATTAGTCCAACCTAAGAGCTCAGCAAGAGGCTGGCGAGGATGGATACCCAGTGCCTCTCCATCCAAGAGACCGTCTTTATGGGTGGGTGTGCCTTGCCAAGGGCAACTCTTCCTTCTTACTCAATGGGAGAGGAGAGATGTACAAATGTGTTGAGACCTACTATGTGCCAATCACTTGATTAGCTTTATAGCTTTCCCACATTCTTTCCACTTTGCAGAGGACAAAACTGAAGCTCAGAGAGATGAACAAGTGCCCATTAGGAGAGTCAGGATTCAAACCTAATTCTGGCCATCTTACTGTCTGCAGAAAAACAGGGCTGGAGAGCCTCCGCAGGTCCCCTCTCCTTCCCTGGCCAATTCCATGAGGGCCAGTGTGGGGTTGCACAGGTGAGACAGGAAACATAGGTACCCTTGTATGTCATTTGGGGGACACCCCAAAGCTTGAATGCACAGCAGTTCCCAAAGCAGTGTATGTAGGGCCCAAATTCCTATGGCTTTCATGATGAATATCAAAGTATGGCTTCTCTCACCTCACACCCCTAGGCTTCTCCCTCAGCTTCCAGATCGCTCCTGCAGCCTCCCCTCCCCGGCCCCTTCTCCTCCTGCCCCACGCACGCACACGCGATGAATACAGACGCTCCACACCCTTACAATACGGGAGGCGGAAATAGGAGCAGAAGTAGGTGCTGGAGGATCCTGGAAGTTCTCAGAGCAGTAAATTTCAGTAAGCAAAGAAGGTCATGAGAGCCACGGGCTAAAGGTCAAGGGCCCAGCGTCATGCCCTTGCTGTGTATTTATTCATTTGCCAGTCCCTTGGCCTCTCTAAGCCCCGCCTCCCTCCAGTGTATTAGAGGCACTATACGATCTGCCCAGAGACATATTTCCGTGTACACAGTCTGTGATTTATAAAGAGCAATGCACATCAGGGATTATTAGGAAAAGGAAGCTTCCATGTTTTAAGAGCTATGCGCCAGGTCGATGCTAGGAGCTTTAAATGCATCATCTCAATTAATTCTCAAAGTACTCTATTAGGGAAATGTAAATGGAGGGAGTTATTGCTCAGCAAATATCCACCCTCTTCCTTTTATTCTCGGCCTCCCTTGTAGCTGGTTGGGGGCCATGTGACAGTTCTGTCCAAAGTCCTGGAGCTGAAGTGAGGTATGTCGCCTCCGGGCTGAGGCAGGTTAGTGTGCCTTTTCCATCTCTCTCTTCCCCTTCTGCAGTAACTGTGGATGCCACATAATACAGGTGCAACGGCAAAGGTGGTGGAGTGACTAGCATCTTGGGTCCCTGAGTACCCATGTGGAGCAGAGATCCATGTCACACAAGTAATGTGAGCGGGAATTAAGCCTGTAGCGCGAAGCCACTGAGAGTTTGAGGTCATCTGCTGTGGCAGCTAGTGTTACTTTACTTAACAGTATCATTGTTGCTATTATTCTGATTTTCACAGATAAAGAAACCATATAGCCAGTAAGTGGCAGAAACAAGATTCAAATGCAGATCTGTGACTCCAACACACATCCTCTTTCAATTACAACCTTTTGTTGCTTAATAAGATCATCCCCCTCCTGGAAGCAAGCAGCCTTGCCCCAAAAAACTCCTACTTCTCACTGTCCTCAGAATGGCTGAGTAAACAAGGCAGGATGAAAAGAGGGAATCCCATAGGCATTTTGAGCCCAGAAAATGATCAAAAGCAGGGAGGGAGGGGCCTGATTGAATCTCAGGGATATCTTCCCTGGGGCTTTGGGGCTCACAGGAGGTTTTGAAACAAGAGGAAAGATTACATAGTGGTTTAGAACACAGGATGGGGAATCAGATCAACCTAGGATCACATCCCAGTGCCACCACCTACTCTCTTGATGTTTCTGAGCCTTCTTTTCCAATCTGTAAAATGGGGACAGCATCTGAACCAACCTTGAGGGTGGAGGGGAGAGAAAGAGTTGGCTAGCTCCAGGCTGATGGTGAGCACTCTCAAAGTGTCTGCCACCATAAAGACCATCACTGGGCTGGCTCAGAGCACCAGCCTCTCCAGAGGGGGATGAGGCAGACGTACAGCCGGGAAAGGCTGCCCCAGCCAAGACGGCTAATAGAACCCAGAGCCTTAGACCACAGACCTGGCCCAGCCCACGTCCCTGCAACAGACTCAGGAGCACAACACAGAGGAAAGCAGGGCCGGCCAGATATAATGCAATGTAGCAGGGGAGCCAGATTATTTATTTTGAAGTCGAAAGTGTCTTCCAGGAAGATGGCCTTTTATTTGGGTGAATCTGAGAGTTGCGTATCAGCCTAAATTCATTATCTGCACATATGGTCTTCGTACTCTGGTTCAGGGTGGGAAACAAAGGGTGGAAGAGAAAGGATGGGCAAATACGAGCTGATGAAATATCATCCCTCAAGTGCCAGAAACCAGGATATTTTCAGTGACGTCAAATTGGGCTTCCTGCCACGGGGACAGGGCTAGCGTGAGAATACTCACAAGATTTTAACTCAGGAGTCCCTCGGTGAGGCAGGGAAAGGAAGAAAGAAAACAAAAAAAGCCATTTATTTCGTGTGCCCTTGTCTTCTATCCCTAACGCAGACACACACACACACACACACACACACACACACACACACACTGTACCACGCCTCAGAAGATCAGAGCTGGAAAGGGTCAAAGTTGATCTCCCCCATTTCACCATAACAGTAACAAGGACAATAATAACAATGAAGACAGTGACTATCTACTAGGTATTTTCAGTACCAGACCCTGTGCTAAGTGCTTTATATGTTTCATCTGGATGACTGGTCACAACAATCCAATGAGGTATTATCAGACCCGTTTTACAGATCAGGAAACTGAGGTTGAATGGCCTAGGGTCACACAGCTAATAAATAGGAGAAAGCCAGCATTCAAACCTGAGCAGCCTAACCACCACATAAAGCTGCCTCTAAAGAAATAGGGAAACTGAAGCTCAGAGAGGGGTAGCGGCTCGCTCGAGGTCACACAGCTCCATTTGTAACAGAATCAAGGGCTAGAACACAAGTCTCCTAACTCCCGATTCAGGAACCCTTCCATGCTATCTTGGTGTGTCTTAGTATGTACACACAGAACACACACACACACACATGCACACACGCACACACGCACATGACAGCGAACATGTTTCTGCTCATTTCCAAGTAGTTTGAATCACTAATTAAAGCACCAATCTGGGGTGCAGACAAGGGGTAAGGGTTGGACTTTAAGATAAGTGCCGAGATGAAAGACCTGCTTTGCCAGCTGCAAACACTGGTGCTCATCATCTCGCTCTCTTTGATTTTAATAAGTGTTTCATTATCTGCTCCCCCGCCCTCCAGCAGAGCGCTGATGCAGGTCCAAGGTGCCAGCCTGTGCGGCAGGAGGAGCCCAAGCTGGCAGGTTTGCTCAGTGGCATCAAGTTGCAGCAATACCCGGCTCAGCCCATCATCTGCTCCTGGGGAGGGGCCAAAGTGCTGGTTTCCAAGACCCCTCCCTTTGCTGTGTCCCAGAGGAGCATGAACAAATGTCCCTGATTTTCTTCTCAGCAGCTGATTAAATAGGCCAAAAGAGCAGCCCTCTGGAAAGAGGGGACCCTAAAAGGGGCGGCCCAGCCACCAACATTTGCTCTTCCCAGGGAAAGGGAGAGAGTGAAGCAGGACATGCATTGGGAGAAAGGCAAAGTGCGAGCCTGCAGACAGATATGGGGCTCCCAGGGGGCACCGACATTACCCTCTCTACCCCCAAACCACAATCTGACGGAGGCCAGGAGCCTGGTTTGCTAAGCAGGTGTGGGGCAGGGCGGGGCAAGACAGCCGAGAAAGGTGCCCTCCACTGGACCAAAGGCAGAGCAGGGATGCCTAGCATCCTGAACCGTTAGGCTCTCCTAAGTTGCAAAGCCCCTCAGAATCTCCTGGGCCAGGACCCTCATTTCACAGACTGGGAAAGTAGGTTCAAGAGGGGAAGTGACTTGCCCAAGGCCGCAACGACGATCCCTGAGAGCTGGATTTGAATCTGCTGTTTCCTCCCTTTCTGACCCCCTCCCACAAATCCCTACTGTAAGCCCTTGCCTCGACACCCCCTTGCACACCTGTCCCTGCCCAGCACCTTGTTCTCCAGCCCCCCCGCCCCCCTCAGACCGTTACAACCTCATTTAGTAATTCAAGGAGCTATTTCCCAGCTGACATGGAATTTTTTTATAGCGGGTGGGTGCTTTGGGGATCAACCCAAGATGTTCTAACTCCAACTCCAAATGAACTCTGGCTCCTAGAAAGTGCCCTAGAATCACTGATGCACTGCTATTTCAGCCTCAGTTTGGGTAAAGATACCCTGAGGGTCAGCCATTTAAATGGATTTGGGGGACAGGGCAACAAGGACACCAGAGTGACCAAGACTTGAAATGTTGCTGAATCAGAGATCAGCAAAGTGCCTGGGAGCACTTTGAGTTCACACATGATATGCTAAGTCCAAATGTGGATGTCAGCAGCCCTGGGGTCTCAGTTCCCTCTTCTCTTCAGGGTACATTGTGTATGGGGGGAGGGGGGAGCAGGGTGCAGAAAGAATGAGTGGAACACAGAAGCTGCCAGTCCTTGGGGCTCAGGCCTTGGGCCTCGAGCTTACACCCAGGTCCCAAGGGCAGGGCTGTTCCTGGCAGGCTTCCCTCCACAGAAAAACAAGAGTGGCTAAAAACAAAACAAAAAATCCTTTTGTTTTCTAGCCCCATGGAATGTCTTAAGGCACATCCAGAGACCAGCTCCTCCACCCTTTCCTCTGTCTCCTGGGTCCCCCTCCTCTTCTACTCAACAGAAAAATCATGCTGATCTTCCTTCGGGACAACTCAGTCCTGGAGCATGTTGATAGCACCCAACAAAAATAGTAGGTGGGGTACATTGAAAGCAAGGACCTTAACTTTCTTTCAGGGTCCTCCCCATTTCCATCACCTTTGCGGGGGGCTCAGGGGACACTGGAGGGGGGACTGACCCAAAAAGCACACAGTTTCAAGCCAAGAGAAAGATGAAAACTTCCCCAGCCATTATGAGGCCATTGCACCATCTTTGATTTGCTCATTTGTACTCACTTGGGGTGCAGGGAGGAGGGAGGAAATTGGAAAGAAAAAACGAGGCGAGGGTCCGTTTAGTGTCAAACAGCCCTACACATGACAAAGATGACGCTCTTCACAGATGCCAGCAGCCACGTTGCTTCCCGAGGCTTTGGCAGGGACACGAAGACTCAACACACAGGGCCCCCGAGGTCAGACAATAGGGCAGACACACAGCAGGTTTCCACCAGACCAGATGAATGTGGCCTATTGGGGGCAGGGGGCTCCTGTTGACTGAGCAATTTACCATTTGAGCCTAGACTGCTCAAGTCTTTAACGGCTCCCATCATCCCCACCCTGCACCTCCCAGTTTATCTGTGCCCAGAGAGAGGAAGGATAAAAGGGGATCTGATAAGCTCCAAGACCCTCATTGGGCCACAGCAGGTAGGGATCTGGCCTGATCCAGGGAACAAAGGTACAACTTTTACACAAAGAGTGCATTCAGGGGTTAGGGTTTCAAACTCCAAAGACTCCTCGAAAAGTTAATTCTCCCATCCATTTTCTCCACACAAATTTGCTGCTAGTGTACAGTTTCTCTCGTTTGCTTTTCTGGGGGTGAGTTTTGTATTCAACCATAGATCCTGCCAGTCCCCCAAGAAAAACCACCTCCTGAGAGCCAAGCTTTCCAGCACACAGTGCAGTTACAACTGAGGCACCGAGCCTCATACTCGTTTCCTCTCCCCCAGTCCGGCTGTGGAGCCGGGTGCTCCTCTGGGAGAGGCCCCGGCGGCGTGGGTTGGAGGGTCTGTGGTTGCCTGTCCTGGATTTTCAATGCGTTTGTCGCAGGAACCAGGACTCGCGCGTTCCTGTGGGTGAAAGGGCCAGGGAAGGGCGCCCCCTGGCGGTAGCCAACTCACTTCAAGCCAGCCAGGTCCCAAAGCCCGCGCGAAGCCATACGCTAACCCGCCAACCCTCCAAGCGGACTCCCACTACACCCCCTAAATCTGGACATGCCCGACCCTCGGATCCACCGAGCACCCTACGGAATCACTGCTTCCCCGAACCGCACACACCCTGTAGGGAGTCAGGGGGGTGCCCCGGAGGAAAGCGTGGCGCTCCCACCCCGCCCCGCTGCCAGGGACCCCGAAGACAGCACGCCCTCAGCGCCCGGCTGGGCCCAGAAACCCTCCCGGGCCAGGTCGTCGCTCCTAATCCCTGGTCCCTACCCGCCTTCCTACAGAGTGGCGAAGCGCGCACCCCTCCCTCAGGAAGCAGCCTTCGCCGAGACCCCGAACCTTGTGACCACACCTGCCACCCCCGCCATTCTCCTGGCCCCCCACACTCACCCACCCAGAGCGCTCAACGCCGACTGGCGCTGCACCTGTCCGGGGGGCAGCCCGCGGTCCTCAGCGGATTAGGGGCAGGTATCGGGGACGAGAACATCTCCCTGACCCTCCCCATGCTAGTTTAAGTAGAACTTGGTTCCAGGGCTTCCCCGGGACCATCCTGGGATCCCCCCCAATTCCATTCCCAACCCCCACCGTGCCCAACAGTCTCCCAGGGGGGGCGCGCGTGGAGTCTCCAAGTCCCCGGGGGCGTAGCGGCCGGACGCACGGAGAGCACGGAGGTGCCGAGCCCCCTACCTTCCAGAGCCAGCGGCTGGACCCCGCGCCAACTCCTGCCAGCGGCCGCGAGGGAAACTTTCCCCGGGCGGAGAGGCGCGCTCGCAACTTGCTGGGCGCCGGCTGCCTTCCTGGCGGCGGCGGCGTGTCCAGGGACCCGGGGGCGCGAGGCGGCGGCCGCGGCTGCTCTCGCTCGGGTCTCAGGGTTCGGGGCCGGGGCTCGGGCGGCCTCGCGCGGTTCGGCTGTGGATCGTTCGGCGCTGCGTCCGCCCGGCAGCCTGGAGCCCCCGAGATGCCGGCGGCAGCTGCAGCCGC
>NW_017731659.1:679874-687552 GCF_001890085.2 Hipposideros armiger
GGGGGGGGGGGTTGCATCAGGGAGGGGCCTGACCCCAGTTCAGATGCAAATGACTTGATTGTGAGAGGCCAGATCTGTGTCTCCAATCTCAAGACTTCTCTTTTCATCTTTGTACTGCTGCCATAGCCCCTGACACATGACTTCACTGAGACATTTAACCTCTGAACCTCCTCTATAATAAAGCAGCTACCCACCCAGCCTACCCCAGACAAAATGGGTAAGCAGGCAGATCAAAGCAGACAGCACAAGTGAAAGTACTTGCTAACTCCCAGATGAGAGGGACTCAGGCTGTCCACTGCTCTTCCTTGGGCAGCTCTTTCTGAGTTGAGTCCCAGCTATGATGCTTCCATACCCAGTGCCTGCTGCCCCTGGACATTCAAGCACACAGAAGGCCTGCAAGGAGGCCCCTTGTTCAACTGATTTGCACTAAGGAGAGAATGACTGATAGGAGTTGAACCTACCCCAGTCTTGAATTGAATGTCGGTGAGGTCAGGCCACAGGGCAGGGTTTCAAGGGGCAAGAAGTCGCTGTCTTTCCTTGGCCACATTCCAGGAAAAGAATACATCCCTCTAAGAACTTTGAGAATGTCTGGCCCTTTCAACCATTTCACTGAGTCACTGGATAAATTGAGGAGGGGCTAATAGAGTAGAAGTGTGTGGCTGGGAGGAAAACAACAAGGTCTGCCATTTTGAATTGGACCCAGAGCCAGCAATGCTTAACCCACGGGCAGAAAATCTCTAATAGTGCAATTTCTGTAACACAAGGACAGGGAAACCGCGAAAGGGCCTCCGGCTCCACACTCACCCCTTCAGCTGCCAAAACAGGGCTGGGGGAGAGGCTGACCCTTTGAGCTGAGAAACCCCACGGGCCCTGCGTTTATGGAATGCTGTTGGAGGAGGCTATCTGTGTGGGCCTCCTTGGAAACAAGGCACCACATAAATTTAAAGAGGAAAAAAGCATGAGCGTGCAGTCAGGGTGCTGGGGCCTGGGAGGCAGAGGCCAGAGACCACAGGATGGAGGGATGCAGTCACTAAGGGTCTAGGGGATTGGTAGCAGCAGGAGGAGGAAGTGGGGCGAGAGAGGGCAAGGAGATGAGGACCCAGCAAGCCAACTGGACAACTTAAGACACCCAGCTGGGAAGATAGCTCCCGTCCCAAGTCCATGTTCCCCAGATCTCAGCCATTCCCCTGCTGCTATCAAGATTCTGGCCCTATCTGTACACCAGATAGAACCATTTGCTTAATAGCTTTCTTTAAATCAACTCTTGCTTTGTCACTTTTTTGTTTTTTACTTAAATGTGCTTGGTTTTACAAAGAAATGTTATATCATTACCATAAATGGAAAACCAGCATCACATTACTATAAATAGAAGGTAACCATAAAATAAATACAATGAAAATAAAGTGGGGTTATTAAATTTCAACAATGTATATTTAACCACACACACACACACACACACACACACACAATTCCAGTTAGATACTACTGCCTAAGGAAGGCGCTGAACTGAGCTAGGGGCCCACTCTCTATTGAAAAGGGAGATTAGCAAGGGGTAGAAAGGTGTTAAAGACACATTAGCAACAAAGTGAGACTCATCCAAGTAGTGATCAAAAGGATCGAGAGAGAAGTGAAAAGGGACTTCCCACCCACAACTCCTGGGGAAGGCCCAAGGATGCAAGACCTTAATTAAATCTCCTTCGAAGATCTCTGATATCCCACAATTGGGAAACACAATTCTAAGTGTGTTAGGCAAGAAGTCCTTTTTGCCAAAAGCTAGGAACCCCAGGCTCAGTCCTGGACAAGAGAAGGGGATCCCGGTTGCAGAGAGCAGGCCTCCCTCTCACAGGATGACCTTGGGGAAGTCACTCCCTTCTCTGGTTTCAGTGTCTCCACCTGTACGTACAATGAGAAGCTTGGACAGATGGCCTCTAGGATCCCTTTTGCTTTTCTTTGAGAAGAAGCAAGAAAGGAGCCAAGGTTGTGGTTTGTCAGGGAACTGAGGAGAGGGGATGGGGAGGAGAGAAGCTGGGGAAGGGAGAAAAACGGGGTTTGGGGGTGACATGGACAAGGGTCAGCAGTCCTCAGGAGGGAGTGAAGGTGGTGTTAAGGCCACTGGTGACCAGTTGGAGTCTAGGTTGCCATAAACCCAGAAGTGGCCTCGCCCAGAAGATTTTAGGCTCCCCATTTGCCCATTCTGGAAGGGACCTTATGGATAATTCATTGTCATCCAATGACTTCATTATATAGATGGGGAAACTGAGGAAGAAACATGGACCGGATCCTCGTCATAGTCAGAGAGCTGGGCATCAAACCAAAGCCTCATGACTCCCAGGCCAGGGCCCTTTCAACTCCCCTGAATTTTGGGGGGTCTAGTAGAAAGGGTTCTTTTGAAAATTCTCACCTCTCCTCCAAAGGTCTCTTAGACTCTGTTTTCCCTGGCACCTGAAAGCCCCAAACTCACCACCAAGGTGTGGCCAGTGCTGGGCAGCCCAGATGCTGTACCTGTTTGATGCACACAGGACACCTGGGGTGAACACCCACACACCAGTATCCTGGGGGCACTAGTGCAGAGCACAGAGCTCTCAACCAGGGGTCCACAGGCTGAAGTTCCAATCCTGGCCATCTTGACAATTCCCTTCCCTCTCTGGACCTCAGGGTCCCCATCTGTAAAATGAGACATTTGGTTTCAAATTGGCCTGATAGGTCCTGCTCCTGGGTACCTAAGGACCGTGGGAGAAGGAGGGAGGTCTCCCTCCTAGCTTTAGCCAGAAGCAGGGTCCCTTTTCATCTGTTTTCTATGATGGTACCTCACGTAAGATTTCAAGGAGAAAGTGTGCTTTACGTAAAAAGAATTTGAAACCACTGGAAGGGATGACCTCTTGCTCCTAACATTTATAAGTTTGTGGCTGATTAGACTAGGAGCTTCTCAAGGACTAGGGCCCTGCCTTGTTCATCTCCGGGTCTCCAGGAACTGGCACAAAATCAGCAGTCAGGGGGATGTTAGAGACCACTTCCCAACTGTGCCTCCTTGATCCAGCCACTTAAGCTCTGAGCCTCAGTTGATGCATTTCTAAAACGGGACTCAAAACCACACCACTGGCATTGGGCGACTGTGGAAGTCTCCTGGAAAGTTCTCCACACAGCCCCTGGCACATAATAACTGCTCAATAAAGGTGAGCCTAATGCATGAATGGGTGGCTGGATGATGCTAGTTGGGCGAGATCCTTTCCTCGGAGGCACCTTGACCTTACTACCTAGCGTTTCCCAGGCAGTCCGCATTTTAAACATGTAATCATCCCTGATTTTTTCCTGAATTATCTCTTTTGATATGTAATTTGCAAATGATTTCCCCCAAAAAATGACAGTTCATTAAATGTACAACTGAGTGTGATTGAATTTGTTTATCTTTGCAATGATTTTCATAGAAATAAATTTGCAAGCCCTAGGAATGTCCTTCAGGGTTTGAAGAATATAGTCCTGACCCTCCTGGGCCTGGGCCTGTTGCAACGATCACCCCTTTCTCTCTTCTTCTCCCTCCAGCAAGATACCCACAGGCCATGGCCAGCCTCTGAGTGTTTTCAGCACAAGGCCCAGGGGCCTGCCTGCCAAGGTCCACCTCCACCCCCAGGAATGCTGCTGGCTGGCAGCTGGAAAAAAGGGATGGTGCTCACTTCCTCCCCACGACCCTTTGCAGGAAAAGGGATAGATTCAGGATGGCTGTGCTGGAAGGGGGCCCAGAGTCCAGCTTCCTCTAGGTGCTGGTAACCTCATTTTCCAGAAAGCAGAGCCCTGGGAATAGGTCCTGCCAGATATGATGAACTTTCCTCATCCACCTTTATTTTATCAACGGATACTAAATAATACAGCACTAATAACTACCATTCATGGAATGCTTACTTGGGTAGAAGTTCAGGTTGTGAGGTTAGATAAACCCGGATTCTAAGCCTGGCTCCTGTGTTCACCAACTGTGTGGCTTTGGGCAAGTTACTTTGCCTCTCTGTGCTTTCGACTCCTAATCTTCAATGTGCGCCAGGCACTGTGAGAAGGGCTTTAGAACAACAGCTTCCTTGAGCCTTGGAACAACTGCAGCTATGTTAGGTAGGAATGGCTAGGAAGCCTGTTTCACAGAGGGACACTCAGAAAGACCTACCCAAAGTCACCCAGCAAACAAAGAACTGAGATTCAAACATTTCTCGTTTCACTTCCATAAAGACCACATGTTCACCAGAGAGGGAGACAGGGGTGGGCAGGGAGGGGGTCAGGAATCCTGGGGCCATCCTATCATTGATCTTTTTGGTTGTGTGGCCATGGCCAGAGACTGGCCTGTCTTTTTTGAGCCTCTCTCCTCTTCTATAAAAGGAGCTGACAGCACCTACCCCACAGGGCACTTGTAAACACTGAAGTAGGTGACAGTCTGCAAAGGGGCTTTGAAAACCAGAAAGGGCATAACAAATGTCTTTGTTTAAATTGCCTTTATCATCCATGCAGAGCTTCTGAGATTACAAGTTTGGAACTCAGTCATGCAACAAATATTTTGTGAAGGTGCCATTGTGGGCCAGGAACTGGCTCCGTACCTGGATGTCCAAACCTGAGTGAGAACAAAGAATGTGCATGGTCCTGGCCCTCATTTGAATGACTGATGGGGAATAATCAACACAATTCAGTTAATTTTAAATTGAAGACTCATCTTGTACAATGGCTTTCCCATTTTCCAGATGAAAACCACAGGTGAAACAGGGGCGACTTATCCGAGATCTGCCAGCAAGCTGACTTCAGAGTTTAGGGGAGTTTGGGTCCTGCTTCCCAGTGTTGTTCTGACCAAACTTGCTTCGTTTTAAGCTCTGTGATCCTCAGTTGCAGATGGATACCGTCTCTCCTTTGTGAACTGTTAGTCCCCACACCTCTGCTCCCAAACCCAAAGCCTCTTATGTCCCCCTCTTCTGCACTCTGATGCAAACCACTCCCAAGAAGAAAGAAATTGGAAGGCAAATACACGTTATTGGTCAACCAGGGGCCTCAGGCAATATCCAGGAGTTGCCCCAGAAAGCGCTAGGTGGGTCCATGGCCAAGGGCTCTTCTGCCCACAGCAGAGGACACGCTTCGTCTGAGTCACTAACAGTCTAGCCATGGGAATAACGGTGATTCACATAAATTCCCGTGCAGCATCAGAATGTTGCAGCTCTTGTCTGGGGCAGATTAGACCTGGGCTGAAATCTCACCCCACTGTGACCCTGAGCAAGTCACTTAACCTCCCTGAAGCTTGGTTTCCTCTCCTGCAAAGTGGAGATAGTAACCACCTTGTGGGGTTTGAGATGAGGAGTTGAAGTAACACATGGAAAATGCCTACAGAAGGCACATGGTAAGTATTCAAGATGGTTGTGCCTAGTTTTCTTGCAGACTAGGGAGGCAAAGCTACAAAGGCGGTGGCCAAGAACTTTATTGAGCTCTTACTAAATCCCAGCACTTTCACCAAACACCGTGCCTCTATTTATTCCTCCCAGGAATCCTATAAGGAAAGGTTTATTATTGCCCCCATTTTACAGAGGGAAAAACTGAGGCTCAGAGAATTTACCTGTCCTTGATCACTCAGCTGGTGAGTGGCAGAGCTGGAACTGAAACCCAGGCAGGGCCATCCCCAGGCTCCAGGACAGATCGGTACCCGGCTGTCACTGTCACAGCAACAGGGACGCATGTCAGGCCCTGCTCCTGTTACCTAGGTAGCTGGCTGCTACTCCCTGGCTCTCTTCAACCTTTTCTTCCTCTTTTCCACCCCTCCTTTCCCTCACCCTCTGTTATGGGCTGAATTATGTACCCCACCAAAGATGTTGAAGTCTTAACCCCCAGTACCTGTGAATGGGATCTTATTTGGAAATGGTGTCTCTGTAGAAGATCAAGTTGCAATGAGGTCGTTAGGTTGGGCCTTACTCCAATATGACTGGAGTTCTTATTTTATAAAAAAAGGGGGAGGGAGGGGAAAGTTTGGACACAGAGACAGACAGAGGGGAGACAACGTGAAGAAACACATGGAGAACACCATGGGGTGATGGAGACAGAGGTTGCACTGAGCAGCGGTAAGCCCAGGAATGCCAAGGAGTGGGGACACCATCAGAAGCTAGCAAGAGGCAAGGAACGATTCTACGCAGAATCTCAGAAGGAGCATGGCCCTGGCCCCGCCGACACCTTGATTTCAGGCTGCCACCCTTCAGAGCTGTGAGGCAATACCTTTTCTGTTCTTTTAAGCTGTCTACTATGTGGAAACCAGGGCCCCGTCTGTCTTTGCTCCCCCACTTAGCTTCCATATTCCAAACATACACTTCAAGCTAACCAGGCTCAAAAGAAACCAGTTCTCACGGACAAATGTGCTCTGTGCCTGCTGTCCCCGGGACAGATGCACAAAACAGTAGGACTCCAGGGGCTTCTCCTGCACCTTGGAAATGGGGTCCTTACTTAACTAATATTAGAGAGCACTTGCTATGTGTCAGGTGCTCTTCTAAGATCTTTCTGAATATTTACTACTGTCATTATCCCCGTTTCACAGATGGGAAAAATTGAGGCACAGAATGGCTAAGTAATTTGACAAATGTTGCACAGCTAAGTGGTAGAGCCAGGATTCAAATTTGGCTCCAGGGCCTGAGCTCTTAACCACTTTATCTTGCTGCCTCTGGTAGCATTATCCTGTTAGGTCGGCTTCCCCATCTGTCAAATGGGAACAACTAATAATTACAGGAAAAAAAATCACACGCTATTACGTGCGCTGGGATCCTAGTTCCCATCATGATGCTCACAAAGTCTTGGAGATGGAAGGAACTGTGATGATTGGCTTGAGTGTGTGAGAGTGTGTCTGTGCTTGTGTGTGTCCACATCCATGCTCATGTGTATGTGTGCATGTGAGTACATGTCAGTGCTTATATGTGTGATGGTACATATTCGTGCCTATGTGATGTGTGTCGATATGTGTATGTGTATGTGCCTGTGCTTGTGTGTATATATATGTGTAAATATCATGGCATATGTCTCTGTGTGTAATGGTACATGTCTGTGCTGATGTATATATGTGTGTGTGTTTCTGTGTGTGTGTGTGTGTGTGTGTGTGTGTGTTGGTACACGTCCACACTGCCTAATGGCATCTTTCTTTTTTATTTTCTTCAGAGTGAGGCTGAGTCACTTACTCAAATTAATGTTCACATGTTGACTGACTCACTTAATGGGAACAGCTAGTTCACGTGCAAATACGTGAACTGACACTCAAGACCAACCCTTCCACCAAAAAAATATGGAGTATATCTTGCTCTTGCTTTAACAAGCATTGGACAATGACCAGCTTTCCTGTGACTTTTTCTTGTTTTTCCCAAGGATGCCTGCCGACCTCCATCTAGCATTCTGACAAGAGAAGATGTGTGAGAGCTTACGAAGGGAGACAGGGAATAAGGACTCCCAGGAGAGAGGAAGAGGGGAGTATCTGAGTGTATCAGAAGCGAGGTTCCCAACCGGCTTTCTTTGCAGATGAGGAGCCTCTCAGATCACAGCGGGTACGTGGCAGCCAAATTCATACATGATTTGCAGCAGAACCAGGCCCAAGGCCCATGCCCAGCCATCCATTTCTCTCCTTCTAGTGTTTCTTCTTCACAGGTTCTTCTTCTCTGCTACTGCCTGCCTGATGATGCCCTGCTTTTTATTC
>NW_017731659.1:688810-690403 GCF_001890085.2 Hipposideros armiger
AGGAAACTGAGGCTCAGAGGGGTCAAATGAGCTCCCTGAGGTCACAAAGTCCATGCAGAGCAGAGTTAGGACTTGACCAGAGGCACTCTCAGTTTAAAGCTGTGCCCTGAACCATTACACTGCCTTTTTAGACAGAATCTGGGAAAGCCAGGTACTCAGAAGGGATCTTAGGGTGGGAACATGAGTGAGAGCCACGTGGGTTGTGGCTGCCTGTCTCTGGGGAAAGGAAGAGCTGGAAGTGCTGGAGAGCTACAAGGTTTGCAATCCAGTCATGGGCAAAGGCCCTCTGGGTGGTCATGGTGGGTCAGGGTTACCTTCACACAAGGCTAAATAGGCCTAGGAAGTAGGTGACTCTGGTTCGAAGCGTGCGATTTTGCAGTGGGAACTCAAGGATGGCCATTTGATGGGGTGAAGCTCAGCTGCTGTAACAGAGAGACTCCCAAATACAGGGAAATACTATAGAAATATATTGGTCCCTCATGTAATAGCTCCAAGACTGACAGGTTCCTTCTAGTTGCTTTTCTGCTGAAGTCATGGTCGTTTGAAAATACATGCGTGGCATGGCCAGGTTCTAGCCCGTGGGAAGGAGGAAGTGTCTTAAGGCATGGCCTGGGAGTAGCATCATGACTTCCACTCCCAGTCTTTTGGCTGGAACTTTCTCAGTGGTCATGTCCAGGTGCAGAGAAGGCTGGGAAATGTAGTCCACCTGGGCAGCCATTTGCACACCTACACTTGTGTTACTATAGAGGAATTGGAGGCGGGCTTCAGTGGAACACCAACAGCCTCTGCAGCAGGAGGTTACTGAATGTGGCTTGACCCAACAGACAGGGTATTGGAAGCTTGTTAACCCTTTAGAGGTAATGAACATCTTTGAGAACCTTGGGAAAGCTGAAGAACCTCCCCCGACCCCCCGCAAAAAATAAAAAAATTATATACATACACATAGTTGTTGTTGTGGATTGAATGTTTTTGTGTTTCCCCAAAATATATATGTGAAGCCTTAACCTTCAAGGTGATGGTATCAGGAGGTAGGACCTTTGGGAGGAAATTAGATTTAGATAATTTCATGAGGGTGGTGTCCCCATGACGGGTTCAGTGTCCATATGAGAAGAGAAAAAGACATCAGAGCTTCCTATCATCATCATATGAGGATATAGCAAGAAAGAAGCCTTTTGGAAACCAGAATGGGGGCCCTCACTAGACATTGAATCTGCTGGTACCTTGATTTTGGACTTCCCAACCTCCAGAACTGTGAGAAATAAATGTCTGCTGTGTAAGCCACCTAGTCTGTGATATTTTGTTGTAGCAGCCTGAGCTGACTAAGACAATAATTTTGCATACAATTTCAGGGGCTTTAGAAAACCACTGGAATTCATGGATTTCAATATAAGAATCCTTGGTTTGGAAACTGGTTATAAATGCATTAATCATTACAATTTAATACTGAGCTTCCTAACCGTCAAAGCAAAAAGAGACATTGTGTTCTGTAGCTTTCATTTGTCTTCAAGGGGAAAGAAAGCATATTAAGTCCCACCATCATCTGTGAGGAATTTATCTTCTTGGTGGCAAAACAGTAGCTTTTATTTTTCCATC
>NW_017731659.1:693587-707980 GCF_001890085.2 Hipposideros armiger
AGGAGTTTGAACTTATAAAGTTAACATGTCCAGAACTGAACTCTTGATCTTCTCCACCTCCCCTGAAAATCTGCAAGAAGCAGGAAGAACCATGGCCTTCTCTCTCCAGTTGATGGGCAACTCCATACTTCCAGGTGCTCAGACCAAAAAGCCTGACGTTATCCTTGACTCATCTCTTTCACCCCCTATAGCTGATCTGTCAGGAAATTCTGTTAGCTGCACTTACAAAATGTGCCTGGAAATCAACCACTTCTCCCCACCTCCACCACTACCATCCTCATCCAAGACACCATCATCTCTTGCCTGAGCTGTTGCAATAGCCCCTCACTTTCTGTTTTCCCACTCCACTTACCTCCCTCTACCCCAAGTCTCTCTTCTTGTACAGCAGCCAGAGTGATCCTGTTAAACTATAAGTCAGATCATGTCACTCTCCAGCTCAAAACTCTGTGGTGGCTCCATCTCATGCTGAAAAGCCCAAGTCTATGCAATGGCCTGAGTCCCTAGACCATCTACCCTGTAGCCCATCACCTCTCTGATTCCCTCTCCTACAACTCTGCACCCTTCACTTACTGCACTCTGGCCTCCTTGCTCCTCTTCAAATACTTTTGGCAAGTGCGTGCCTCAGGGCCTTTGCACTGGCTGTTCCTTCTGCCTAGCATGCTCTTCCCCCAGATATCCTCACTGCCTTCACCCCCATTTCCTTCACATTTTTGTTAAAAGCCATCTTATTATCAATGAGGCCCACCTGATTTCTGTCTTAGTTTCCTAGGCTGCCATAACAAAGTGATGCAAATTGGGTGGCTTAAACAACAAAAATGTATTGTCTCAGCCCTAGAGTCCAGAAGTCCAAAATCAAGGCGCCGCCCGGGGTTGGTTTGTCCTGAGGGCTGGAAGGGAGAATCTGTTTCATGTTCTCTTCCAGCTTCTGGTGGTTTGCTGGCAATCTTTGATATTCCATAAGTTGTAGACCTCTGCCTTCTTCACATGGCGTTTTCCCTATATGTATGTGTCTAAATTTCTCCTTTTTGTGAGGACCCAGTACGGACTCATCCCACCCCAGTAGGACCTCATTTTAACTGAACACATTACAACAAGCTCACATTCTCAGGTACAGGGGGACATGTCTACTTCAACAAGTAAAATTTGGGGGGACAAAATTCAATTCATAACAGCCACCAAATTTAAAATTCCAGCCCCACCTCTCATCTCCCTAATCCCAATTTATATATATTTATTTATATTTATATATAGTATGATCACTGTCCCACATCTAGATAACTTCCTTATTTCGTATGGTTATTGTTTATTACTTCCTTTCTCCTGTGAGAAATATAAGCTCCTGAGCATATAAGCTCCCTGTGGGCAGGGCTTGTTGGTTTTGTTCACTGAAATATCCCAAATGCCTCGATCAGTGCCCGCCACATCGTAGGGATTCAGTGAACTTTGTTGGATGAAAGGAGGTTGACAGGAACCTGAGAGACCATTTAGGAGGCTATTGTGGTACCCTGGCCTTTGTAACCCTGACAAAGGCCATGCAGAAGGAATGACAAACAGGGGACAGACTGGGAGGATCTTATGGGGTTAATATGAACAGGACCTGGCAGCTCTTAGGTGATTATAAAAAAAGGGGTAAGGGGTAAAAAATAGAAGGCATTCCAGAGTTTTTTAATCTTCTTCTGGCTAGTCAGTGTCTTGTAGCAGACGCTGTTGGTTGGCTCCCCCAAATCATGCCGAACTCCGACCTTCCTTGCTGCCTTCATCAATGTAAGATTGGAGGTGTGACAGCCACCTTGCCACTATAAAGGAGAAGTCAAGAGAATCAGAGAAGCTGTCACTCCTAAAGGACAAGTTAGTAAGGTGGAAGAGGGAAGGAAAAGTGTTGTGGAGGAAAGGAACAGAAAATGGGAAGTCTCAGAAGTAGGAAGGGAGGCAGGGAAGATAGATGTAGACATGAAGGGGCTTGGGAACAAGTGGTTGAGTGCGGGGATGACTGCACGAAAAGGCGGATTGATAGAGGGGTCCCAGAATGCATGGGTGATGCAAGAAGGCACGACCGGCTTGGCCAACAGAGCAGCTACTACAAGTAGAAGGCAAGGGGGAGGGTCCTGGGTGGTGCCATTATCCTCAGCTGGCCCTTTGATCTGAAACCCAGGCTGACACTAATGACCACTGGCCCCACTCCCAGCCACAGAGACCAGGTCCTCTGGCCTCAAGCTCTTCCGGCTCTCTCCTGGGGATCCTGAAGGTAGGGTTATTTATAGATGATACCCCCCCTGTGCCACCTCCCCCAGACACTTGCTTCTCTCTGCCTATTTCCTTCTATTCTTCTGCCCTGTGTGTGGGAGGTAGCAGCCGTGGCTCCACACTGGTCTCCCCCGCCTTTCTTTTCTCCTTATCTCTCTCCTGGCTGAGTTTCCTGCCCAAGGAGATAGGCAGAAAAAAGCAGACCCTCCTGGGAGTGTTTGTGATAGTGGGAGCAAGGCTCTCAGAGGCTCCACAGCAGGACTTACAGATCAGGGCCAGAGGACCCCGACCGGCCAGTTTCCCCTGCCAGCGTGGGACGCCTGGATGTGGGACTGGGGTGGTGAGAAGCTGCCAGCATGGGACGCCTGGATGTGGGACTGGAGTGGTGAGAAGCTGCCAGCGTGGGACGCCTGGATGTGGGGCTGGGGCGGTGATAGTACATGTTGCCACATGGCTAAGAGTCTTCATCCTTGGGTGACTCACAGCCTCCCTCAGCCTCAGTTTCTCCATCTGTGAAATAGGGATGGTTACTTTGCTCATCTACCAGGGCCGGTGTAGGAATTAAGAGGGACAATGGAAGTCACAGCACAACTGAGAATGTTTCACCTCTATTAATAAGGCTCCCTTCAGGAGCTCTGTGGCCAGCAGGGCCTGGAGGAGGTGTGGATAATGAGTACTTGCTGGGTCTGCTGAGCTCAGGTCTGATGCCCCCTCCCCTGGGCCTGGGAATTGCTTGGGAAAGCCTGCCTCTGGCATTCTGCCTCTGGTTTCCAGGAAAGACCCGGCTCCTGGCTGCTGGCTGCTCCGGCTCCCAGCTCTCTTCCCCCAACCCCTCAACCCCTCCCCCCACACTCTCACAATCTCAGAGCAGGGATGGAGGGAGCTCCTCCCACTGGCCTCTTATAGCAAGTGGAGGGGAGGTTCACAGAGACCCCCACCCCCCACCCCAGGCTCCGCTAAGAGCCTGATATACCCCTTCCTAGTGGGGTGGCTGAAAGAGAAGAGTTGACATCCCTCTCTGTGACTTTAAAGAGGACCTTGAGGTGAGGAGAGGGCAGGGCTGACATCAAAGGAAAGAGCCCAAATGATGGCTTTCAGGCAGCAGGGGCATGTCTCCCTTGAAAAAGTTTGTTGAATGAATAAATGAGATACCAGAAGACAAACTTTTTCAAGTGTGCCAGGCACAGTACTAGGCCCTGGGGATACAAAAGTGACCCCAAATAGGGAGGATCCTGGCTCTCTTATGGCGAACAGAAAACAAGCAGGTCAAGAACAGTAATAATTAACCATCGGGATGCGTGTTACGATGGGAAAAAGCAGAGTGTGAGGGACACAAAATAACAGAAGGTATGGCTACTCTAGATAGGGTGGTTGGACATCCACTCTCAAGAGGAGACATTTAACAGCCCCGCCACAATGAAAACGGCGGGAGAATGTCCCAGGTAGAGGGAGCACCAGGTGGAGAGGCACTGTGGGGAAAAAGAGTTCGCAATCAAAATGTCCCAATCCGGACTGTAGTTCTGCTCCACTTTGCCTCTCCTCCAGCCATTACCTGCTTTCCCAAGCCAGCGAAGGCTCCTCCTCCCTGGGCCCCACAGCCCACCCTTCATGAGGCCGAGGCTGAGAATTCTGCCTCTGCAATGGCTCCGTCATCATGCTCCCCCTCCCATTCTCCACCTGGACTGTTGCTGCCCCTCGCTGATCTCATAGCTCCTCTCCCCACCCTCCAGGTGCTCCTCCTTCCTGCTCCCAGGGATTGTTCTAAAACCAACACCCTCCTGTAACTGCTCTGCCCTAAAACCTCCCATGGCTCCCCACTGCCTAGCCACCCCAAACACACTGCTTCCCCCAGCCTCCTGGATGCTTCCCGGGGACACCATCACCTGCTTGTCCTGGCCCAGGTCCCTGTCCCCACTCTGTCCCTCTCACAAGGAGTTTATCATGCTCCCCTGACCTCTATGCCTTTCCTCCTGCCGTTCCCCCATTGTCCTTCCAGCTTCACTGCCTGTGGAGTTCTTTCCCTGTGGTCACTCCTCCGTTCACGTCCCCTGCGCGTCCCACGTTCCTCCACCCATGTCCTCTGCATGCTTTATAGGAAGGGGTCCAGGAGGGATGCTTCTCACATATTTGGGTGCCCGGTGCCAGCCCAGGCCTGGTGGACAGGAGGGAAGGCAGTGTAGAAGACTGGGTGGACTTAGGATAACCTCAGGTGAGGGTCCTGGCTCAGCCGCGTCTACCTGTGTGCTCTCAGTTTCCTCATCTGTAAAATGGGGATAATATTAACACCTCTTACATCAACTTGTTCAGATGATTCAAGGATGCATATCACTGAGTGGCACTGCCCCCTAGGGTGTTTTGGAAATGGACAAGGGCACATTTTGGATGGTCACAAAGCCGAGGGCAGGTGGGGAGCACAGCTGTGTTTTGTAGGCAGTGGACTGGAGAAGGCAGGTGATGAGCAAAGAGTGGAACAGTCCTGACCGGTGAGAACTGTCCCACGATCCACACGACTCTCCCGTGTCCTGCTGAATATCATAGGAAAAAAGAGATGTTTATAGTTATATGAGTCTAGACGTTAACTAACTCCGCTCTACATACAAATACAAAGCATTTTTTGCACAGTTTGAATATACACAGGGTTTTCCAGGGCTGCAGCTGAAGACAAAAGCAAGAGAAGTCTATATTTGGTTTTATTCAGAACATGCCAAGAGTTGCTCACAATTTTGGACGGTGACATGTTTTGGAGTCTCCTCTCAGCATCCCATGTTCCTGTACATCTGTGGCTGTCACTTTCACGATGCTTCCGAAGAGGCTACAAGCTCCTGACAACTTCATTATGTCTTCTGGAGCAGCTGGGCCTGAGCACTTACATGTTCAAACAGATTTTATTTTACACAAGGTTCCTTTTATTTCTCCTTTATATTACAGTTGGGGCATTATGTGTGAATATTTTGAAAAATTATGTGTGTGAGCAGGTTATAGTATCCATGGGGTCCATTCCAGAGTATTAAAGAGGATATTACATGTCTTTAATATAAGAAGAAAGCATGAGAGAGCTGAGAACCAGTGTTGCGGAGCACTTAGGAAGCTGTAAGAATTCAGACATTATTATTAGGGGTGCAGTACACATTTGGTGGGTGAACGCGTGAATGACTGGAGCCATGTTGTTGAAGGAGCTTCCATATTACCCTGCTATTACCACCCACAGGTGACCTCTTGCTTGGGCCTGCCTAGGCCTGTCTGCTTCCAGTTCCAGAACCCACTGTGGGGCCAACTAAGCATAAGGCTTCCTTGGTTCCAGCAGCCAGCTCCTAGCTGGGTCAGGGAGTTGCTCAGGATAAGTTTAGCCCTGCTTTTGAGGCCCCTCAGCAGAGGCTACTTGGATTTGAAGGCCCCACTGGAGTTGGATCAGGGCCACTGTCCCACCTTCTGAGGCCTTTGCAATAGTCCCAGGATGTGAGTGGGAATTCCAACCCCGGCCTGGTCAGAAGTGAGGAGCAAGGCGGGGACCATAGACCCAGGTGTCCCTCTCCTTCCTGCTGGCAATAAAAGTCATGACATTAGCTTCAAATTTACTTCTTTATTTACACATTGCCTCTTTATAAACAATACATGCTTGTGGTCAAAAGAACTCCAAATGGTACGAGAGTGTAAATTCTCTGTTCCATCTTCTTTTTCTTACTAACCAGAGATACACAGGCATTTAATAACTTAGCATGTGTCCTTCTCCACATTTGAATACTCAACCCACTCAATTTCTTTTTCCTTTACAAACCCAGATCATATTGAATCTATCATTCTGCAATTTGTTTTCATACTAAATCATGTGCTGAGAACCACTTTCCAAGGCAGCACATACGGAGCAACTGCTATTTATTTTGTGGATACACCTTTATCTATTTGGCTTTAAATGTTGTTGTTAAACTTTTTTTTTCTCATGGGAGGAATAAATGCATATGGTTAAAAAATGATAAAAATAAATTTCTCTATTTTCCCAAACACTCCAAGTTTGCTTTTTGGTATTTCGAACTAAACTTTAAAAAATACACTCTGGGGGCGGCCAGTTAGCTCAGTTGGTTAGAGCGCAGTGCTCATAACACCAAGGTTACCGGTTCAATCCCAATATGGGCCATGGAGCTGCACCCTCCACAACTAGATTGACTCGGAGCTGATGGGTCCTGGAAAAACACACTGTTCCCCAATAAAAATTAAAAAAAAATACACTCCTATTTCTTCATTTGTCTGTTTTAGACAATATCTCCTGATGGCCCCCCATGAAAGGTGAGGAAATTAGTGACCACTCCTTAATGTTGGTTGTGTGATTTCATTTTTATATTGGCAAATTTAATAGCACTTACATTTTATATTATGACTGTAACTATAATTGATAGTAAGAAGTGAAAGCTAATAACCAGCAGTTTTAGTCACATCACACCTGGCACTTATGAACCCTTAACCATATCCTGGTATTGTTCACAGCACTTCACAGAGAAATAAACTTGCTTAATCTTCACAACAACTCTAGACGTAAGCAGCTAATAGTACCCCCATTTTACAGATGAGGAAAGTGAGGCAGAGGAAAGTTGAAGAATTTGCCAAGGACGACTCAGCTAACACGTGACAGATTGGGGACTGGAACCCTGCTGGTGTCAGGGTCTGTGTCCTGAACCACTGCACTGGTTTGTGTCAGGCCCCTCTCCATGACTGTCCCAATCTCACATTTTCCAAAGCACGGGCACACCCATTAGCTTATTTGAGCCCCTCTTCTTCCCACAGTACAGATGGAGAAACACAGGCCTGGGTTATAATCTTAAAAAAAAAAAATCATCACTTGTTGGGGATTTAGCAAATGTATCATGCGCCAGCCACTCTGCCCAGCACCTAGGAGGTAAAACCCTGTGTTAGTCTTATGCGCTCCTGTGTGGGCCCTGTGTCTGTCCCACTTTAGGATAAAGACATGGCGGGACAGAGGTTAAGGAACTGGAAGGAGAGGGGCCAGGTCTGCCTTAGGGTGCAAGGCGGGCCGTTGATGACATCATAAAGCAAGCCCTGGGCTGTAACCTGGGGCATAGAATCTAGCTTCTTTGGGCTTCGAGCTCCCAACATAAGGTCTAGGGCCCCTGGCTCTAGAACCCTGTGGCTCTGCCTGATGCTCCTTAGCCATGTAGCCTCGGTCCCTTCTCTTCCCCCAACCTCGGCTGCCTTGGCTGTAAAAGAGTGATAACAAGGACCCTCCTGCACAGAGCCCATGCGAGGATTAAACAAGAAGATGTGGGCAACGCCCTGAGCACATGATGGGTTTGTTGGGGAGGAGGAGTCAGGACTGGAACCCAGGACTCTGCCCACCCAGCCTAAGGTCTTCCCCTCCACAAGTTCCCCAGGGTGGCCTTTCCTTTCCATACGCCATTGGCCAAGGTGGGGGTGAGGGCCTGGTAGCTGTGGGAGAATTCAAGGGCGCCTTTCTCACCAACTCTCATCACTTCGGGGAACTCGGGTCCTGGCCTTAGGGCAAGCAGGCAGGCCTGAGCCCTGTGTGGCTGTGGAAGGACTTGGTTTTTGTGAAACTGAGTCTGGGTCCACGGGTGGTTGACAGCTCTTGTTTCTCCCACCTGGTATCCATCCCCTCAGGTCACCTTTGGGAAAACACACATCACCTCCACTCAGTCCACATGCACTGGTGAGGATAACTCTTCCCTCAGTCCCTAACTCCATGTGTGATCTTGTGATCCAGACGGGGCCAATCAGCATATTCTGTCCCCCAGGCCACAATGATTGGTGAAGCGGCGATCATGTGACCTGAGCAAGGATTCAGAAGAGTAGTTTCCTTGGATGGGGAAGGCTGACAGTCAGAATAAGGGAAAAGCCCACAGACAGATGCAAGTTTTGGTAAGTGTTCTGAGTTTTCTGTTGGATGATCAGGTCTTGAGTGTTTATGTAAATAAACAAATAAAGGAAAACCAATCCTGAACAAGAAGGTGTTGTGCAGGAAGAATTATGATTAATCCAATTCTGTGACCCAAGGTTCAATATAGGGGGGGAAAAAACCCCAGCAAGTCTGGAGTTTAACTCAGAAAAGGAAAACTGCCAAGAGTGTAGGGTGTCAGCCCGGAACTGCTAGGCGATCTCTGGCCTCTGGTGAGAACTGAGTGCAAAGAACGTAATGATAACCCCTGGATCCAACTGTGCCTGAAACCCTACGTGTTGACACTTCCTACATGCTGACATTTCCATGAGCCAAGGGATTCCCTTTATTGCTTCATCCAGTTTGGTTTGCATTCCTGACACTTGCAACCAACAAAATCCCGATGAAATCTTGAGCATATCTCTTCTCAATGCAGTTGAGGAAAGGTTTACAGGAGAAGGTGATGCCTGAGCTGAGCGAGTCTGGAAGGATGAGTAGGCACTGGTCAAATGCACAAAAGTAGAAAGTAGTTCCAAAAATAAGGAGAGGCATAGCGGCAAGAGACAGCAAGCTGTGGAATGGGGCTTGGGGGGGTGGGAAGTGAAGCCCCCGGGGGTCAGAACTAGGAGCAGCTTTCTGCTGTGGATGCTTACACTCAGCATGTGGAGAGGACAAGATGTTGGGAAGTCGGCTGTGAGACCACAACTTGAATCCAAATCCAGGCCTCTTTTTACCACTGTGTTGGTGATGACAGGAAGGAAACAGGAAACAAAATCTGAGCCCAGTGGAAGAAAAGTGGGTGGCCTGACTCCGTGGTTCGGTCAAGGTCTGATTCAGAATCAGCAACATTGTTGGATGGTGAGATGTCGCCGAAGCCAGAGCCGCTTCCAGATGGCTTGGGGACTTGTGCAAAGCATGTGGACTCGCTCCAGCTTTTCTCAGTTGCGGAGCCTCTGTTCAGAGGCAGAGAACTGGCCAGAGGGCTGTTCAGCTTTAGCTGGCCATGGTGGAACCAAGCAGTGGATCATGGCCAGCGTTTATAAAGCACTTACTCCTTGTTGGGCATTAACTCAATGAAGCCTCACAAAAATTTTATGAGGGAAGTCCTGCTATTACCTTCATTTTACAGGTGGAAAGACTAAGGCATGAAAAGGCTAAGTGTCCTGTCCAAGGTCACACAGGTAGTAAGTGGCAAAGCTGAGATTTGACCCTAGTCATCCTGGCTCCGTCCATGCTTAGCCCCTGACCTGTAGGAGGCTGGGGGTCTGAGGGCTCAGATGGACAAGCATCCCTGTCCTCTGCTTTGTCTTCATTTTCACGAAACAGCAGGAACCGTAGTTTGTGGACTCCTGAGAGTTCTGACTCTCCTCTTTTCTGCTGTCCCAGAGGAGGGCTCACACCTTCCACAGGACAGGAGCAGAGGTGGGAGCAGAGGACATCTCACTCTGATCTTTCACCTGCCTTGGAAATTCTGAACCCAAAGACCTGTCTCCAACATCAGGAAGAGGTCCAGACCATCAGGGCAGTTCAGAATCAGTAAAACCATAATGGTAGCAAAAAAAATAATAAATAAATAAATCAAAAATAAATCAACTGGCTATGACCCTAGCCAGTCACACGATCTTAGAGTCACAGTGAGTTCAAAACTGGTCTCAGGGGCATTGCATGTAGCTTTTGAAAATCCAAGTCTTGCAGTTCTTTACAATATTGAGAACTCCTGGGGTGGGAGAAGGGACAAGGTCCGATCTGCTGAGGGCAGCATGGGGGCCTGAGAGCAAGGCTTTGGCCTCAGCCAGTCCTAGGCTCTGGGTTCGAGCTCCATCTCTGCTGTTCACTATAGGAGCCTTGAGCAAGCTCTTGAATCCCTTTGCATCCTGGTTTCCTTATCTTAAAATGGAAATAATAAAGGTACTTGCCTCCTAGGAAGTTATCGAGTTTAACAAAAGAAGGTTCTTCAAGATGGTAACCCAGGTCCTCACGCACGAGGGGTGTTCAGTAGCTTTTTATTGAATTGAATGGCATACTCATACATGAAATACTGCAGTTGAATTTTATGAGTGTAAGTAGGAAAAAAAAAATCCAGACTGCAACACTGGCTCTAAACCAAATGGCAACTCTGTAAGCATTATATCCAGGTGGGGACAAGCACTGAAGGGTCAGTAAAACCAGGACATTAGTGGGGAGTATGAGTTCACCGTTTTCCACCAACGTGGTTTGTACAGTGCAGGTGTGAAGAGAAGGCACCATACGAGTGGAGTGCCTACTGTGTGCCATTGTCCCGTGTTGTAATTTACCCTTACAGGAATCTGCTGGGGGTTGCTGTGTGACCCCATTTTGCAAACAAGGAAGCCGAGGCCCAAGGGGGCTAAACAGGACCCAGCAGCAGGGCCAGAACAAACTCAGACCCACAGCCTCTCAGCCATCCTTCTCCCTGCGTAGAAATCGTATCAGAGGTGAGAGGACTGCTGGGACTCCTTTGCAGACCCAGTGTGTGCGGTGGAAAGGCAAAGACATCTGGTTTCTGGATCAGAGACCCCACACCCTTAGCCCGAGGGAAGGAGGCTTGTGGGGGACTCTTCGTATCTCCCCACCTTGTTCTCCTCTACTCAGGCAACCTCGTCCCAACCTGCACACAGCCCAGGTGAGAGTTTGGGACTCGGTGGCTGGCCCAGCACCAAGGTCAGACCCTGAACTGGTGACCATTCACAGGGAGCTCCCACTCACCCACCTACTCCCTGCCCTCCCCAAGGCTCCTCCCCAGCCAGGAGCCTGGGGTCTGTGGCAGCTCTCCGCTTGCTCGTCACCTGAAGTGGGACTGACTACTTCCCACCCCAAAGGAGACAGCATGTGGGGCAGCACTGATGGGAGAAGCAGACAGGCTGCTTAATGGGGCTCTGGGGAGACGAGGTGTTGAGTGCAGCAGGAGTGGGTGTGGCCAGAGAACTAATGGCATTAACAGACCCTAAGGGTGGACAGGGCTGAGCTCCCATCTGGGGCCCTAGGAGGAGGCAAAACGTAGAACTAGAAGCTGGTGCAGGTGCCCTGTGTACCCCTGCTCCCTTCACTTAAGCGACACAATGTCCTAGTGCAGGCAGGGGCTAGTTAGCTATGACATTAATAGTAATAACAAAAAGAATAAATAAATAAACCTGCCGAAGCTCACCAAGCAGGTTCTAGGAGCTTTCCCTGTTCGATTGGTCTCAGGCTTCATAATGAACCTCTGAGGTAGGTACTATTTCCTCCTGATTTTGTCTCAGATGGAATCAGAGAGGTCAGTCATTTGCCCAAGGTCACACAGCATCTAACCCAGGTCAGAAGAGATCCATAACCCACCCCCTTAATCTCAATGGCTATGTGGCTCTCCAACTTTAATATCCATCAAATCATTTGAGGTGCTGGTAAATTCAGATTCCTAGGTCCCTCCTTGATTCACTAAGTCAGAATGCAAGGGGAGTAAGGCTCTGGAAGTTGTATTTTTGACAGGTACCCCAGGTGATTCTTGGGATCAGTCATGTTTGAAAAATCCTGCAGTAAGCTGTCGAAGGAACCTACCCAGAGAGAGCTAGAAAGTACCCAGTTGGCAACATCTGGCTTTTATTTATTTTTTTTGTTTGTTTTAAGATTTTTATTGGGGAATTGGGGGAAGGGAACAGCGCTGGGGAATAGAGGGAAGGGGAACAAACAAGTTGCTGTCTTTTTGTTCTTCAGTCTAGTTGTGGAGGACGTTGCTCCACTGGCCCAAGTTGGCACTATCATTGCGCTCTTCTCTGGCGAGGCAGATCAGTCGCCGGCTTCTGGACGGCCACTCACAAAGGCTGCTGGCTGCTCATGCTGGCTGCTGGCTACACACGGTAGCCCATGGCAACCCACTGCAGCAGGGGCTGTAGCCTACGCCGTCGCCGGCGACTCATGGCAGCCCAGCTCCAGGTTGAGCTGTTGTTCAGCATCTTAGCTGTAGAGGGCAGCGTCACCGGCCCTCATATGTGGGATCCGAACCAGGGCCCTGCTGCTCAGAGCTGGCGTCCCAAGCCAGCTCTTAACCAACGTGCCACTCGGCCGGCCCAACATCTGGCTTTTAAAGTTGCAGCTTGTGAAGGAGGAAAGGAGGTCTCTCTGTGACATCTCAGAGGGAGTAGACGGGAGGTTGCCCTGGGGCTGGTGGAGGTGGGGAGCTGTTACATCCCTGCTTCCCTTCTCTGCACCCCTTTCACTTGGCAGCCTGGACAGAATGAGGCTGTGTCTAAAAGGCCCTGGCAGGTGGGGCTCTCAGGGCCCAGTCGATCAATGGGGGTCTGCCAGCGCTGGGGTGAGGCCTGGTGGAGGGTGGCCTCTCCCTGGGGTCAGGCAAGAGCTCTTCCCAGATGATCTTTCTGGGGCCCCTGTTTGCCTCTCCCCAGCCCCTGTTCTCTTATCACCTATGACTCCCAGCTGGTCAACTCCACCTCTTCCTCACAAGGACACAGCAAGTTTCAAGCCCTTGCACAGTCATTGCCACATCAACAGCCACAACGACCCTGACAAAGAAGTAAAGTGCTGTGTAACCTTCACTAAACCAAACAGGAAACCAAGGCCTGAAAAGATGGTCAGGGTGTGCACTGAACAAGGGCACCCAACTCTAGAGGGAGGTGGGGTCTGGAATCCAGGCCAGCCAACCGCCCAGTCATGTGCCCCGGTGTGGGGCTCTGTCTCCAGGGTTCCAGAGGGGACTTGTTTTCCAATTGGTATAAGGGCACTGGGTGGGCAGATGCAGTCTATAGGAGGAGGCTGAGATTTACCAGGTCACAGGTCTGTGGACCCCAGACCCTCTCTGTTCTAATAGACCAGTCACTTCAAATTCCTTTAGCCACAGAACTCTTATTTTAAATGGTATCTTAGGTAAAATAATAATAACACTAACCAACAAGGTTTGAGCGCTTCCTCTGTGGCAGGGCTTCTTTATAGTGGCCTGGTTAAATAGAGCCAATTTCTGTTGCTGACCACAAGAAGAAGAGGAGAAAGGAGGAAAAGGAATAAAATCGCTTCCAGGTTATAGCTGTGTCATTTGTTAGATGATTTGAATTGACCACTCAACAGCCATTCTGGCTCTTCTTTTTTTTTCCTGGCATAACCTGCATCCTAGCCAGGCTTCCTTGTAGATCAGGAACTGTCCTGGCATGAACCTTGGCCAACGAGATGTAAGGGGGAGTTTGGCAGTGGTATTGGATGGTGCCTGGGAAGGTTTTCCTTATTAAATAAAGGAGACATGGGACAGGGCCTGAGAAGAGATAATGGCTTGCATCCCAGGTATCTGTTTTACCGTTTTCCATGTAGGGCAAGTTTTTTAGCTGGGTACATGGATATCCAGCCAAAGACTGCATTTCCCAGCTTCTCTTGCAACTAGGTGTGGCCATGTAAGCCAAATTCTAACCAACGATATAAGTGACGTGTGCAAATTCTATGGCTGTGCCTGAAAAAGAAGGGGTATGCCCTCTCCCCCCTCTCTTCCTCCTTCTTGGTGACTAGAACACTTACATAATGATCAACCTTCTCCATTCTTGCAGATGGGCAACAAGATAGAGATACCGCAATACCACTGGGCTGCCATGTTAGCCCTCAACTGGCCTTGAACTGTAGAGTCAGGGAAATTAATTTCTATCCTGTTTAATCCATTGTTCTTTTAGGTCTTGCTATAGCAGCTGTCCTACCTAATATAGGACCTCTTGCCTTCCTGCTTTAGATCTTGCTGTGATGTCTGGAACTGTGGCAGCCATCCTGTGACCAGGAGGGGAAAGCCAAGATAGTTGAAAGCCAACTGAGAGTCCTACTTCTGCTGAGCTGCTGAATTTGCCAACTTTGCAGCACTCATTCTAGACATCTTGTTAGATGAGATACATTTCTCATTATCCAAACTGTTTTCATTGGTCTTTCTATCACTTGCAGACAAAGCATGCCAATCGAGGTTCTCCATGAGGTTTGAGGGGGAGTTGCCTAAAATCATACATAAAATCACTGGCCAGGGACAGTGGAAGGCTACTGCCCCCAGTGAGGAGCTTTGTGGCCCAAATTCACTCTTCTGTCAGGGGTTCTACCCCTTCCATCCAGGAAGTGCAAATCTAGCCTCAGACCTTTCTAGACAAAGCAGCTGTCAAAAGAGTTTTGATAAAACAAGAGGTTCCCTGTTTATCCATCAAGAGGAGAGAGAGAGAGAGAGCGCGCGAGAGAGGGAGAGAGAGAGAGAGAGAGAGAGAGAGAGAGAGAGAGAGAGAGA
>NW_017731659.1:712500-716830 GCF_001890085.2 Hipposideros armiger
GGGGGTTGTTTGCAGTCAGTGTCTTAATGCTTCTCCTCATCAGACTCCCCTTGCGGCCAGCATTGTACTCCTGCCTGGCCAAACGCATAAAGCCTTGTTAATAATGAATAGGACCCCGTCTGCCTTACTTAACACTGAGCTCCAAGCAGATGCACAGCCCTTTATAAATGTTCCAGTCCAGCTGATTAGGCCTCACGGGGCAAGTTCCTGCAGCCAGCCTCTTGTTCGCTGTAATGGAATCATAATGTTAATGTGATTTCAATTAGGCCTACGTTACAGAACACAGGTGCTGGAGTGAGCCTGCAGGCCGGGAGGCCTCCCCAGGGACTCGTTTTCCTGGGAAAGGTACCTGTGTTTCCAAGGGTTCTGCCAACCTCAGGAAAAAGCAAGTCACCCCTGCTGAAGGGAAGCTGTGAAAGCAGAGAAGTGAGGTATCCAGAGCCTGCATTCCCTGCTCTTCAGGGGCCCCAAACCTGTATTTCTTATTCAAATGTGACTCATGGGTAAACTCCCTTTTATGGGAGGAAATGTGTTTGGGGGGATCTCTGAAGTCCAAGGTCCACAGGCTCTGATTTGAGAAATACTGGCCCAAGAATCAAAGCCTAAATCTAGGAAAATGTCTTTTCATTGTCAACGATCGCTGTGAAAGAGAGGCCTTGTTTTGATAAATGGCAACCAGCATTTTTTTTTCTTGATAAAAATAGCTCACATACAAGGAGGGTTTACTATGTCCCAGACATAATTCTTAGTATTTTATGTGTATGAGCTCATTTCTTAGAGTTTACCATAAAAACAAAAGCATGCAAACATCTTTTTGAAAATTTTCAGTTTTTAAAAAATGCTCATATTTCCAGTCTCCAATCGGAGAAATCTCAATGTGGAACAGCCAGTGCCGATGGGACCTGCTGTCCACCGGGCCAGTTCTCACTCCCCAGGTCAGGAAGCAGGGAGCCAGAGCGGGAAGGGGCTTGTTCAAAGTCTAGCTACATCAGGGGCCAGGGCCCAGGTGTCCTGGCCCCCAGCCAGGCTCCTTCCACCAAGCTCATTGTAAAGAAAATGCAGAGAAGGATAAAAACCATCCAAAACTCCACCACCCAGAAGTCTCCCTTGCGAAGATGCTAGACTATCTTTCCAGTCTTTTTTCTACAAATATATGTGCTCTTAATAGTGTAAAACAGGATAATAATGAATAGACCATGTCATAATCTGGTATGTTCCCCCACCTAAATATAGCATGTGAGCCAGGCAGCACTGGGACAATTATTTCTGAGACCACGTCATTCTAATGACCCCACAGGCTCAGGGGGGCCTTCCTTGAAAGCCTCATCTTGCCCAGGTTCCCCCACAATTCCTCTATTCTAAACATTAAAAACAATTTGCATTTCTCTGATCACCTCTTCTCAATTCATGCCTCCATGCCCTTGTACTGGCCTCTGCCTTCTACATGTAAAGCCATTCTCTGCCTAGCAACATCATACTCAATTCAAATACTACCTCTACAGTGCAGTCTTCCCTGAGCTCCCCATCTTTGCAGAGCTTTTGCAGGACTTTTATTTCAGTGCTGTTGGGGCATCTATCACTTTGTATTTCTACTGTACAGAACATATATATATANGAGAGAGAGAGAGAGAGAAACTGGATAAAGACATTCTACCTAAGGTGTGTGGCAGAGGGATGTCCTCTAACCAGAAATAAAAGTGAGTCTCTCCTGGGTCACTAGTAGCCTTACCCTGAGAGCTTTCATTTCTGTCCATGATTTTTGCATTTCATGGAGCCAGGAGTTCCTGTGGATCCTTCAGGGTCTTGGAACGAAACAGAAGTCATATCAGCTAGAATTTTGAGGAGGGTTTAATGAAGGGACTTTATAGAGGTGTGACAGGGCTAAAGGAACTAACAACGGATGCTGAGGCACCCACAGAGCAGCAACAGCTGGAAGCCATTCCTGCCCTGGGCCTGAAGGCATCAGAGGAGAGAACCCCCGCAAGGCCTGGCTGTGGGACTGGAGCTGCCACTGTAGAAGGATGCAGCCAAAACCTCGGTAGAATTACCCCCAACCCCTCTCTCCAGCCACTCTCTGGCCTCCTACTGTGTTTCTCCTTACCTAAGGCCAACCACAACCTAGAGAGTGAGGCAGCCTGAGAGTGGGGGGGGTGCAATCCTTAGAGGTCTACCTCCTGGGGCTGGGAAGGGCAGAGTGTGGACTTGGGGGTGTGTGCACGAGAGAAGTTGCATTTGCCTTCAGATCCCTTGCTCCAGAACGTCCTCAGCCCTCCTGTGGTGGGAGGTGTGGGAACAAGGAGGGGGACAAAGGCCCCTCAGCCCAGGCGTTCTGGTAATGCAGGATCCAGGCTGGGGACCACGGAGCCGGCAGCTGGTGCCGGGCTATCTTACAGGAAACGGGGAGAATCCCAGGAGTGACGGAGGCAAAGAGCCAGCTACCCTGCCAGGTGGGCACCAGAGGGGCTCTCAGGAAGAGCCCTTGCATATCAATGACAAATGATGAAAAATGCAGACGGATAAATAACTTAAAAGACTCAGGCTTGCTGGAAATGGTTTCTGATCTCCACTCGGCTGCTGGGCAGCCAGGCTTACAGGCTCTATTTTCAATCAGGGGCAGCTCGGTGGAGACAACGGGTCCCTTTGGGCGGCTTTGAAAGGAGGTTCTGCCTCCGTCTTCCCTGTGGGGCTGCTTTTGCCCAGTCCCCAGGAACCCCTCCTCCCAAGCCCCAGCATGAGAAAGGTCACCGGAAGCCCCTCCTATGCAAGCAGGAGAGGTGGAGAGCACCGTTTGGACCTCAAAAGGAGGTTCAGGTTCTAGCTCTGCCGCTTCAATTACATATTTTGGGGCAAACCACTTAATCTTGTAGAATCTCATTGGTAATACCTACCTCGCAGGGACAGTTTGACACTTCACTGAAACCACGTATGCACACCCAGTACCTGCAGGGGAAGTGCTCAGTGAACATTAGGGGAGACTGAGCTGAAATCCTAGGGCAGCGGTTCTCAACCTTCCTAATGCCACTACCCCTTAATACAGTTCCTCATGTTGTGGTGACCCCCAACCATAAAATTATTTTTGTTGCTACTCTATAACTGCAATTTTGCTACTGTTATGAGTCGTAATGTAAATATCTTTTTGTTTTCCGATGATCTTAGGCGACCCCTGTGAAAGGGTAGTTCGACCCCCAAAGGGGTCGCGACCCACAGGTTGAGAACCGCTGCCTAGGGGAAGGCCACCGGGATTCACATTTTAGCTCTACTCAGCCTCTCCAAGCTTGTTTCCTCACCTGTAAGATATGCTTATGACAGTTAACATGAGGGTTAGGAGGGATGATGTGTGTAGGACGTCAGACCTATGGTAAGCACTAGATAGATTGTAGCTGTTATTGTTTGCTGTTATTTCATGAGAAGATTGGGATGAAAGATCAAATAACCCCAAATCACTACTATGGGGGCGTCTGAGCTGGGGAGGGGGCTGTTGTACGCTGGACCCCTACTGATCCTGGTCCTTCATCTCTTATGATCAGAGTGAAAAATGACATGGGAAGATGCCTCATGGTCAGGAAATGTTTCCTTGGGGCGGGGAGGGGGCGCCGGTCAGTTCAGCCTCAAGGATAAGAACTGGAACCTCGGCATCAGACAGCCCATCCAACGAGCCATGAAACCTGGGACGATTCATCTCACTCCCTCTGAGCCTCAGTTTCTTCATCTGTAAGGTCCCTCCCAGCACAGCTGTTATGGGTGCATGTAAAGCACTCATGGCTTTACATTATAAAAGGCTCATAATAAAAGGTGGTTAAAAAAAAAAGTATTCCTTAGACAAGATCAGGGTCTTCAGCACCTTGGAAGGAAGGGAAACAAATTGTCGCTCTTGCATGTGGAGAGAAAACACATGATCAACATCCCTAATCATCAGGGAAATGCAAATCAAAACCATAATGAGCTATTACTTCACACCTGTTAGGATGTTCTTTACCAAAAAGACAAGAAATAGCAAATGCTAGTGAGAGTGTGGAGAAAAGGAAACCTTTATACACTGTTGGTGGGACTGTAAACTAGTACAGCCACTATGGAAAACAGTACAGAGGTTTCTCAAAAAATGTAAAAAAGATCTAGCAATTCCCCTTCAAGGTACATACATATCTGAAGGAAAGGAAACCTCTCAGAGATACGTGCACTCTCATGCTCATTGCAGCATTATTCACAATAGCCAAGATACAGAAACAATCCAAATGCCCACTGATGGATGAATGGATCAGGAAAATGTGAGATTATGTGCATATATATATATATATACACATATATATACATATATATATGTATATATATA
>NW_017731659.1:724878-731199 GCF_001890085.2 Hipposideros armiger
AAAAAAAATAGAGGGAGAGTTCAAGCACATAGCTCTCTATGGACTCAAAGAGGTTGCAGGCAGTCTGACCTCTCTGAATGAGTTAAGCAATGTCAAGGGTTCCTTAAGGAGACTGTAAAGCAACACACAGAAAGAGAGTTGGCAGCGCTCAGGAAAAAAAGTGAAAGCAACAAATAAAGACATTTAGAAATTAAAAAGATGAAAAACAACTCAGAATGAACAGCGACATAGGACAGAGAAGAAGACATGGCAAATATCTGGAGAAAAACACACAAAAATAAATGGAAAGGAACAAACTGTTAATAAACAAAATTTAACTGAGTGCATTTGAAGATCTAATAGGCTTTATTAAACAATTCATGAATTGGGCAGCATCTCATCTAGCAAGCAGAGATACTCGGAGGGGTTATACAAGATTGAAGGCTTATATACAAAGAAAGGTGGAACAAGGAAGTAATTATCAAGAGAAAAAAATGAAAGTTTATTGAAGGAAAGTAAGCGTTCAGATGATGTTTGCTTTTCCTTAACTGAGCTGGGGAGTTTCCATTGGCTGGGCTTGTTGCTGGGCAAGAGGAAAATCTTCCTTCCTCCTGCTGGAGTAGTAAAGTGGCTACAATTCCTTTTTGAGAGTACAAGGCACATCTCTTTCTGTTGGGGTCTTTAACTGAGCCTCTTCCTTTTGGGGTCAGTAATTAATGTCTTCCTGTTTGGTGTAATTGACACGAAGTGGTAGGATGTGAGAGCGCCCCCTACAGGCCTTCTGGACTCCCAATTTAGTCAGGTTTCGCTTGTTCACGTTCATAAAACAAACATATAGTATATTAGTTTCCTAGGGCTGCTGTAACAAAGTACCACAAACTGGGTGGTTTAACACAACAAAACTGATTCTGGACCATCAGCATCAAATGTGATATTCTAATGAGTTTCCTGAACTTCAACACTACAGACAGAATCTTATGAGCATCCAAGCAAAAGTCTCAAGGTACATGAATGGAGGAACCAGGCAGGCTACAGACTTGTCTCTAGACGTGTACTGTGCCAGTATCAACGGGCAACATCTACAAGGTTCTAAAGGATGAAAATTGTGACCCAAGCAATTTATACCCAGATACATTTCCTTCAAATAGGCCACAAACAGACATTCCCAAGCATCCCAGAATTTAGGGATTGAGTGCCTCCTAGTCCTTTTTGAAACACACAAACTATTGGGCAATGAAATCTCGTCAACAAAGGGATTTATTAAAATAAATAGCTCAGAATGGAGAAGCCAGGGTAACCATATTGGTGGTAAGCACCAGGTTCATTTAAATACAGAAATAAAAAATCTTTGTGAATTTGAAGTATAGAACACAGTGTAACTGTGGTAAACATCAACAATAAAATAATAATACGACTAACAAGGGTTGGGAGATGGAGGAGAGAAGGTAGGAAGAAGTGTAAATGTGTTAATGTCCTCATTTTTCACAGCAAAAATCAATAGATATTTGGGATAAAGTTGAAAAAAATATCATTTAAAAAATAACAAGTATTCGAATCTCATAATTAATATTTTACATAAAAGAGCCTGATAAGAACTAATATCACTTGCAGTAAAAAAGCCTTTTATCTAAAGTTTAGCCATTTCTTCTGTTTCAATTTACCAATTTATTTTTAAGCATTTTGTTTTGAAATAATTTTAGATTTACAGAAAAGTTGCAGAGTGTTCCCCATATACCCTTCCCCAACGTCGCCTAAGGTTAATATCTTACATAACCTTGCCACATTTGTCCAAACTAAAACACTAACATTGCTACAAGACTATTAATGAAGTATGTATACACTTTATACAGATTTCACCAGTTTCCCCACTCATCCCCTTTTTCTGTTCCAGGATCTAAACCAAGAGAGCACAGTGCATTTAGTTGTCCTGTCTCCTAGTCTCCTCTAATCTGTGACAGTTTCTCAGTCTTTCTTTGCCTTTTCATGACCTTGACACTTTTAAAGAGTCCTGGTTAGGTATTTTGTAGAGTGTCCCTCAATTTGGGTTTGTCTGTTTTCTCATACTAGACTGAGACTGTAGACTTGGGGGAAGAATACCAAAAAAGTAAAAGTGTCCCCTTCATATCAGGAGGTATATGATACCAACATGACTTATTACTGGTGGTATGAACCTTGATCACTTGGTTAAGGTGATGTCTACCAGGTTTCTCTGTGAAAAGAACTGTTTTCCCCTTCCACCCTCTATGTGACAGAAGTGGGTCACTAAGCCCAGCCCTTACTCAAGGGGAGAGGAATTCATCTCCGTCTCCTTGAGGGAGGAGTATGAAAGAATTTACAGACATATACTAAAACCACTATAGTAATTAATAAATATTTTAGGAGAGATACTCTGAGGACATTCATCAGTAGGTCTTCCCTGCAGTAATTATTACTCTTGTATTCTTATGGCGATTTTCTATTGACCTCCTTCCTTCTACATTTATTATTTGGAATTCTCTATAAGGAAGATGTGTCTCTTCTCCTCCATTTATTTATTTAATCATTCATTTCTTTATGTCAGTATGGACTCATGACTATGTATTGTATTCTTTGGGTTATAAGCAACACTATCATTATTTTATTGTTCAAATTATTCTAGCCTTGGCCACAGGGAGCTTTATTCAGGTTGGCTCCAGTCTCTCCCTCTGCCTCTTTTTTTTTTTTTTTTACTTAATAAACCTAATATTTTAGAGCAGTTTTAGGTTTACAGAAAAATTGAGCAGAAAGTACAGAGAGTTCCCATATGCTCCATCACACACACCCTCCCTCCTCGCCCAGTTTCTTCTATTATTAACACGTCGCATTCGTGTGGTACATTTGTCACAACTGGTGAGTCAATATTGACATGGTATTATTAACTAAAGACAATAGTTTACATTAGGGTTCACTCTTTGTGTTGTATAATATATTCTATGGGCTTTGACAAAGGCATAGACAGACATACGTCCACCATTACAGCCTCATATGGAATAGTTTCACTGCCCGAAAAATCTCCTTTGCTCTACCTTCTCTTTCCTTCCTCCCCGTAACCTCAGGCAGCCACTGATCATTTTACCGTCTCCATAGTTTTGCCTTTCCCAGGATGTCATGTAGTTGTAGTCATACAGTATGTAGCCTTTTCAGATTTGCTTCTTTGATGAAGCAATATGCCTTTAAAGTTTTTGAATGTTTCCTGATGGCTCGATAACTCTTTTTTTTTTTTTTTAGCTGAGCCATCCTGCCACCTGTTGGCAGCTCAGCCGCAGCTCAGCTTGGGCTGGGAATCGAACCGCAATTGCTCAGAACTTGCACTGTTGAGCGAGCTCTTAACCAACTGAGCCACTCAGCTGGCCCAGTTCTTTTTTTTTATTGCTGAATAATATTCCATTGCATGGATATGTCATTGTTTGTTTATCCATTCATCTATCTATTTACCTATTGGAACATTTTAGTCATTTTCACATTTTGGCAATTATGGATAAAACTACTATAAACATTTGTGTGCAGGTATTTTGTGCAGACGTAGTTTAAAAAAAAATTGGGTACATGCCTAAGAGCATGATTGCTGGATTTTATGGCAAGACTATGTTTAGCTTTATAAGAAGCTGCCAAATTGCTTCCCACAGTGGTTGTAATGTTTTGTATTCCCACCAGCAATGAATGAGAATTCCTGCTGCTTCACATCCTCACCAACATTTGGTGTGTTTTAGATTTTAGCCATTCTAATAGGTATGTAGTGGTACCTCTTCATTGTTTTAATTTTCAGTTCCCTAATAACTTATGATAGTGTATATCCTCCTGTTTCTTCTAACTTTTTTTTTTTTTTGTAAGCACTTTCTTACTTTCTGGCACAGCAAGATACTCCAGGCTCACCTTATATTTTCTCTGTTTCAGCCCTAGAATCAGCCATTTCTCCGGGGAGTCCTGGTTCCTTTTATTAAAGAGTGGTATGTAGAGATCAAAATCTGGGTGCTGGGGGATCTCTGCTTCCAGGTCCTCTCAGCAGACAGAGCTAGGAAATAAATGTATGCACACATACCTGTATTTATTTCTGTATCTACCTGTGTGTATATGCTAATAAACATGAGTTCATGCTGGTATCTTGACTGTAATCCAGCATTACAGCATTCATTCTAGCTTCCCTCCTTATGTACTTGTGACTTCTTTCACTGACAGTGAAAAACCTGGCTCTAAAAGTCTAGAATATATATACACTTTATTTGTTCAGCTCTAGTACACGTGTAAAGTGCTTTCAGGATGGCTAACTTAGACGCCCCCTGAGGAACAAATTAATGAGCCTATAGTGTTTGTGTGGTGTTTCCTTTTCAGCTTAGGTATCCAGTAAAAAAATTTTTTTCAAAGTTACTTAAATCAGCTCCTTTCTCCCCACTGAAGTTTGTTTTGTTTTGTTTTGTTTTATTTACATTAAAGTCCAGTAAAATTAAATCCAATACTTTATATTTTAAAGTAGGATGTCTGTTCTCCCGTATTATTACACCTCTCTATTTTTCTATTATCTGCCCATCCTTCTATCCATATGTATACATAAAGTGACACCTGGAATTGTATTAATCAAATGGTAATGACCGTTGCTTCTAGGTGATGGGGTTGGGGTGACTTTTTTTTTTAACATTATTCAGGTACATAATTACATATTTTGTAATTAATTTTTCTAATAAGCATATATATTATTTTTACAGAAAACATGAAATTGATCTCTAAAATGAGGGAGGGAATGATCAACGGTGGAACACTGCGGAGGGGTGAAATGTCTATTGAATTTAGTAACTGGGAGGTCAGGTTTGAGCCTGATGAAAGCCACCACTTTTGGTAAAATGAGAGGCAGCAGCCCCTAGTCTGTGGAAAGCAGGGACAAGGCAAGGCTGAGTGCTTGCTTGTAGTTTGGGAGGCGAACGGTCCCAAGGTACACTAGGGCATTGAGTCTCCTGCCTTTCCATTAGGACCTGTCCACCCTGGGGGATGATTTTCCCCTGCTACCCTGGTGCCAGCCAAGAGAAAGCTGAGAATGAACCCATCCAGGGTTGGAATTGTGCTGGGAGTGTGAAAGGTAGATGGAAGAGAGGAATCAGAAATTCGCAAGGGTGTCATGGAAATGGTGCACCGCTGTGAATTCTAAGTTGGATTCAGAAGAAAGGGGAGGTAGAAGGTGGCTGCCAGAAAAGGAACTGAATAGAGGGGTGTAATGGTTAAGTTTATGTGTCAACTTGACTGGATCAGGGGTACCCAGATATTTGGCTAAACATTACTTCTGGGTGTGTCTGTAAGAGCGTTTCCGAATGGAATTAGCATTTGATCTGTGAACTGACTAAACAGTTGAGGCCTTCCCCAATGTGGGTGGGCCTCATCCAATGCACTGAGGGCTCCAATAGAACAAAAAGTGGAGGAAGACTGAGTAGGCTCCCCCTGCCTTAGAGCTTGAGCTGGGCCATCCATCTCCTCCTGCCCTCAGTGCTCCTGACACTCAGGCTTTCGGATCCAGAGTGGAATCTACACCATTGGTTCCTCTGGTTCTTGGCTTTTGGACTTGGATTGAATTAGCCTCCAGCTTACAAATGGCAGATCATGGGACTTCTCAGCTTCTATAATTGTATAAGCCAATTTTTTAATAATATAATATAATAGTATGATATAATATAATATAATCATATAATATAATATAACATAATATAATATAAATCTCATATATATATCCTATTGGATCAGGGCCCTCAAGACCCCAGTGAAACTGATGGATAGTTGTAATGGGAATAGTTCATGAGGCAAGATGGCGATCAGGAAGCCTGCGCCTCCAGGGAGAAGCTGTATGAGCCACACTGCCCATAGGGTAGGGCACTTTTATGTCTGATGAGGACTTTCTCCTACTGGCTACTGATGATTGCCTTTCAAATTCCAGTCTTCCTGACCTTCCAACACCGGAAACAGGCACCCTTCCCTGTTCCCTGTCTCCCCTCTATCAGGGGCCCTGATCACACAGAATTCTCTTGGTCTCTTCTCCATCTGCCTTTCTGTGCTTTGTTCATCGTATTGTCCCCAACACCTGGTCTGGCACATTCAGAGGCCCAGAAAATATTTGCTTAATAAACCAATGCAAAACTCAGAGGCTGATGGATGGACCCCAGAGTCCAAAGGGACAGTGGTGGAAGTCCAACATCCTCTCAGCCTCATTATATCTCCCCTTTTCCAGAAGGTCAAATGAAAGACCAGAGAGGATAGAAGTTCTGGTCACACAGCAGAGCAGCCCTGGTGACTGAAGCTTCAGCAGAAACAAGATCAAGAAGATCAAGGGGGGGGGGGCCGGGGGGG
>NW_017731659.1:731829-743755 GCF_001890085.2 Hipposideros armiger
TGCTAGAGGTTAGGGAAGTGATGACCAGTCAGTCATGGTTCCCACCCTTAAGCAATGGGGAGACCCACAGCTAGGCAGCCTGTGGTCATGCGGGTGGGGCAAGCACTGGGCAGCCAGAATCACAGGGGCTGGGGGAGCACGAAGAGGCCCAGGAGCACAGGGCAGGTAACCTTCCCAGGGTCATCCCACCTCATGCGACCCAGGGTCCTAGGCAAAGGGTCCTCTGGGGCCTGTCCTCAACTCCAGGCAATGGCCTGGAGGGCAGCCACACCCTGAGTGTCCAGAAACCTAGGTGGATTCTCTGCCTAGGTGGGTCCTTGTCATCCTTGGTGGCGCTGAAGGCCTTCCCGATGACCTGCCAGAACCTAACATTCTTCAGGGCAAGGCTCACTCCCACCCCTCCCACTGCCTCCCTCCTTCAGGCTACAGTTCTTTACTGAGACACCGTGGGGTGTTCAGCTCAAAGCTGAAATGCTGCGTTTATTTGCTCATTGATTCATTCAGTCATTTAACAAATCTTCACAGAGCATCTTCTCTGTGCCAGGCACCATCCTGGGTACTGGGGATTCATAGGGAACAAAAACAATTAAAAATCCCTGTCCTTACGGAACATCTTGTGGATAGAAATAATGAAGAAATCAGTAAACTATATAGAATGTCAGATGTTGACAGCGTTGTGGAGAAAAACAAGATCAGAGTGGCGATACCTCAGGGCCTGGTGCTTAGTAGGAGCTTCTACCCACACCCCCTGCAGTTGCTCCTGTGAGCATGAATGCACGGGCCTCCCCCCCACACACACCTGCTGGAATCAGGCCCCTTGGGGCACAGAGACCCTATCTGATTCATCTAAGAACCCCCTCCCAGCTCACACAGACACAGACACACATACTCCCACCCACCCTCTCGGGTGCTTTACACATCCCTTAGTCAGTGATTAAGACATATTTGCTAAATAATAAATGAGCGCAAACTCTCAGATCCAGGAAACCAGAGAGCCCGGCTGGGCCCTGCCTGTCTGCAGTCTGCTGAGAGGGAGAGACCTCGCAGAGCTGGGCATGGGGCAGGGAGAGACTGCTGAGCTGGCGGGTCTTGCTGGGGCTGGCCCTGGTGTTTCTGTTGAGTTTCAAGACTGGGAGAGCCAGCAATGGGTGTGTGTGTGTGTGGGGGGGTATCTAAGGGGGAGTTATGTCCCAGGAGGGGATTCTAGAAGCATTGCTCTGGCCTGGAAATGTTTCTGATTCCCATGTCCCCACTGTGTCTAATGGACACCCCACCCATTGTCTGGCAGGACCTATGAGCATTCAGGGTCCAGACCAGCCAGTCCACATGTGCTGAGGCTCACAAGTTTTCAATCATGTCTTCTATGATCTGACCCACCCAGCCCAACGGGGCTGCTCCCATGTTCAAATTGAACTTGACTCTCTCCAGATGCAGTGCAGTTCACAGAGAGCCATCATCAGCCCACATCTGTCCTGTTGGAGTAGTCAAGTCTGGCCATAGGATCACAGGAGTGAACAGGTCTCAGTTGAGCTGAGTGTGGGGAAAGGGGGAATGGGGCAGTGGACTGACCATCACACATCAGGGCTGAAATGGCTTGTTGAGGGCAAGGCCTAGTTCTGGCACAGAAATGTCTTTGCATACACCTGAACCCCATGGCACTGCTGCCTCCAGGGGCAAGTTAGTTTCAAGAGGGAAGTTGTAGGCCATCAGGTTTACAAATCTAGGCTCTGGTCGGGGCGGGGAGGAGGAGGGAGTAAGGGCGGGGTTCCATCTAAGGCAGAGAATTCTCCCCAGCTCTGGAAGGCCCTTCAGGAATTGTCTGTGCTCCACAATTTGGGGTTTTGTGAACCCAGTAAAAACAATTACACAAATAAAGGAGGCTTGTCTGACAAGATTATCATAACTAGCCCTTATTTCATGAAAGAAATGGCACTCTTTAGTGCCAAAAGTGTAAAAGAAAGGCAGACATGATTTCAAGATAACGGACAGTTTTTTACATGGAAAACACTGGGCTTTTTGGAAAGCTTAATATACAGTGCTTGTTTTTCTTACTTGGTCATGAACCCCTCTTCACTGACTAGCTCCAGTGGGCAGGATGGTATTTGGAACAATGTGAAAACTGAGGTCCGGAAAGCAGTGATGTCTTCGAGGTCCCACGGTAAGTGAGCGGCAGAATGGACTCCAAGTCAAGGGCTCTTTCACAGTGCTGATTTCTCAGAGCTGGATGGGCTCTGAGGGCCTCATTCACCTGGTCCCTGAGAGACACATGGAGGGGTGACTGTGCCTACAGTCCTGGGGGACAGGGGCGCAGAGCCCACCTTTTCTCAGCTTCCCACCATCCCTCAGGGCCCACTCCCAAGCCAGGCTCCAGGCTGTAGCTTTAAAGGCTTGTCTCCTGCCTAACTACCAGCAGCTCCCTCTGGGAACGCTCTGTGCCCTTGGCTGCCAGCATTCCTGGCTTGATGATTCTCCAGTGCCAGGAGGGAGGGGGCCACATGTTCCCCATATGTCACCAGGGTGGGGAGTTTACACTGAACAGCTGAACTGGCCTCTCCTCCTCCTTCTTCCCCCCCTCCCCCCCAGATTTCCCTGCCTCTCTTCTCTTTGTCTTCCTCAAAGGACTTCCCACTCCTCACCAAGGAGGAGTTAAAATGGGATGGTTTAACATTTGCAGGAACCCCAAGCTTTCCAAAACATGTCCACATACATTGGTTTCAATTAAACAAATATGCTTACCTACCTTGAAATCAAACAGAAATCAAACAGATACATACCCTGTACCAGGGTCTGCAGGGACAGGTAAAGGTGAGCTCCTTAGAGGATCACCAGACCTTCCTCTTTTCATCCATGTCTCCACCCCATTAGCCATCCATCCATCCATCCATCCATCCATCCATCCATCTATCCATCCATCCATCCATCTATCCATCCATCCATCCATCCATCCATCCATCCATCCATCCATCCATCCATTTCTCCCTGCCTCCCTTCCTCTCTCCCTCTCCCACTTTTTATCCTTCCTTTCATTCATCTTTCTTTCTCTTTCTATCTCTCTAGCCCTTCATTCCTCCATTCCCTCTTTACCTTTCCATCTCTTCATCCATCCATTTCTCTATTCCTCCATCCTTCCCTCCATCCCTCCACTCAAACTTCCATCCCCTTCATACTCTCATCCAGCCAATCATTCATCTTTAACCTCTCTCACCCATCGCATCACCCATCTATCTCATCACAGATCCATCCATCCATTCATCCACTCACAATACTTCCATCCATCCATCCATCCATCTTTCTGGTCTCCCTTCAATCTGTCCATCTCTCCATTCTTCCATCCACTTTCCTCCCTTCCATCCCTTTGTTCATCCATCTATCTCTCCAGTCCTTTGCCCACCCCTTTATTCTTTCTTCTCTCCCTCCTTCCATCCCTCCCTTCTCCCTCCACCCATCCCTCTACCCCTTTATTCTTCATCTAGTCAAGCAGCCCTTTCTACATCTCCCTTCCATCTCTCTCCATCCCCTTCCATTGCTCCTTTCATCCATCCATCCCTCTATTCCTCTCTCCACTTATTGAGAGCTTTCCATGAACCATGCACTACCAGTGTATCCCCTCAGGGAGCCAGCATGCTGCACACTGCGATATCTCAATAATTGTTTGTTGACTGGACCTAATGGCTCCCCTGCCTTCTGGAACTTACACCACAGTGAGCGTTCAGTCCACAACTAACTCCATTTCTGCTGAGTCTTCCTTTGGGACTGAGTCTGTGTGGGGGAGGTAGTTGGACAGAAAAGAAATATTAGAAGGACCCCACTTTCATAAGTACTTATTGTGAGTCATGAGCCTTACCTACCCTCTCTCTTTTTTGTCTCCTCGCAGCCCTAAGAGGAAGATATGATTTATTCCAAGGTTATGACTGAGGAACTTGGCCCAGAGATCCCCCGGCACAGGAAGGAAATCTGAGTCCACTCTGCCCTACCATCAGCTCCACTTTGGGATCCACTGTGTGGTGCCTTTCCTGGTTTTACTGTATATCCCTCCTCCAGCAAACCCTATATCCCACCAAACACAGCCCAGACTTCAAGGTGGATTTGTTCGTTCTCACATCTTTCCCCAGCCTGGAATCCCTCAGCCTTCATTTCCACCAGAGAAACCCTACCCACTCGCCAGCACTCATCTCCAAGGATACCTTCTTCAGGGGGTCTTCCAAGATTGGCCCCATCTCTACCAACTTCAGTAAGAGTTAATCATTTCCCTGTTCCCACAAAACTTTATTTAGCCCCCCACCCCCACCTCCACCCCACCCTTTACACAGACCACATTCTCTGCATTGTCTGAAGATGTGTTGTGTGAGAGGGTTGTGTGTCTTCTCCCTCTGAGCTTCTTACGGGAGGGGGTGGGGGTGAAGGGAACCTGCTATCTGAGTCACGTTGGTCCCTGCCCCTCCGAAACCTAACAGTAGCACAGGCACAATGAGCAAGCAATAACTGTCATGCACCATCTCATTGAATCCAAACCACCCTCAGGCATGGGCGCCATTGTTATGCCCATTTTGCAGGTAGAAAAATGAGGCAATTCCCCCCCAAACTTCCCAGCTAGTAAGCATATGGCCAAGGTTGGAATTCAATCAGTGGGACCCCCCCCAGGATACTGGCCAGGAGGGCACCCCCTGGATCAGCAAGGAAGGAGAAGAAACGAGTGAGGAGGGGAGGAGAAAGTGCATTAAGAGAGTCCAGTTTGTAAGTTTCTTCGGGGTGGGCCCAGAAACTTGACCTGAACAGAGAATGTCATCCCCATGCTAGCTGCCTCTCCTATTTCCCAGCCTCCAGGCAGTTTCCTGCCCCGCAGATCTTCCAGAGTCTGACAGGTAAAAAGAAAAAGCAAAGCTGGCTGGAACGGAGGCTGGCATCCTTCCTCTTTGATCCAGGGGAGGAGAAAGGCAAAGTCAGCAGAATCCACCCCCTTCACCAGCCCTCCACCCTGCAGCTACCCTTTTCCCCACCCGCCAGGGGCTGCACGGTTATGGAGCTGGAAAGCCCTGGAAAAATGGTGTCAGGAATGCCATCCTCAGGAGGGCAGGGAAACCGAGTTATCAGGCACAGGGATTTCCAAAGTACCTCTCCCCCAACACTGTGTGGTGGCTGGGGCCGGGGTGGGGGCCAGAAGGGAAGTATAAGAACATGCATCAAGTCCGCTATGTGATAGGCCCTTGATGTCTCGCTGAGCTTCACAACAACCCCGTGGGAAGGAATCACTGCCTCCTGCTTACAGAAGGAAACATTGAGGCTCAGCAAGATTACACACTGGTGAGTGGGGTTGTTGGGATCTGAGCTTTCACTATGTTCCTTCGGAACCTTCCCACCCAGGTGGGGGTGGGTGCAAGTTGCTCTCAGTCACAAACTTCCTAAGTGACCTTGATGCCTGTTCTGGGCCCAAGAGGGTCTCAATGAATCTGCTAGACCATCTCTGAAATTTCTTGCGAGTCCCATGTCACGTTATGTGAGGACTCTTACCCAATGTAACTCTGGTCCCTGTGACGGTTTTGTATGAGGAACACGGATGACCTGAACAGAACTTCTTGGGGTCAGCCTCTCCCAGGCCTTGTCACACGGGAGAGAACTCAGGGCCCCTGGTCAATGACAGGTGGCTGCAGAGTGACCATCCCTGGGGATGCCTGGTACTGAGGATTCACTCCATCAAGGGCGAACAAGGTGAATCTGGGGCTATATGAAGAAATGTGACAGGAAGTGGAGACTAGATTCAGAAGATGCAGCTTGTAAAAAGCTGTTCAGCTTGCAAGGGATTCAGGCTGGCTTTTCTGGGAGATGTGATTGAAGTTTGGGGCTGGGGAAGCCCTCATTAAGGGATCCCACAAACTCCAGGCATGGTCACCCCTTTCCCTGGCCTTTCTCCATAGGGAAACATGGTATCTCCTATATTCTTTGCTCAGAAGCTAACCTTTGTTACTAATAATCCGAGTTAGCTGTAACTTCTGATTACTTATACATCACTGTGCTTGGTTGGGGCTGGGTCTCTGGAACCCCATGGCACAGTTCTACCTGGGTGCCTGCGCGTTCTGCCCATAAACTCACTTAAGGGAAAACACAAAACCGTTTTCCTCAACAATCTGTCTGAAAGCAGAAAATGCCCTCTGGCCACAGAGCTCCAATAGCTGACTGTTCGACAGGCAGACCCCCAGGTAGGAAGGGGCAGCTGAGCCTGAGCCCGGAAGCCGGGGAGGGGAGCGGGGAATGGGGATGGCAGCCCCTGATCCACCCCAGCTGTTCAAACATCCAGGCCCCCTTCCCTCTTCCTTCCAAAGTCCCGGTCAGCACTCAGGCCTGGCTCACGGCCACCCTGGGTCCCTGCCGTAAACACCTTGCTGAGATTTCCTCCCCTAGACAGAAGGCCTCTCTCTAAACCTCAGAAGCCAAAGCGCCACCAGCTCTGGGAAAGCCACCAGGGCCAAGTGGAGCAGGGAATGAAACAGATGACCTTGCTGAGCTCAGAAACAAGCACAGGAAAGAGCATGGAGGGGGTGAGAGACACAGGTGTTGGCTGCATCCAACGCCGATGCCTCACACCCTCCCCGCTCCCAACTCCAGTCATTGCTCACAATGGCCCCTCCTTCTATCTCTTCTCTCCAATTATCTAGATTCTGCCCACTTTCAAGGCCCCCCAGAAAGTGTTTCCAGATGGAAAAGATCTCTCTCCATCCTCTGGCCCCGTGATGCCTTGTCTCCTGTGGCACTGGTCATTTTCTGCCTTATATGATAGATATTTGGGTGAGAGGCGTACCTGCCTTCCTGCAGCTCTGGAGGCCAAGGTGTGAGTTGAGTCCTGCCATGTGGTCCCCAGAGGATGCCTAACCCAGTACCCCCAGGAGCAGCAAGAGGAACTGACCTGTAACTGACTTAGTAACTTTGGACTTGCTAGTACTTTGCTTGCTTACCTTCATTAATCCTCACACAAACGTGGTGACACAGACACTGCCGTCCACATTTTATAGATGAGGCAACTATTATAAACGCTACTGGTTTTATGGTTTACATTTTCTAATTGTTCGTTCTGGGACATAGAAACATATGGATTTTTCTACATTAATTTTGTATCCAGCAACCTTGCTAAATCCTAATGCTATATCCATGAATTCCTTTAGATTGTCCACAAAACAGTCACATCATCATCTGCAAGTAGTAATTGTTTTTTTCTTTCTCTCCAATATTTATACCCTTTAAGCTTTTACAATTTTTATTTTATCTTATTTTCTGTCTACCATGCTGTCTGGGACCTCCAATTTAATACTGACTAGAAGTGGTGTTAGCAGGTGTCTTTGTCTTATGCCCAGTTTTAAAGGGAAAGCTTTCAATCATTCCTCAGGCTTTATATTTATTGCTTGCTTTAAAAAGACACTACTTATTAGGTTAAAGAAAAATGTCTCCTCTCCCTAGGTTTCTAAGAGTTTTTTTTCATGAAGGGATGTTGAAATTTATTGCACTCTTTTTGTGCAGCTCTTGAGATTATTACATACCATCTGTCCTTTGGCTTATCTAATGCGGCGAGTTACATTGATCTATTTTCCAAAGTCAAACCAACTTTGCATTCCTGGGATAAACTGAATACGTCATGGTGTGTTGTCGTTTTTATTCATTAGAAGATTCAGCTTGCTAACATGTTGCCCAGAGTTTTGTCTCTATGTTCATGAGTGAAATAGTTTCCTTTTTCCATCGTGTTGTGTCTGGCTTGGATATCAAGGTTTTGCTCATCTCATAAAAATGACCTAGGGATTATCTTTTTTATGAACGCCGGTGTAGTTTGTGTAAGATTGGAATGATCTAAAACTTGACTGGTGGAGCTTGCCTGTAAAGCTGTTTGATCCTGGTGTTTTCAATAGTGGAAAGTCTGAAACTTTGAATTCAGTTTCTTTTGTGGCTGTCAGGCTATTCAGGTCAGGGACCCCCATGTACAACTTTAGAGGACACCATTTTGCATCATATTTTTTCTGGTGCCAATTTTTAAAATTCATTCATGTCCCATAATTTTTAAAAAAATATTTATTTGTTTATTTATTTTATTTTTTATTTTTTTAAAAGATTTTTATTGGGGAATTGGGGGGATGGGAACAGTGCTGGGGAATTGGGGGAAGGGGAAGAGACAAGTTGCGTCGTTTTTGTTCTTCAGTCTAGTTGTGGAGGACGTTGCTTCACTGGCCCAAGTTGGCACCATCATTGCGCTCTTCCTGGGTGAGGCAGATCAGTCTCCAGCTTCTGGATGGCCGCTCACTGCGGCTGCTGGCCGCTCACGCTGGCTGCTGGCTACACACGGTAGCCCATGGCAACCCACTGCCACAGGGGTTGCAGCCTACGCCGTCGCCGGCGACTCATGGCAGCCCAGCTCCAAGTTGAGCTGTTGCTCAGCATCTTAGCTGTAGAGGGCAGTGTCACTGGCCCTCATATGTGGGATCCGAACCAGGGCCTTCTGGCATCCCAAGCCAGTTTTTAACCATCGCACCACTCGGCCGGCCCTATTTATTTATTTTTAACTGAGCCATCTTGCCGCCTGTTGGCAGATCAGCAGCAGCTCAGCTCGGGCAGGCATCGAACCGCTGTTGCTCAGAGCTCGCAATCTTGAGCCATGTCCCATAATTTTTATTTATTTATTTATTTTTTAGCTGAGCCATCCTGCCACCTTTTGGCAGCTCAGCAGCAGCTCAGCTCGGGCCAGACTCGAACCGCTGTTGCTCAGAGCTCAAACCTTTGAGCGAGCTCTTAACCAACTGAGCCACTCAGCTGGCCCCATGTCCCATAATTTTTAATATGTATTTGGAGACAGTTCATAACATCTTCTGATAATTTTAACAGCTTAGTTGAGGTATAACTGACATAAACTAACTTTATATATGCAAAGCATACAATTCGATGACTTTGACATATGTATACGCTTGTGAAACCATGACTGCTTTCATGATAGAACATATCTATCATCCTTCAAAAGATTCCTCATGCCCCATCCCTCACTTCCCTCTAGGTAACTACTGATTTGCTTTATGTCTCTATACATTTGTTTGCATTTTCTAGAATTTTATAGTCTGGAATCATACAATACATACTCTACTTTGCCTGGCTACTTTCACTCAGCATAATTATTTGGAAGTTCATTTAAGTTGCTGTGTGCATCAATAGTTCATTCCTTTTCGTTGCTGAGTAAATACTCCATTGTATGCATATACCACTATCTGTTTATCCTTTCACCTCTCAATAGCCATTTGGGTTGCTCCCAGTTCGGGCTTCTATACATAAAGCTGCCATGAACATTGGTGTACAAATATTTGAATGAAACATCGTTTTTCTTCTCCTGGGTAAATAGAGGTGGAATGGCTAGGTTGTATGATTGGTGTATATTTAACGTTTCAAAAAACTGCCAAACTTTTCCAAAGTGGTGGTACCATTTTAAATTCCCACCAGCAGTGTCTGAGAGTTCTAACATATCCTCACAGCACTTGGTAGGATCAGTCTTTTTCACTTTAGACGTTCTATTGATGTATAATTGTATCTTGTTGTAGTTTTAATCAGCACTTCTCTATTTGGCTAACAATGTTGAGCATCTTTTCATGTGTTATTTGACATTTATATTGTATATCTTCCTTGGTGAAGTATCTGTACAATTTTTTTGCCCTTTTCTGATTTTTATTTGTTGAGTTTTAAGTGTTCTTTATGCATTCTGGATAGAAGTCCCTTATCAGATATGTGATTGGCAAACATTTTCTCCCCTGCATGTGACCTGTCTTTTTATTCTCTTAACAATGTCTTTTAAAGAGCAAAAGTTCTTCATTTTGATGAAGTCCAGTTTTTCGGTTTTTTTCTTTAATGGTTCAAGGCCACACATATCTTCTGTTATGCTTTCTTCCAGAAGCTTTATAATTTTATATTTTACGTTTAGGTCTATCATCCATTTTAAGTTAACTTTTGTATGTGGCGTGAGGTATGGATCAAAGTTAATTTTTTAAAAATATGGACACCCAATTGTTCCAGCACCATGCATTGACAAAACTATTGTTATGACTTTGTTAAATTAACATTTGTTAAGGGGAACACAGGGTGCCGGATGATGCATCAAGGTTCCACAATACACTCTAAGAGAAATTGAAATAGAGAAGTTTATTACTCACAGGTCTTGGAGAAAGTACATCACATGCCTAAAGGAGCCACATAGGGACATCAAGGCAGAGTGCAGATTGACTTGAGCCTAATTTTAGGGGGAAACCATTAAGTCATTCATCATTAAGTATAATATTAGTTGTAGGTTTTTTACCCTTTATCATATCGAGGAAGTTCCCTTCTATTCTATTCTATTGCTGAGAATTTTTATTAGGAATGGTTGTTGGATTTGACAAATGCTTTTATTGCTCCCATTCAGGTGATCAAATGGCTTTTATTTTTCAGTCTGTTAAAATGGTGAATTACATTGATTGATGTTGGAATGATAAGCCAACCTTATGTTCTATAATAAAACCCTACTTGGTCATGATGCATTATCAATTTAATGGCTGTAATAAAAAAGTCAGATAATAACAAGTGTTGGAGAGGATGAAGAAATTGGAACGCTCACATATTGCTAGTGGAAACGTAAAATGGTGCAGGCACTTTGGAAAAAAATCTATCGATCCCTCAAAAGGTTAAACATAGAGTTATCAAATGACTCAACAATTCCACTCCTAGAAAACAGATGTCCACACATAACATACGAAAAATAAAACATGCCCACATGAAAAGTTGAACAGTCATGAACTGCATTTTGGTCAATGGTTGACCACCTTTATGACCATGATCCCATAAAATTATAATGGAACTGAAAAATGCCTATTGCCTAGTGACTTTGTAGTCATCATAACATCATAGTGCAACGTATTCCTCATGTGTTCGTGGTGATGCTGGTGTAAAATCTACTGTACTGTCAGTCATATAAAAGTATAGCACACGAAATTATGTACAGTACATAATACTTGATAATGAAAATAAATGACTACGTTACTGGTGTATGTATTTACTATACTATACTTTTTATCATTATTTTAGCGTGTACTCTTACTTCCTACTTATAAGAAAAAAGTTTGCTGTAAAACAGTATGCCCTGTTACAATGGCAGCAGTCTCTTACATCTCTTAATGGCATCTTTTTCTCTTGTGCTGATTTATTCTCATCTTGTTTTGCACAGTAACATGCTGCACAGGCCTGTAGACCAGGAGCAATAGGCTCTGCCACACAGCCTAGGTGTGCCGTAAGCTGTACCATCTAGTTGTGTGTAAGTGCACTCCATGATGTTTGCAAAATGATGGAATTGCCTAATGACTGTACATGAATATTCATAGCAGCATAATTTATAATACCTAAAAAGTAAAAACAGCCCAAGTGTCCTTTGGCTGATGAATGGACAGATAAAATGGATAAATAGCATTCCTTACAATGGAATATTATTTGGTAATGAAAAGAAATGAAGTGCTGAGACACGCTACAACGTGGTTAAACCTTGGAAAGATTATGCTAAGTGAAAGAAAGAAGCCAGTCACAAAGCACCACATATGTGATTCCATTTAAATGAAATGTGCAGAATAGGGAAAAGTAGAGAAATAAAAAATAGAAAGAAGTGGCTGCCTAAGGAATTTTGAGGGAAATGGGGAGAGACTGCTAATGGGCACAGAGTATCTTTTTGGAGTGATGAAAATGTTCTCAAATTGATAGTTACACAATTCTGAATAAACTAAAAAGCATTGAATTTTATGCACTTTATATTGGTGAATTGTGTGGTATATGAATTTTGTCTAAATCAAGCTGCTATTTTAACAGAGAAACAAAGAGACAAACATAAAAACAAACCTAGGCTCAAAGATTTAAAAATAACTAGCTTAGACCTGGAATTTAATTTTTCATTTAG
>NW_017731659.1:745060-746967 GCF_001890085.2 Hipposideros armiger
TTTTTTTAATATGGAATTGTAAGAATTCTTTATTTATTCTGGACACTAGTTCTTTATCAGGTATATGATTTGCAAATGTATTCTCCCTTTCTGTATTTGTCTGTTCACTTTCTTGATAGTATCCTCTCAAGGACAAAAGTTTTAAAATTTGATGAAATCTAACTTATCTATCTTTTCCTGTGTTGCTTGTGCTTTAGGTGATGTAGCTGTCTAACCCAAGGTCATTAGGATTTATACCTATGTTTTCTTCTAAGAGTTTTATGGGTTTAGCTCTTACATTTAGGTTTCTGATCCATTTTAAGTTGATTTTCAAGTGGTATAAGGAAGGGGTTCCAACTTCATTATTTTGCATGTGGATATCCTGTAGTCCTAGCACCATTTGTTGAAAAGGCTATTTTTCCCCTCACTGAATTGCCTTGGCATGAATCTAGTTTATTTGGCATAAATCCCTTGTGCATAAATCTAGTTTATTTCTGGATTCTCAAGTCTGTCCCATTGATCTATATGTCTATCCTTATGCCAGTACCACGTCTTTCAGTAAGTTCTGTAGTAAGTTTTAAAATGAGGAAGTGTGAGTCCTCCAATTTTGTTCTTTTCCAAGTTTGTTTTAGCTATTCTTGGTCCCTTAAATTTTTGTATGAATTTTAGGATCAATTAAATTTTAAGATCAGGCCAATTTCTGCAAAATAGTCCACTGCAATTTTGATCGAGGTTGCATTGAATTTGTAAATCAATTTAGAATTTATTATGATCTTAACAATATTAAATCTTCAAATTAATGAATAAAAGATATATATATACGTCTTCCTTAATTTATTTCAACAACATTTTATAGTTTTCAGGGTACAACGGTTGCCCTTCTTTTGTTAACAGTGTTTACTAAGTATTTTATTCTTTTTGATGCTATTGTAAATGGATTTTTTAAAAAATCCATTTTAAGTATTCATTGCTAATATACAGAAATATAATTAATTTTTGTACATCAATCTTGTATCTGCAACCTTGCTGAATTTGTTTATTAGTTCTAATAGTTTTTAGTCAATTCCTTAGGTTTTATACATACAAAAATGCTATCTGCAAATAAAGATAGTTTTACTTCTTCCTTTCCAATCTGGATGCCTTTAATTTCTTTTTCTTGCCTAATTGCTCTGGCTAGAGCCTTCGGCACAATGTTAAATAGAAGTGGTGAGAGCAGACATCCTTGTCTTGTCCTTGACTTTAGGGGTAATGTCCTTCAGTGAGATCTGTTGGTGGTAAACCCTCTCAGTTTTATTACATCTTTGTTCTTATAAAAATAGATTCTTTAGATAGAGAATTCTAGTTAACAACTATTTTATTTCAGCATTATGAACTTCAAATATACTAAAAATATTATTCTGCTCTGTTCTGGATTGAATCGTTACTGTTGAGAAGTCAGCCATCTGCTTAAATGCTGTTCCGCTAGAAGTGATTTTTGTCTCTCTCTAGCTGCTTACATTCTCTTTCTCATTCTCCCCCCACCCTTGGTGGACTTTATAGGTATGACTTTCTCTTCACTTTCAGTGCTTAGGAACTATTGGTTTTTCTGAATTAAGCTTTGCTGTCTTTCAACAGCTCTTGAAAATTTTTCGTTATGATCTCTTAAAATATTCCCTCTTATACTTTGTTGCCTTTCTGTCTAGTATTCTAATTAAACATGCTAGATGCTCATACTCTATCCTCCACGTCCTTTTATTTCTCCTTTATATTCTCCAACTCTTTTTCTCTTTAAGCTGCATTCAGAGTAATATCTGCAGTTCTAGCTTATGTTTTACTAATTCTGTCTTCACCTCTTTATAATCTCCTATTTGCCTTTGAATTCTGCAATTTCAGGGATTATATTTTTTATTTCTAGAAGTTGTATTTGATTAATTTCCAAATCTAGTTAG
>NW_017731659.1:748114-749122 GCF_001890085.2 Hipposideros armiger
AAAATTTTGTCTTCTAACAAGAACATTTAGTCCATTTATATTGATTGTAATATTTGGGTTTATTCCCACCCTCTTATTTTGTGCTTTCTGTTTGTGCAGCCTTTTCGGTTTCTTTTCTTTAGTGCCCCATTTTGAATTAAATGGATTTGAGCCTCACTGAAAAACGTTATCAACAGAAGAAAAACAAACAGATCTGCCTGCTTTGAGGTGAGCTGTGCCTTCTCTGGAATTCTGCCTATAGGTGCTGCTCCACTCACGACCCGTGATAGGATGAGGGCCAGGTTTTTATGGGTATTGAGATTCATTGCTCCTTCTACTAGTTAAGCAGTTTTATTCTCTTAACCTATCCTTTCAGTTGTCACCCTTAATATTTTTATATTCTTATTTAGCATAACAAAGCTAAGTAAGTTCTATTTTGTTGTATTAGACGCCCCCACATTAGACATTATTACTGTTGTATTATGTAGTTTTGAATTTCACCACATATTCATCATCTTTGCTCACCATCCTTTCTTACATCTCAGGCCTTCCAACTCAGATATTTTCCCTTCCACCTAGAGTACATTAAAAAAAAATAAAAGCTTTATTGAGCTATAACTCTCGTACCATATAATTCATCATTTAAATGGTACAATTCAGTGGTTTTTGGTATAGGCAGTGTTGTGCGCCGTCATCACGATCAACTGTCCAACATTTTCATCACCCCAATGAGAAAGCCCGTAACCATTAGTAGTCGCTCCGTATTTCCCCTGAAATCTCCCAGCCCTAGGCAACCACTAATTTATTTTCTGTCTTTATAGATTTGCCTATTCTGAACATTTCATGTGAGCTGAATTATCCACTATGTGGTTTTCGGTGACTGGTTTCTTTCACTTAGCACAATGTTTTCAAGGTTCCTCACACTGTAACATATATTAGTACTTCATTCCTTTTTATTGCCAAATAATGTTCCATTGTATGAATACACCACATTTTATTTATCCATTCATCAGCTAAAGGACATCTGGG
>NW_017731659.1:752822-753755 GCF_001890085.2 Hipposideros armiger
GGGCTAGTCACAGGCCCAGGGCTTTCTCCTGACTGGGCTTATTTTAGAAAGTGCTGCCCCCACCCCATGAGTGTTCCCCAGAGGCATCGCGATTCACAGGACCCTGGATTTAGCACACATGCGGCTGCGGTCACTTTGCTCCATCTTCTATGTGTGGTCATTGTGAGGAGGGAGATGGAGCTCCATCCTTCTGGGCCACCAGTGGTGTCCCCCACCCCTCTTCATTTCCAGTGCTAGGCTGGCCCTAGCACCGTCTCCTTCAGGAAACCCTCAGGTTCCCCTCCCCCTTCCTCTCCCCTCAGACAGGAGGACACTCTTGGCTCAAACCCTCTGTGACATATCAGTGGTGTATCTGTTCCCGTCTTCTGCTGGTTTCCTCTCCGAGCTGTGCTCTAAGCCAGCATTTCTCAACCTGCCCGTGTATCCAAATCGACAGAGGTGTTTGTTGAAAGCACAGATTCCCAGAGCCCCTCACACTCAAGGAGCCAGACTCTCCACAGGCGGGCCCAGGAAGCTAAACATCTATGAAGACGCTAAAGTGATTTAAATCAGGCGAGTATGAGGCACTGCTCAAAGCACCATATCCTGAGTCCTTTTTTGCATCACCTTATTTCATTCCGGCACTGCGAGTGGGGTCCTTTATATTTATCTATTCATTCATTCATTCACTCATTCATTCAAAAATATGTATTAAATGACATTTATGTGTCAGGCACTGTGCTCTAAGCTGGGGACAGGGCAAGAAACAAGCCAGAAACCTTGCCTTCAAGGAACTACGAGTTCAGCTGAGAAGACACAAACCCTAACCGGCAGTTACAATTTACTGTCAGGAGAACAAACCCCAGAATCAGGCATTGAGAGTTTGCTCCACGTCAGGCACTGGTTCTAAGCCTGCCCACGTGCTAACTCATTGAGTCCTGGCAGCAACTCTAT
>NW_017731659.1:755135-767725 GCF_001890085.2 Hipposideros armiger
TGCTCCCACAGACACACCTGCTGGAGCTCCTGGGCCGCACAAAGGCTCCTTGCATCTAGATGCTCATTAGCCGGGGCACCTGGACCGGGCCTGCTGCCAGTCTGGGGAAGGCAGCCTTGGCAGGGAACCTTTGGGAGGCCTACGGCTAAGCCCCCACCCCAAGGGAGTGATCACCCTGGGAGGAAGAGACAGCCCCAACTGTCCCTGAATTCCCCATTTGTAAACAGTTCAGCCAGGAGGCGAAGGGCACTGTGCCCAGCGCCTGGTGCTGGAAGATGGCTGCAGTCCAGCAGCTAAGCAGAGGGGTGGGGCAGGTGGGTGGGGATGAAGGATGTCTGTGACTTGTCAGCTATGGACACGGAGCAGGATGCAGCCAGTGCTTATCTCGGCCTCTCCATCACACGCCACCTCCTCCTCGGCCTACTGCCACTCATGGCGTTATCCAGAGCCTGAGCATCGCGTCAAGAATCTGGCCAGCTCTTGGAGTTGGGGAACACTTTTTAAAACCCCTACTCCCCTTTCTTTCTCCTCTCAGACTCCCTGCCCCCTACCTGTCATTTACAGGGGGAAATTTCAAAATCCCTTTTTTTAAAAAATCCACAGCTGTGGTAGTAGAGTAAGAAGAGGATCTGCCTGAGTTCAGCTAAACCTGGAATAAAATCCTGTCCCGGCCACTTACTATTTAGGAGCCTCAGGGCAGCCACTGCATTTCCCATCTACACCGTGGGGATGATCCTAACTACCCCAGGATTATGTGTGCTGAGGGAGGGCCTGCCATGCAACAGGGTCCAGGAAACGTCACACAAGCAAGAACATTATGGGACTATTGAGGGCACGAGACAGGCCCTCGATTCATATTCACTGATCATATAGGAGGCGAAATAAAAAAGAAATAAATGATCCCAACATCTGTGCCTTTGTCCTTCTTTCTCAAAGCACACGGGAATTAGAGGCATTGGCTGAGGGTGAGAGAAGAGCAGGGTGAGATATGACATAATTCTTGGGGAAGGGAAGGCTGAGAACATTCTTAATGACGTCAGCTCCTGTGTGCAGAATACATTACACTCTCTGAAGTGCGCTGGCTTTCTCTGACATTGAGGCTCATCTGAGAAGGAGACTCAGAGCTGAGTCCATGAAGACAGGCTTTAGGTTCCGATCTTGTCTCTGCCTCTGCTGGTCAGGCATGCTGAGACGAGACCCATGTCTTCTCCAAGCCTCGATTTTCTTGACGGTAAAGTGAGGATCTGAATACCAACTCTCAGAGCTGCTGGGAGGCTTAAAGGAGGTCATCTATGTTGAGAGCTTGGGTACACTAGGCCCTCTGCAAAGTGATAGCTGTTATTATGATTACCTAAGGTCATCATTGTATCAGTTAGTTATTGCCGTGTCATAAGTATCCCCCAAATTTAGGGGCCTAAAACAACCGCCAGATACTTAGCTCACAATTCCGCATGTCAAAAACGTTGGGGGGGCCGGCCGAGTGGTTCAGTTGGTTAAGAGCTCGCTCAAGAGTGTGAGCTCTGAGCAACAGCGGTTTGATTCCCGACCCGAGCTGAGCAGCCGCTGAGCTGCCAACAGGTGGCAGGATGGCTCAGCTTAAAAAAAAAAACAAAAACGCTGGGCTGAGCTGGGTAGCTCTTTGGTCCTCCTCCTGCATGTGTGGTTGGCAGGTGAACTGGACAGCTCTGCTTTCACGGTGGGCTGGCCGCTGGCTGAGGTGAGAGGTGACTGGGCCACTCGTCTCTCATTCCTCAGCAGGCTAACCTGGGCTTGTTCACGTGACAGTGGCAGGGTTTGGGGGTGGGGAAGGGCACAATTCCTCCTGAGGCTTGAATTCAAAATTGGCTCAGTGTCCTCTTCCTCCACATCCTTTTGGCCACAGCAAGTCGCAAGGCCATCCAAGATTCATGGAGGGGCTAGCAGCACAGTCTCATGGCAGAGGACATCAATATGGGAAGGGGGATAGCGAGGTCATTTCTGCAAACAACTTATCATAGTGGAGCTAGTTAGCAGACACCTGGGACAGGAGCCAGGTCCCCCTGATTCCAGTGCGGCGACCCCACCTCAGCTGCCTGTGGGACCAGGAGCATAGCCTATGGCATTCCCACGTGGCTGCCCTGCTCCGTACTCCACCCCTGGTCAGAGCCAGGTTGCCGCCTTCAAATCTCTTTCCCCTTAGGAGATGGAGGCCAGACTCCCCACAGGGCCAGTCACACGCACACCACACATGGAGTCATGGAGCCCCCCAGTCCTCAGAGGAGGGAGAGACACACAGCACGCCTGGACACCGCTCCTCACAGGACAGCCCTGGTGTCTGCTAAATAGTGAAACTATCCCCATGAGGTGTTTTGGACCGCCACAGGTGACAGATAGTACCCTCAGCCGCCTGAAAAAGTCTTTCCTGCCCAGGTTGAATTGACAGGAGGACATGTCAGTTCCCCTTGAGGCTAGGAGTTGCCTGGTTCACATTTCTATGCACAGTTTGATTGGTTCCTGTGCATTCTCTCGAACTCTTGGCCAGCCAGCCTCGTGGTAGAGTGGCGGCAGCCCCGACAGTGTCCCAGGCAATGAGGACACCAGGTGACAACAACCAGTCTGGGGACAGGCTTCTTCCATCTTTTGTGCATTTACTGGTGGGTAGATCAGACATGGGGTACATTTTCCAGTTTCTGTTTGTGTTGATTGCCTGTGTCTCCTCCTCTACACTGTAAGCTTCACAACGTCAGGGACCTTGCTCCCTTTGGTGAGCCCCCAATCCTTCCTCAGCCCTGGTATATAGCGGGTACCTTATATCAGGTCCTCGGAAAAGTCATGACGTAGTTTGCCTATGTTTTTCAAAGGTCATTTATTTATATAAAGAACAAAGATCAATCAATGATATATTGCCTGTTTTGTTCGATAACCTTTTGCCATCTTTCAGTGAGCTTCATAATTCCTCATTCATAGAAGGACCTGTCGTTATTTGAGAAAAACTGAACAAGGTGCTGATTTACAGCCTCATCTGAATTGAACGTTATACCACGCAAGGAGTTTTGAAGAGAGCAAAACAAGTGGAAGTCTGACGGCGCAAGGTCAGGCGAGTATGGTGGGTGTGGCAACACATCCCTTCGAAGCTCCAATAATTTTTGACAGGTGATCAAACTTGTGTGTGGTCTCGCGTTGTCGTGATGGAACACAGCTCCTTTACAATTAACAAGCTCTGGACGTTTCTGGATGATGTCCAATTGCCAGCAGTACATATTCGAATTTATTGTTTGGTTCCTTGGTAGGAGCTCGAAAAACACAACACCTTTAAAATCCCACCACACTGAGAGCATAACCTTCCTCTGATGAATGTCTGCTTTCGTTGTCATTTGAGGCGCATCATCACGCGGGGACCAAGGCTGTTTGTGCACCACATTGTTGTAAACAATCCACTTTTCATCAGTTATTAGTCGCTTTAAAAAAGGATCATTTTCCTCACATTTAATGAGCATATTGCAGATGTTTATATGCGCCGTCAAATGAACTTCTTTGAGTTCATGTGGAACCCAAATATCAAGCTTGCTTACATATCCTAGCTTCTTCAGGTGGTCTTGAACGCTTGAATGATGGATGTTCAATGTTTCTGCAATCTCTCATGTCATGTAACATGGGTTTGACTCAATCAATGCTTTTATTTTGTTTTCATCAACCTCAGTGGGCCTCCATGACCGAGGAGCGTCGTTGAGATCAAAATCACCAGCACGGAATTTCGTGAACCATCGTTGGTACCGACGTTCTTGTAGAGCATTGTCACCATAAACTTTATGCAACTTTTTACAAGCTTGATGCGCGTTCTTCCCTTTATGGAATTAAAACAGTAAAATATGGCAAAAATGCACAGTTTGGTCTTCCATCTTCAACTTGTAAAATTTCCAAAACTCAACCAAATCGCTCAATTTTTTTTTAGAATGAAACTAGAACTGTCAGCTGTCAAATGACATAGCAACAACATAGATGTGAATAACTCCAGTACTTCCAAAAATGAACTAGTGCCATCTGATGCAAACATGCGTCATGACTTTTCCGAACCCAATACAATAGTTATTGCACATATTGGTGGATTGGATTGGATTGAGTGCCTCCTCAGAAAGGGCCCACCTTCTCCACTCCTCTGAACCATGGTCTGCATTCCCATTGGCCTTGAGGCCTAGTGGAGAACACTAGACTCAGAGCCACAGGCCCCAGGGCCAATCCCAGCTTCTCTACTGACTATGTGACTGGGGACATGATGCCATCATGTACAGTCATACTGGTGGTTCGTTGCCAGCTCTGGGGGAGCCATTTATTTAGACTGCAATGTGAATGACTCCTCCTGGGTTTGTACAGTGGGGCAGGCCTGCAGCAAATGATGTAGCTTTTCCCAGTCTTGGTTTCCACAACTGTAAGGGGGTGGGGGGAGCAATTGTATCTACTTTGCTGATGTGTGAGGGTTAAATGTTGACACTAAGTAAATGGGGGCTGTTTTGATGGTGACGGTGATGACTAGGGAGGAGGCAGGGTGCTAGGGAGATGCACCCATCTGTGCCTGCTGGCTTCTCTCTCTGCCTGTCCTCTTGCTGCCCTGCCGGCCCCTTTGCCTGCTGCCGAGTCATGCCTTGCCCTGCCTCGCTCTACAGAGCTGGCCTAGCTCATTCTCCACTCCTGCTCTGGCTGGGGTCCTGTAGTCAGCATTGTTCCCACTCTCACCCTCCCTCCCGTTTCTTTGTGGGCTCCCTTAGGTTTGCAGCCTGCCCTCTGGGGAAGGGTCTCTCTTCTCCCACCCACCCTACTAGACTTGAGGACAAGCACACCTACACCTCCTGGACCCTAAGGCCTTGAGTCCTCCATGAACCAGGACCACAAGGATTGGCTGCTGAGATCACAAGGGCTCTGTCACCCTGGAAGCCCCAAGCTGGGCTCACACAGGTGTGCGATGCGGGGGCAGAGGCTAGACCCCTTCACTACTGTCAACTGCCACTAACACCCCTTCCCACTCCCACAGCCCCCCAGGAGGCTGCTGGAGGCTCTCCAGCCCCTGCCTTCCATTCTCCCTTTCTCTCCAGCCCCTCTGCACTTGCAGCGATTCCTGCCAAGCTCCCACGCCCCCAGCATCCTGCAGGAAGCCCATTCCTGTCCCCAGAGGGGGGGGCTTGCCTCATCTGAGGTAACACTGGGGGTGGCAGGAGGGAAGGGGCTTGGCTCAGGGCCTGACATTGCCCTAGTCCAGAAGGCAGGTGCTGGGGAAGTGACTTCAGAGGGGGCCGCTGGGGGTGTAGCCTGGGAGCTCACTGCTCAGATGGCCTCAGGCAGCCCCGCCTACCTGGCTGCACCTTCCCCCAGTAGCCAGGAGGCTCCTCCCCCACCAGCCAGGGGGCTGGGCACAGAGGCCTTCAGTCCCCGCCTCTTGGACCAACCAGCAGCTCCTGCCCTGGGGGCACCCAAGTCCTCCGCTGGCCTGCTCCTGGGCAGCGAGGATGGGGAATGACTGACGCCAGGAGCAGTCGTGGGAATGGGCTGCACTGGGAAGCAGCTCGCTCTGTACACGTCCTCATTTAATTCCCACAGTAACCCTGGGAGTTAGGAATTACAATCCCCACTTCACAGAGGAGACTAAGAGAGGGGGAGTCTCTCTGCCAATTGCTGTTTTGATTTTCTTTTCTTTTCTTTTTTAAATTTTATTCCAGTTGGGAAGGGGGTTGCCAGGAGAAGGGCTGATGTTGCAGAGTGTGGCTAGAAGGGAAGGGACTGAGCGAGGCGTGCTTCCACCCCCTTTCCTGTTTGTTCCACTTGCTGTTCATTATTCTACTTCCTTCCACAGGATACCAGAGGCCTTGGATGGGCCTCAGGGGTCCTGCAGCAACGCTGAGCATGGACTGTGCTGTCAGCAGTTGGCCGTTGTTTGCATGTGTGTACTGTGTGTGTGCGTGTATCTATTGTGTAGGTGTGCACAGATGAGTGTGCAAGACTCCCTACATTCACCAGAATACAGGTGCCATGTAGGTTTCTTCACTGCTGCACTCTCAAAGCCTAGGGCAGTGGCACATAGTAGGCATCCATTAAGGATTCATAGAATGAATGAATGAGTGAATGAATGAATGAAGAAATGAACCTTAACCCGCAGGTTTCAAAGACCCCAGAGGGTAGCCAGATATTTACCCTGAGGCAGTGTGGCAACTTAGGTCTCTGTCCCTCTTCAGGAGGAGGTGGTGGCAGTGCTGGCCTGGGAGATGTCCTGGTGGCTGGATATTCCAATGTCGTTAGTGACCCCCTTTCACCCTGCTGCTCCTTGGCCTGGGGGACTGGATCACCTGGCAGACCGCAGGGCAGGGGCTACAGGGGGCTCTGCTGGGAAACAGATAGGATTGGGGTTGGCGGCTGGAGTGCTCTGCCAGTACAGGCCTGGAACATTCCAGGTTGGTAGACATTTGGCCTTCCCTGCTCACCTCTGGTCACCCACAGCTTAGTCCTATTGATAGGAGAAGAGCTGGGATCCTTCACACCTGCTAATGGACTGAGTGCTTAGGGGGGTTCAGGGTGTGTGTGTGTGTGTGTGTGTGTGACACTCTGGACTGACATTCAGTGGTACTCACCCATGCAGTCATGCCAATTATTAAAATATTGAAATCTTTCTCTACTGGTTGACAACAATCCCACAGGCCACACAGAAGGCCCCTATTCCAGCTCAAGATGGCTTCATTCCCATTGGTCAGTGTCCATGTCAGACAGCCCCTCAACGACCAGCTTCCTAGACACTTCCAGGGCACTGCCCTTGGTTCCCCAAAGGACCAGCGTACAAGCTGGCATCGACCTGTGCTTCCTGCCCGGCCCCAGGGACCTGTAGGTGGGCACTGCCCAGGGGCACCCTTGCCTTCTCCCACCCACTGCTCAGCAGCCAGGCCACCGTGGGGCCCGCGTGCCAGGCCTCTGAGCAGCATGTCCTTTGGCCCGGACATGGGTGGAGAAATGGCAGCCTGGGGGTGGCCCCCACCCCCACAGAAGGCCTGGTCGCAGCTCGACGGGCCCAGCAGCCCAGGGAGAACAGCAAGAAGCATGGAAGCCGCACGCGGGGTCTGGATGGATGGCCAGCTCTAGGGGCCAGTTCAGGAATAAGAGAAGCTGGACTATGGTCCCTCCCTGTGGCACTTCAGACTGAAACAGGGTCCTTCCCAGGAGGAAGGCGTGAGCGGCCCAGCAATCAGAGCTTAGTGACCAGGTTTCACAAACGTTAGCGCCGTGGCCTGACAACACGGTACGACCTTGGGGTTGGTGCAAAACATCTAGGGTGTGGGAGGCGGTGAGGCAGAAGGATGTCTTTAGAGTCAGGTCCATGTGGTTCTACTCCTGGCTCTGGCGCCTCCAGTGGTAGGACCTGCCACCCAAGGTGGACCTACCAGAGGAAGCAGGCTGGGGGACTGAGCCCACCCCTTCAGTGGCTGTTGGCATTGTCTCAGCCTCCTCCAAGTATTTAGCAAACAGCTTTGAGCCCACCCCCACTCTGTGTGGCCCAAGGCTACACAGGAAGACAGAGGTGGAGCTAGATTCAAGCCCAGGTCCCCCCAGCTCCACATGACAAGGCATTTTATGAAAAGCCATCCCGAGAAGCATCCTGTACCCTGCCTGAGGGTGAAGCTGGGAGGGGACCCCACCATGATGACACAGCCTGTGAGGACAGGCCAGGTAGAAACTTTGATACTCCCCTTCTCTCCACCTGCCTAAGAGGGAGCTGGCCAAGGCCACAGAGGGGACCTTCAGCTGACACCCCTCAGCTTGTCCCATTTAAGTTGGAGGTCAGCAGGTGACTGGGACAGGGTTACCTCAGGTCTCCCTTGTCCCCCACTTTTTCAAGACACCTAGCCTCAGCCCCAGGGCCTGGACATCAGGGCCTGCCCCACTCAAATGTCCTGCTCCCTTCTGGGCTAGCTAACATATGCTCTGCTCTTTGGGCAGGAGGCTCTCAGCTTCCCAAATCACCCTAGCACCCCCATTCTTCCCACCACTCAGGCCTAAGGGGGTGGGAAGGAGAAATGTGCATGGGGAAAGAAAGTTTAACCCAGTTTGTCTGCTCATCTGATTGCGGACTCCATCCTGGGTATCATTCCCACCTCCAAGTACTGATGAAACCCTGAGAAGTAGTCTGAGCAGCGGCACCCCCTGTCTGCAACACCCAAGCTCCCCTCATGCTTACTTTTCCCAGGTGTCAGGCTGGGGGCTCTCTGCAGGCATCAGTAAAGGGCAAAAAACTGAGCCGTCTGGCAGCCCAGACTCTACTGCCACCTGCCCCCTAGGGCCCTGTGTCCCTCAGTCCTCACCTCCTGCAGACCCTCACCCTCGCTATGACTCCCGTGCCCTCTGCTGCCATGGTCAGAGAGAGACGGGAAAGATGTCTGCTCGGCTGGGAGTACTGTGAGGAGGGCCAAGCCGAGGGAAACAGTTGCTCCCTCTGATTCAGGGTTCCTGGGGACAGACACCTTGCTGAGGACTGTATATCCTTTGTGTCACCTGAGCCTCACACAATCCTGTCAACATTCCAGCGTTCAGATGAGGCAAGGGAGGCTCCCAGAGGTGCAGGGGTTCGCCAGGGGCCACTCGGCTGCAACACACCAGAGCCTCTGTTGGAACTCTGGTCTGCTGGACCCACAGGCTGAGCCCTTCTCAGGGCAAAGGGGATGGGCGGCCGTGCCCCTCCCAAGACGTAGTGATGTGGAATTGCTGCGTGTGCACTGAGGGACCCTCGGGCTAAATCAGACCCCATCCCTACCCCACACAGCTCCAAGTCCAGCGGAAGCCCCAGATATTCCTTGTCTGCAACCAGATGGCCGGGGTGTGGCTCCTAGCTCCTCTTAGCAATGGCAGAATGTTCAGGTTTATTTAACCTCTTGTTCTTCATTGTCCTATTTGTGAAGTGGGGATGGCAATAAACACGCACCTCATAGGACTGTAGTGGGCAAATCAATTAATATGTCAGTGGTACTAGTACACAGCAAGAACTACCTAAGCACCAACTGTATGTAACATTGTCGCCCAACTGTTTTGTGTGCATTCACTAGGTCTCTGCCTCTTGGCAGAGGCACGACTTCTGTCCTCACTGCCAATAATCAGCACAAGGTCAGGCACACAGTAGGCTCATTTATGCTTTTTGCTTCCATCATGAAAGGCTAACAAGGTCTGTGTGCTTGAGGGTGATCTTGAATTCTACATCCCAGGCAGCCACATTCTTCCGAGTCGCGAGGCATGAGGAATCCCTGGGAGATGAGAGCTAGTTAACTGACAAAAAGGTTTCCTTTTTTGCTTTGACCACTGGGAAGCTCACAGGCACAATTATGTACAGTTCACTAAACGAGAGCTCAAGGATGGCAGCTGCTTTTGTTTTGCATTCCAACCAGATTGATCGATAAGTGCTGAGTGGAGCAGGATCTTGAGGCTGCAGTGAGTGAGCTCAGCTGTAAGCATGCCCAGGGTGCATCTGGGCTAAGAAGATGAGAACAAGGATCAATTACTGATGTGTGCTGTGAGCACTGCCATGGAGACCACACTGTGTGCAGAGCATGCATCTGCCATTGCCAGGTTGGGCAACTCAGCTACGTTTATTTTATCCAAGTCCACCCTGCCTCATACATTTATATTTTCCCTGTTACGTTTTGCATTGTATTACATGCAGACTTCCTTTGTGGAATAAGGTGGGGTTTAAGTAAAATCAGCTGGAATGGCCTCGCTCAGAGCCCTCAGCCCACTGAAAATAAGAGCTCCAGGGAGGGCCCCTGATGGTGGCAGAGCACAGTCCCCATGGAGCTTAAAGGCTTCTCAGCCCCCAGTATTGGCCCTGGATTTCAGCCACCGAAAACTTCTTACAAGAAATTAACTAGGTTCAGATCAAGAGTTAGACTGTCCCTAAGGTGTGCCACCTCCAACCTCGCTGAAGACAAGGCTGTCTGGCCTGGGCCTTCCAACTCCATCTCTCTTTGGGGTATGTTTGGGTCTACAACTTATCGGGGCCTGGGAAACTAAAGCAACATGATGTAGGAATCATGTCGGAGGGCTATTAACAATGCAGATTTCTTGTCCCCAGCGCAGAACTACAGCATCAGAATTCCTGAGCTCTGGAATCTGCATTTTCATCAGTGCTCCCATTGGAGTGAGAGACCCACAGGCTTTGGGCTGGTGAGGCACCGGGAGTAACTGGAACAACTCTGGGCTCGGAGGCTGGAGCAGCAGCGCCACCTGGTGGATCCTTCTGGAACACCGCCCCCTGCTGCCCTGCCAGCCCGACCATCCCATCTCACCCCTTCCTCCTCCTCCAGGGCTCCGGAGATGGATGGAGTTGGAGACTTCAGGGCAAGTGTACTCCTAGGTCAGCCTTCCCCCTCGTCTTCCATTCCAACCCCACCCTAGAGGGGCTTCCCCCATCACATGCCCTAAAGCAGCTGTGAAAAAAGGCAGTGTGTCTGAACCCCTCTGGGCTTCATGACACTCAGCACAGGGCATGTGCTGGGGCTCACCCTTTGTGTACAAGTAAGAGCTTCCTTTAAAGTCTCACAATGCATCTTTGAAGCTCCTGAATTCTGCACATCTTACTCCATCACATTTCTCTAATACAAAAATGTTTCCCTCCTTCGTCCAAAACAGATGCTCTAGAAAGAGGCCAAAGATTATCCTGTGGCTTCATGGACCATCCTTCACCAGCCCAATTTTGTGCACCTTCTGGGAGCACCCGTGCCCTGGCCTCAGAGGCAGGAACTCAGAGGTATGATCTATACCTGTTTCACCACACAAACCAAACTCCAGCCACGCCGGCAACTAGGCAGATGGACCACAGCCGGGCCTCGCGCTCCTCAAACACCAGGCTGAACATGGCGCCGGAGATGCTGAGAGGGCCCCTGCCCTGCGGACAGCAGCAAGGTGCCCACTGCTGCTCCCTGCAGACCTAGCCACTCCGCTTACATCCTCTCTCTCTCCTCTGGTCCTCCCCTTGTCCCAGGAAGCAGCAAGCCCACCAGGTCAGGCTGGATTGTTACAAATCCTCTTTAATAGTCAGTCTTTGAATCTCGAGTATGCTTTACAGAACTGTGCATGAAGTCCCTCCCCACTCCCTTACAAGGCACAGCCTCACCCACCCAACTCCCCAGGGGCCAGAGGAGAGGAGAAAGCATCCTCCCCTGTTCCCTGAACAGTTCAGGGTCCTGGCGAAGGCAGGGCCAGCTCTGAGCCACACCCCGAGGATGCACCCCTCTGATTCCCTAAGCAGTCCAGGGCCTGAGACACCCCCACCCCTCCATCCCCTTTGACTTAGCTCATCTAGGCTCTGCGTCTGCTTCGTGGCCCAGGCAGATCTGAGCTGCCTGGGTGGGGCTGGGTCAGGCCTAGGGAATGGGTGCCACCCCTAATGTCAGGTAAAGCCCTCCCTCTCCTACAATCTTTAATGAACATGTAAAAATCAAAGATATATCATCATAGTGGAAAAAATGTTGACCCACGCAGTGGGCAGTCCCCTGACAGCCAGGGTGCCTTGTCCCGCCCACCCCTTATTTTTAATACACTTTCCCACATACAATATACACAGCCCTGAAGGCAGGTAGAAAGCCAGCCCACCTGTGCAGACATGTTGTGGGAAGCATTTTCTCTGAGTTGCTCAGAGAACCCTGGTGGGCAGTGAGCTGAGGTGCCACGAACAGCTGGGCTCAAGGCTGAGGGCAGAAAGGCAGGGAAAGGGGTCCAGGCTCCAGAAAGCTCTCCACTTCCAGCCGGCACGAGATGGACAAGGGGCCTTGGCAGTGAGGTGGGGGGCAGGCCTGGAGGAGGGGGCCAGCAACACCTCTAGGAGCCCCAGGCAGGGAAGTGGGGACAGCAGCTGACTTAGTACTTGGGGACTTTGCTGTAGTCTTCGGAATGGATATGCCGGCACAAACAGATGGACAGGACCATCCCCAGGAGCTGTGGAGGAGGAAGGTGAGAATCAGAGGAGGCAGGGCTGCCCAGTGGCCCAGAGGCCCCTGCTGTCCGGGTCAGCACACAGGGTTTGATCCAGATTAAGTGGATCCTCAACTACAGCCTCATGACCAGCCTGTGATTCGGGCAGCAGAAGGGCCAGGGAGGGGCAGTGCTCAGGCCAGGCTTGCCGCAGGGCCTCTAGAAGCTGACAGGCAGGCCTCCGCCTCCCCGAGCACATGAGCAGAGCAGGGACAATCTGGGAGGACAGAGCATGGGGAGGGCTGCAGGGCAGGGGAGCCAGACCTCAATGACAGCGACGCCCACGCACACGCCTAGGATGACGCCTAGGTTGTCCTGCAGCCATTTCTGCACCTTCTCCATGCAGCCCTACAAGGGGAGAACACAGCCACGTCAACCCACGTCATGCCACCTCACCCCGTCACACAGAACCACCAGGAGGGGCCACCCCCAGCCCAGAGGGCCTGTAGTGTTCTGTGTGCTCCTTGAATCAATAAATTGATGAATGCATATGAGGGTACCAATGACAAGGGAACAAATGGATCGAAGGCAGGAACAGCTGAGGGAGGGAGGGAGGGAGGGAGGGAGGGAGGAAGGAAGGAAGGAAGGAAGGAAGGAAGGAAGGAAGGAAGGAAGGAAGGAAG
>NW_017731659.1:767888-776974 GCF_001890085.2 Hipposideros armiger
AGGAAGGAAGGAAGGAAGGAAGGAAGGAAGAGAGGAAGGGAGGGAGGAAGGAAGGGGCCTGAGCCCAGGAGAGCATGGGTGGCCCAAGTACCTGAACCCATGGGCATCCCCAAACCCAGCCCCTGACCCCACAGCCCTCCACATACCTCCTGGTACACAGGCCAGTCCTTGGGGCTGTTGTAGCTCTCTGTCCTATTGCCATCGGTGGCGTTGCAGAAACCCGTCCTCAAAAGAAGGCCGTCATCCTTCTCGTTTTTGTCGCAAGAACAGGGGTAGGTGACATCGGTGTGATTCATGAGCGCAGCGTTCTCTGTCCAGTTATAGAAGCTCACCCAGCCACAGCACTTTCCCTGGGCAAAGAGAGGACAGGTTGCTCATGCCCACTGCCCACTCTGGCAGGCCCCCTCCTGGCAGAGGAACGGCCTCCCCGGAAAGAGGCTTAGATCTGCCACGTCCAGGCCTCCCTGGTCCCAGCCAAACCACCAGGATTTGAGTCCAGGATTCATTTTGGCTTCTGTGAGCCACAAAGGATTTAAAGGGGCTTTCAGAAAACACATATCACAAACTATTAAACAGTCGGAAGGTACAATCAGGACCAGCAAACATATAAAGCAGAATAGGAGGGAAGTGCGAGTTGAAAGACAGAACATAAGCGTGGGGGATACAAGGAGGACAGATGGCACACACAGTTACGAGTGTGGGGTCTGCAGTCAGGCTACTGGGTTCAAATCTCAGCTCTGCCACCTACCAGCTTTTCAACGTTGGTCAAAGTACTGACCTCAGTTTCCTCATCTGCAAAATGGGGTAACCAAGTTTTCTAACTCACTGGGCGGTTCTGAGGACTGTACGGGACCAGGCAGGCGGAGCCCCAGCACAGGAAAAGGCCAGCTCCACTTTTTGGTGCCAAGCATGTGCTGGAGCTGCAACTTGCCTCTGAGATTCTTGGTCGCCAAAGTAGAAAAAATACACGGTCCATTCTTCCTTTTTAGAGGAGAAAATGCTCTCGTTCCAGAAGGGAAGAAAACATCGCTGGACTCTGTGTGCCAAATGGGGCCACCGTGGGGTTCATGAAGGGGAGCCCCAGAGGCTTCCGATCACATCTGGGCTTCAGTTCCCGACAGGATGGGACTCTCAGGGGCTGGGCTCATGCTGGAAATGCCCAGTGAAGGCGGAGCAGAGTGGGGGAAGGGCTCCTTTCAAATCCCGGCCCTGCCCTGCGCATGTGTAAGCCGCTGCCCTTTTCTGAGCCTCAGTTTCCTCATCTGGAGAATGGGATCACAATTACCAGTATGTTAGGGGCCCAGGGAGGACTAAATGGGCTGCATGGGTAAGCGGCACGCCACCCGGCCCAGCACACAGTCAATTCCCAATTCCCCACCTGCTTCCCATCTCGGCGTTGTGAGTCCCTGACAAGCAGCCCAGTGGCCAGCAGGGGGCACGCAAGCATGCTCTGGCGTTCTCGGGCTTCACGTTGTACTTTTTATGTTGCAGTTGCCTGGCTGCCTCCTCTCTGGCAGAAAGGCTGGCATCTCCGAGCGGCACTCACAGGCCCTCCCACACTCAAGCAAAATGAGGCTGCTTTCCTCAGCCCCTCCACTGCACCAGGCAGAGCCCTCTTCTCCAGGGCCGCCTGGCCCGCTTCATGCCAAGGTCTGTCCCCAGTTACCACCCACCACCCATCACCCTGTGTTTTAGTGGTTGTGCAGGGCGAATAAAACATCACCGCAGGATAAGTGCTGCCTAAGTGCCATGGGCTTTCAAAGCTCATCTCACAGTAGTATGGATCAATAGCCCCATTTTATAGATGAGGAAACTGAGGCTTAGAGAACATCTGGCCAGGAAGTGGTCGAGTTAGTATCCCAGCCCCCAGGTGCCTGACTCACAGTCGGCTTTCTTAACCACCATCCCAAGCAGAGTCTGACAGACATAGAATCATCTAGAGGCCTCGCCTACCGCAGAAACCCCCCAGTCAGCCAACTACCTCCCACAGTGGGATGCTCCTCATCTCTCAAGCGACCCACCTCTCCCCCCAGCATTTGTTCATCTGAGGACATCTGTCTCCCTCCCATCTCAGCAAACGGCCTCAGGAATGGCGGCGCAAACTCAAGATGTGATGAAACAGTCTTCCTGTATGCACCAAGCCCTCTTACTGGCTTTATCTGGTCCTCACCAAAAAAAAATCTATGAGGCACGTAGGCCAGAAAAAGATCACCCTCCCTTTTTCACAGTTCAGGAAATAGATGTGCCCGTGTCTCCTGGACAGAGTCCATCTACAGTCTCCAAACTCTCCTGACGTCAGGCTTTCTCTAGCTGTCAGTCAGTGCCAGCAGGTCGTGCATGACTGTTGTGTCCACCAGCCCCACGGGACAGAGGAGGAGGCTGCAGCCCAGAGGGGGCAGGTACCAGCCAAGGGCACGGGGCATCTGGGACCACAGAAGAGGGGGCAGCCAGGACCTGATCACTGAGGTCGATTCATGTGTGTGGCAATTGGTTCACCATCAGGGTAAGCTGGGAACCCAGTCAGATGGTCATTCATTCATTTAGTCAGTCAGTCATGCATTCAGTCAGTCATTCATTCGGTCAGCCATTCAATGAATCACTCTATCATTCATTCATTCATTCATTCATCCTGTCAGTCAGTTGGAATACACATAGAGTAAAGTGCACAAATCCAACTTGATGGGTTTTTGTATATATACTGGCATAACCACCATCTGATTTGATCAAGATTTGAATAGAACATTCCTTTCACCCCAGAAGGCTCCAACTACACCTCCCCAGAGGTAGACTTCCCTCAAGCGTGTGACAGCAGATGAGCCTTGGAACCCAGTTTCTTCACCTGCAGGGTGGAGCTCCCCACACTCACCTGCCTGGCTTGAGATGAGAGGGTCGAGAGCTGACCCCACCCTCTCTGGCCACAGATGGGCACACTGTGAGCCACAGCGCCACCTCCAAGACCCTGAGCCCCCTGAGCAAGGACCTGTGGTGGTGACTGGGGTCCCAGGTAGGGGGACTGCTCAGGAGCCCCGCCCCCATCAGATACACACTCACAAACTCGCTAACATGTTCTCTCTGCCAGGCACACACAGGCACATGCGTGACCAGACCCAGACGCACAGACACACGCTGGCCAGGAACCTCACGCTGCCCTGCCCTTCCCCCACCTTACCTGAGCCTGTACATAGTCCCAGCCATCCTGCAGACTGTCCTCCTGCCCATCCTTGTAGTTCTTAATGATCTTGAGGACGATGCTGCCCATTTCCTGTTTTACCTGCAGAGGGGAGAGCAAGGACCGAGGTCGGATTTTCTGAAACCCACGCCCCACCTCTGGTCACATCTACTTCAACTGCCTCTCCCCACTCTAACCCCTGAACTTGGGGACATGCTCACGGTGCAAAAGCTTCTTGCTGCTAATTCCAACCACTTTCCTGCCACTTCCTGCTCGTCACCACACTAAGCCCAGTGCAGTCGGGGCCAACCACTGCTGCTCTGCAGTTCATTTGGCATTCAGCAGCCACATGGCCCTTTAAATGTGGATCTTTCTATGTCCCTGCTAAAAACCTCCCAGTGGCTTCCCAGCACTCTCAGGAGAAACACCGGTGTCCTCTCGATGGCCCACAGGGCCCTGCATCCTTTAGCCCCTGCTCGTCCTGGGCCTCACTGCCTCTGTTCTTGCTTCCTCCAGTTCCACTGCACAGGTCTCCTTGCTGACTTTGTGCCAGGCGCACTTCTGCTCCAGGGCCTTTGCACGCTCTATTCCATCTGCCTGGCATCCTCTTCCCCCAAATATTAACATGGCTCACTCCTTCACTTCCCCAGGGCCATGCTCAAACATCAGCTCCTTAGAAAGGCCTTCCTGGACCACCCTACAAAATACCATCCCTTTCATATCCCCTCCCCACCACCCCCTCCAGGCCCTTCTTATCCTGAAAGGGTAAGCATGCTGTATTTTCTTCACAGCATTGTCATTCCATGCTCATTCGTTTTCAGGGTTCATCATCTCTCCCCCCGCTAGAATGTCAGCTTTGTGGGAGCGGGGACTGGGTCTGGTAAAGCCTGGCCAGAGTAGGGGTGCAGCGTCCATGAATAAGGAACGTGGGCAAAGCCACTGCTCCGTGCCACACACCGGGGACGTCCTCAGGCACTCTCCCAGTTAACCCTCATGCCTGCCCCAGGGCTCCACAAAGTCTGCATTCTGACAGGCCTGCACTGAGGAAGAGAGAAGCACACCTGCTTTTCACTAACCCCACAGAGAAAAGACTGATTTACAAATAAGGCAGACATGGGGTACAGGGATCAAAAAGATTCAGCCCCAAAGGCCTTTCGCTGAAGCCCAGAATAGAGGATCTCACTACAGCAGCTTTTCAGGAACATCAGCTGTGCAAAGGGAGGCAAACCTGAAACCAGTCTAGAGAGCCGAAGGCAGGGCTCCCCTGGGGAGCAAGGATGGCCCCAGCCCTGGTCTGGCCCCAGCTGGGCTCTCGGCACACAAGCATGGACAGGCTGCTTGTGGTCACCTGCTGTCTGTCGCTGTGGAACCCCAGGGCGAGGGGCACAAGCGGGGCAGGGGCACCCAGGAGACAGCTGCACACCTGCCCCTCGGTTCCTGAGAAAGGGGACTTGCGGAGAGGGGACAGGTATTTCCAGGCAGGGGCTTTCAGAGCCTGGCTGGGAACCCTGCGCGTGGGGCTTCCGCCAGCTCCCCACAGGCAGCCCCCGCTGTGCTCAGACAACCCACATCCGCCGGATGGACCTGCAGCCCTGGCTCCGGGCCCCTCCCTTCACTGACCTGGGGAAGCCAGCTCCCCAGGATCTTGCTCTGTCCCTCTACCTTTTGATAAAACTCTTAGCATGTTGCTTTCTGTGTTACCAACACAGAGCTCCACAACTTACTAAGCTTTCCTGTCAGTCACTAACCATAACAAGAAGAGTGGCTAACTTGGATCAAATGCTTATTCTTTGTCAGCCCCGTGCTAAGCAAGCACTGGTAATGCATTAATCTCGCTTTCATCCTCAGAGCCGACCGATGGCCTAGGGATTGATCTCATTCTCTCATTTTAGAGATTTAGAAGACGAGGCTCAGAGAGGTTCATTAAGTTGTCCAACGTCACAGAGCCAACAAGGCAGGAGAGCTTGAGGTTTGGACTCAGGCTTGTCTAATTTCAGAACCCAAGTTTTTATCTGTTTAGCTCCACCAGCACTTAAACCACATGGTTTTACCTAGGTCAAGGCACTTTTAAGAAGGGCCCGGAGAAGCCAAGTGGTTTCCCCATGACACATAGCGGGGCTGCCCACATGTAGGTAGGTCTTGGCTCTTTCTGCCTCAACCTTCTCTGCTCCCCAGTGAGCGGATGATCTCTGACTGGCGGGCGGAAAGGAGGAAGTTCCCCGGAGGTATCTGCTTGGAGAATCACCTCTCCCACATCCTTCTCAGCGGCCCTCCCCCACACTAACCTAGGCTCTATTTATGCCCCAGTGTAGTTGCCACAGCAGCCCGGACTTCCCTGTTTCAAAGGCCCTCCTGCAATGAGAAGGTGATGGAAACTGTGTGCTTTCCATTGAGGCTGGGTGGTTTCCATTGAAACACCATAGCATCCTCCATCCCAGAATGTGGCTAAAGGGATACAGCAGGGCCACAGGGACCATGACTGCAGGGGCTGGTTTAGCTTGCAGCTGATGCCTTGGATCCCAATACCCAGGAGGCTGTGTTGGGAGCCCAGGGATGTCGCCCTGGTAACCAGGCTGTTCCTGAGACAAGGAGGTGCAGGGAGGAAGAGCGAGACGATGCTCACCACCTCATTTCATCCGTGCAGGGGCCACCTCTGTGGTTTCCAATTGCCCGGCACCCATCCTCCCTTCCTCTTGAGATAACAGTTCCTTTCCTTAGCAATCAGCACTCCTCAATCTCTCCATGTGGCTGGAAACTCTGCCCCCTCATTGTAGTGGGCAAGCAAAGACCCAGGCTGCCACTTAAGGCCTTCCATACCGTGGGTACAGTGAGTGGTTCAGGGATGAGTACATGCCCCAAGGTCACACACATGGGCCCTCTCTTTCGGTTAATCTGGTGGGAGGAGGGCCTGCACTGCTGGTGGCCACCTTGGGCTCCACTGGGGACAGCCCGCCCAAGAAGGGAGCCAATGGAGGAGAGCAGGGCCAAGGATGGAGAGGGACAGGGGCCTGGCGGCAGCCTTAGGAAGCCTGGATCCAGCCAAGCCTGTAGCCAGCCTGGCTACTTTCAGTTGGGTTAGTGCCCAGGACCAACTGTGTTATTTACAGCCCCATGCAAAGTGAAATGCAGGGCCTTTCTTTATAAATGATTAAGAATGTCAAGACAGCAGCAGCAGAGCCTCAAACCAAGCACAGGACCCCTCTAAGTGTGGGACCCTGTGTGACCGCTGAGGTCACATGCCTAAGAAGCCAACCCTGGTCCTGCCCAATATCACCCTCCCCACTTCCCAGAAGAGAAAACGGAGGCCCAGAGTCAGAACAACTTCTCAAGATCACATAGCCAGCAAGCAGCAGAGATATGATCATAACCCTGACACTTGAAGCTCCAGAACCCCGAGATCTCAACCATGACAAGTCACCCACTATCTCCACCTGACCCAAGATCCCGCCATCTTCCATGGTAACTCTCCCCTCCTCTCGCCAATGCTGTGCCTTTATTTCACCTTGAGGGTGACTTTTCACAGACAGGTACAATTAGAAGAGAACTTTGAGCCCAGCATATCATCCAGTGTGAGAATCCTCCCCATATTTTTCCAGGTTCTGCTTAAATGCTCCATGTGATGGGGAACTCAGTACCTCACAAAATAGCATATTACACAGTGGGGGCGGGGGGCTCTTGATACAAGCAATTCCTTTTAAGTTGAGCCCAAATGACTTTCGCCTATTTGTGTTAGTTCTTATCCTCCCCTTGCCCCACAAATCCCAACTGAGACCATACAGACCAAATCAAATCGTTCTCTTCCAGGATAAATATCATTCAGATTATTTGAGACCAGACCACATATCCCTTTACCCACTCCTTTCCAGGGGAAGTTGCCAGGCTCCTTTGACCACCCCTTGAGATAGTGTCCAGACCTCACTCCATGCTCTTTACTCTAATGTGTCAAATTCCCTTAGAATGAGATGCCCCAGATGCAGTGTAGTGGACCGAATCTTCCTGTCCGCTCCCCGGGGTTCCCACCGGCCATGTTGCCAAATGCTTTGAGGTTTAATTCTGGTATCCTGATAGGAGATGAGGAGGACCCTTTGCAATGCTGAATGTGGAGGGGGTGGCATATTTACCCTTCGTGACCACCCAAGTCTTTCCTGAAAGTCCGGCTGCCATCCATATAACTGGCTACCCAGAGTTCAGCAGGAGGCCACATCATGTCTCCCCAGCCACCCAGTAAAGCTCCTGAGGGCGGGACCTGTACTTGGAGCCACCCAAGCAGCCCAGCACCCAGCAGGTGCTTACAAGCCTTTGTCCCATTTCTCTCCTGGATGCCTTCTTCTCCCTTCCCAAAAGGAAAGAGAAAGGTCACCTCTCCCTGTCCTGGTTCCAGCTGCCTCTAAGCCAGTGGATCAGGAAGTTTCCATCTCAGCGAGCAAACATCTCACAGAGCTGCCCTGTCCTCGAGGAACCTGTTTTGCCACTTGTACCTTAGGGCGAGTGCACAGTGCCTGTTTTGGGCTTCTCAGATGGGAGACAGAAGGAGAAAAAGAGGCACAGTTATGACCACCCTCTCTGGGGAGCACAGGGCAGCCAGCCGGTGCAGCCATTGTCACCACCCCCCACGCAGCTCATGCGAGCCCCTTCCTCTCCAAGCTCTCAGCCCCCAGGCTTTCTTCTCGTATCCCTGATATAACCTCTCAGAGCCTCAGCAACCTCGCCTGTGCAGGCTGTAGGGAGGATCATCGGTGTGGCCTGCGAGAGTGCAGCAAACCCAGTGCTCAGCACACCATAGGGAGCAGTTATCAGCTGACTTCCTTCCTCCTGACCCTCCACTGNGCCCGCCATTTGCTCGCAGGGAGGCTGCCTTGGCACGTACTGGGTTTGTCTGCGGCAACTGAGAGGTTTCTTGCTCATCCTCCTCCCCCAGGCCAAAGCCCCACGTGGCTGGTCCAGCACAGGTAGGGAGGGCGAGGGGGAGGGAGGGAGTGCTTACCTTGTCCATGTTGAAGTAGAAGAGGGCGCCAGCAGCCACCTGGGCGATGAGGATCAGGAGGAGGAAGGCAAAGTACTGGGGACACAGAGCAGGCAGAGTCAGCCAGGGGTCCCCCATCAGGTCCTCCTCACCTCAGATGCTCCCCACCCAGTCTGAGCGGGCAGGGGCGGAGGGCCTACTCACCAGCCCCAGCAGGCAGCGGACCTCATTCACGGCGCCGATGCAGCCCAGGAAGCCCATGAGCATGGTGACAGCCCCCACGCCGATGAAGACATAGGCCCCCACAGTGACGGAGCTGGAGGAGGTCTCTGGGGAAGGAAAGAAGGGTGTTCGATCCAGCCTGGCTGTCTCACTCTCAATAAAGGACAAAATCAGGGGCAGGGCCCAAAGGTCCAGGACTGCTCCCAAAAGCCCTCCGTGGAGTCAGGGTGCTAGGGTCAGCCCCCCAGCAAGGAACCTGCTCCTCACCCCCTTTGGAAGCTGCCTCCCCTGGATGTGCCTCCCCCTGCAATCTATTCTAACCCCCGCCCCTGCTTTAGTTTGTCTCCTCAGCACTGACTGGAATTGAAAAGACTCTACATCTCACTCATGTGTTTTGCTTGTTGTCTGCACCCCACAAGAACGTGAGCGCCAGGAGGGCAGGGGTGTGGGTTTGCTAAGCCCCCAGCCCCATGAGCAGTGTCGGGCACAGCAAAGTACTGCGTGAATAGCTGCTGAATTAACAAACCGCAGACTAGCGGGTTCTGCTGGGGCCACAGACATCACAGGCCTGCCTTCCTCCTCATCCAGACAATAATAAGCACCAGGCTCTCTTGCCCACTCATTGTGTCCCGGGGGCTTCACACACCATCTCCTGCTCTGACATAACTCTGCCTGGTAGGCACTAGCACGGCCATTTCACAGATGAGGACACTGAGGCTCAGAGGGACGCAC
>NW_017731659.1:779835-781624 GCF_001890085.2 Hipposideros armiger
GGAGGAGCAGCAGGCAGTCCCTGGAGCCCTGGGGCAGGGTGCAGAGGGCAAAAATGCAGTGGGCGGGCTGGGCCTCAAGACTTTGCCCTGTGGCGCAGTGCCCACTGGGTGTGGGCCATGGCCCAGGAAGTGGGGGGCCTGGGCCTAGTCAGGGCCAAGGAGGATGTGCCCCTTGTCGAGAGGGCCCGGGGAGTATGGGGACCCAGCTGAGGCCGGAAACCCAGACCCTAACCCCAGAAGAGGGGTGCAGTCTGCTACCCCCGAGTAGGAGGCAAGACTGACAGCCCCAGGCCGCATCGGATGTGGCTGCAGGGTAGATCATCCTTGTTTCGCTTTCCTTCTGAGGAGAAGAGGCCTAGCCCCCTGGGACCACAGTGACAGGTGTGGCCCCTCCATCACCCAGCTTACCCTGGTTCCGTTTTATTCAAATCAAGCAGCTGTCATAGGCCTGAGTCCAAACCAGCTACCTCCGGCAGCTGCTGGGAGGGGAAGTGAGCCAAGGACAACGCACTCGCTGAGGAGACTGGCATAGCTGTCCTACTTGGGGCCATGGGCTAGGCCTGCCTCCCACCACAGGGCGTCCGTCCATAAGAGGTCAGTGCAGCCAGCCCAGCGGGCGTCCTGCAGGAGACTGTGAGTAGACTCAGAAAGGCTCTTATCATCTGGGCAGGAGTGCCTTGGGCGTCTTTCCTCCTGCTTCTAAATAGAAAGAAGGGGCCTCCATGTCGTGGCTCCCTCACCATGTGCAGCATTTAGGACCAAAGCTAGGTCCTAAATTGTGGGACTTGATAGGGTTCAAGTCCCACCCCTATCACTCAGAAGCTGTGTGAACTTGAGCAATACACATCAGTTCTCTGAGCCTCATTTGTTAAGGCAGGAATAGAGCAGTGCCTACCTCACAGGGCTGTTTGTGGGATCAAGATAATTTATACACGCAAAACGCTTAGCCCCACGAGCGTGAACAGTGGAAGCTGTTCCTGGTGGCTTCCTCCTCAGTGCAAGTGTCTGACCACCTAGCCAGTGCCAAGCACACAGTAGGCACTTCATCAACACCAGACAATCTGACCTTCCTGACCCTTTCCTACCTCTCTCTGACCTGGGAAGGGGAGGGGCTGTTGCTCACATTTTACTGAAGAGAAACATGGAGGGGCAGAGGATATAAGAGGCTGCCTCAAGGTCAGGGCTAAGGGAAGGGACCAGGATGGGAGAACAAGCCTCCCCATCCCCCATTTAGACAACAGCTGCTTTGTTTGGGGAGGGAAAGAAAATTCCTCCCGGAACCCCCTGCAGAGGTCAGCAGCAGGGCCTGGGCAGGGCCCTGAGGTCAGCTGGGAAAATGACCAGTAGCGTTGAGGCTGAAGCACTGCCTGTTGCCTGACCCTCCCCTCCACAGCAGGCGGGGTCAGCGGAAGCAGAGGGCTCCTTACGCAGGACAAAGATGAAGCTTCTTCTGTCTGCCAGGATCCACACCCCGAAGCCCAGTATCACCGCGCCCAGAATCTGTAAAGAGAAGGGGGCAGTTAATGTGTGTGTGTGTGTGTGTGTGTGTGTGTGTGTGTGTGGTGCTGACAGCAGGTGGGGTGAGAGGACACCTACCCAGCAGTCCTTATAGCCAAGGCCAGAAAGACACAGGGGAGCCACCTCCATCTTTACCCAACCCAGAAATGTCAGAGTGGCCTCAGCCCCCGGACCCTAAGTCCCAGTGAACCCCAGCAATCTAGACACCAGGACCACGCGTGGGGAGTCCCTCTCACCCCCAGTCTCCCCACCCCATGCCCATGTGTGGCCA
>NW_017731659.1:788496-791356 GCF_001890085.2 Hipposideros armiger
GGAGGGAAATTATATAGGAGAACCTCAGGGTCTGAAACTTGCCCGGATGGACACTGGTAGAAGCCAGGAGGCCGGGAGGTGAGTGACTGACTGCTGGAGACCCAGAGGTGAGACCTGTGGCTTTCTCCACACATCTTCAGTTCCCCTCTGGGTGTAGGGGTTTGTCTGTAGGGGTTGCTGGGGGGAGTGGAGGGTCTGGCTTCTCAGAAAAATGGACCCAGTGCCTCTCCACCTTCTTATCACAAAGGGAACAAATATGTGTTGTGGAACATCCAACAAATATAGAAAAACAAATTCAACAGAAATTTTTATTTCATCCCAGATATAAAAACTGTCATCATTTTAGTAGCTATACTTCCAGTGTCTGTGTGTATAACAAATGGTTTTAAACAAAACTGGGTTCATACTATATAGAATGAATTGCTTCCTGTTTTTTTCATGCTATAATATACCATCTCTTTACGTTGGATACACTGTTCTTCTACAACACAATTTTACCCATTGCATAGGATTCCATGGTATTGATCAGTGTTTATTAACATTGTCAGTGTGTGTGGGGGGGTGGTCACAGACTCAGAAAACTCATGTATAGGTAGCATTTTAGAAATAATTTCTGGGGGTTCATGGACTCTATGAAGCCCAAAGGTCCTCAGGTTAAAGTCCTTGATAAAGATCTATCACAAAGCATTTAACGAGTACTCAAGATTGAACATACAGGTTGCTTCCAATTGTTCAGTCTCTCTGGGTGACACAATGCTTCTGAAACAATAAACCATGTTTGAGCATGCTGTGTCCCTCTACACAGAAGGACCCCAGGCCAGGGAAAGACTCAGGGAGGAGGAGGGAAGCTGGAAGCCGGCTGCCCTCCCTGAGGCCAGACAACCCAAGAATGACAACAGCTAGGCCTCAGGCCCTGTGGGGTGAAGGGAACCAGCGCCAAGCAGCTGGGGCCAGGACAGCTGGTCAGGGACAGCTGCATGGGCACAGCCAGGCTCCGGAGGTGGGGGAACAGGCACCAGACCCAGACATGCTCCCACTGCCCTACGGAGAGGGAGGTGGCGGGGGAGGCCACGGAGCAGACAGTACAGGGGACCTGAGGCCCAGGTGTGGGTTTCACCCCTTTCTGCTCCTGGGAGGGTGAAAGGCAGTCCTAAGTCATGGGACTTTCCCCTGTCCATGCGGAGGTCCCTCACCTTCTCTGGACATAATCACAATCTTCTGTCATCCCTGCCAAGTGGGAGCTCAACTTCAATATATACCTTCATATACCTACAGTGACACGGGAGGGGGAGCTAAAGAGGAGGCTCACCACCTCTCAAGGAATCCAGTTCAGCTTTCTGATACCTCTGTTGGAGAAAGTTTTTTTTTAGCTACCTTTCCGTGGGTCAGATTTGGATACAATTTGAAGCAAAGCCGCCCAAAGGCGAAAAAGGCTACCTGAGTGGTAGTGAGATCCCCGTCACAGATGGCATGGAAGCAAAGTCTGAATAAGGACTTATGGGGAAGGGGTGCAAGTGCTACATGGGAAGATTAGACTAAATGGCTCTTCCAGGCTAGCAGGATCCAAGGTCTGGTTCTGAGAAATGCAGAGACAGCGATGACTCAGGAACCATAGAAGTCTGGCCTCAGTGACTCTGCCTGGGGCCAGAGAGGAGAAAACACCCGCCTCCCCACGTCAGGAGATCTAGAGATCTGAGCGTAAGGCCTGCCAGGGGCTGGTCCACATACAGGAGGGCTACTGTTTGCCTCTCTCCCCTCCCAGCACAGCGCCTGACAGACCACAGGCACTTCATAAACTTGTGAAACAAACAGCGAGGGAGGTAAGACCTTCTCACGGAGGGAGGCATGCTTTTCTTTCCTACCAGGGGCCTCCCTGCCTGGCTGGATCTCCTCCCAGTAAATGACATGGGATGCCCGCGGCTGCCGCGGGCTCAGCCCAAGCAGCCTATAGATAAGTCACAACTTCACCAGAAGTTCCGTAACTACATCCTAGCGGCCCAGCGGCCCAGAGACATGAGCAGCCGTGCCAGTTGGTTCTTGTGAAACTGGAGAAGTGTGGAAACAGTGCTTTGGCAACTGCAGCAGGCCAGCACTGTTGCATAGTTCTAGAGAGTCCGGGAAGGGAGCCTGTACACTTTCCTGCTCCCACATCCTCTGCTTAGGCTGGGTCTCCAGGGCAGCCTTGCAGGGTTGCCGTTGTTTGGAACGGGGCAGCTTTTAGACAAGCGTGAGTACCTGGCCTGCCGAAGAAGAAGGAGGGGCTGCCTGTGAACAGCACCTCTTCCAGGCAGCCATCGGCATCAGTCACCCCCTGGAATCCTCACAACCTGCCTGGAAGGTATTCCTATCCCTGGCAGGGGTAGGGCAGGATCAGGAAGGTGCAGTAATTTGCCCAAGTCACACAGCTCCTTAAGCAGTGGTAGCTTGAGAGCCTGAGATCTTTCTACTGTGAATTGTTGCCTTTTTGGAGTAGCGGTGACTGTGTAAACGGATCTCTGGGGAAGGCTGGGATTCTGTTGTCCAAGCAGGTGGTGAGAACGAAGGTGACTGCTCAAAGGAGCTCTGGCTCGGTTGGCTAAGAAGGAGACAGAGCCTGCTGGGCTAGCATGTCGATACTCCAGACCCCAGGCAACGTCACTGGTCTACTGGTCACGCATGAAAATTGTACCAGACACTGGGCAAAGCCCTTTAGCATCCATGACCAAGCTAAGGCACAGGGAGGTGAAGGAGCAAGCCCAAGGTCAACAGCACATGCACTGGCAAGGACAGAACCCAGGACGCCTGGCTCCTTAGGCCACCCTATCCTCTCCAGGAGGCAGCTGGGTGGGTTCAGGTAATAGAACAGGAGCGGGGCAGCCCC
>NW_017731659.1:800241-816568 GCF_001890085.2 Hipposideros armiger
GCAGGAGGCAGAATAATAAACCACATCAGAGTATGGACTTTGAATTGAGAGAGACCTAATTCCAATCCCATTACTGAGAGCTGTATGACCTTTGACAAGTTGCCTACCCACTCTGAGCCTCATCTGTAAAAAGGGGATAATCGAGGTTTGTCCAGGAAGATGGTGGAGTCAGCTTGTCAAATCCCTGAACTTAAGCATGACAGAGACAGACAACTCTGGGAAGACGTCTTGTTAGGCAAAGAGTCCCCTTCTCACATGACAGGAGGAGGGTATGCACAAAGGCTGACCCTTGATATGTGGGACACACTCAGGTTCCCAGAAAGGTTACCATCACCCAAGGACTTGAAACGAAAGTTGAGTGGAGGGAGGACTGACGGATGAAATGAATATATATATATATATTCTACAAACGCACCCCCATGGGAGTGGTTTCACTCATATTATCTCATTGAACCCCACACTACCCTGCCAGGTGGAAAGCACGGCTTCATCATTCCCGTTTTGTAAGCAGGACCTCTGGGGCTCAGGAAGGTGGTGGCATTTGTCCTGGTCATATGTGGAACAGTGGCCCAGCTAAGCTTTGCTCTCCAGGCCCTGATTTTGGAGCCCTAAGTCCTCAGTACCTTGTAACACTGCTTCCTACCTGAGGGGCTGCCATCCAGGGGGCTCCCAAGTGGCCATCCTCTGCTCAGAGTTTCTGTCCTGAGCCACTGGCCATTGCAGTTCTTTGAATCCCCACTCCAGGTGGGCCCTGAATTGGACACAGGAATGGATAAATGAAACCCATCTCTGTCCCCAGGGTGCCTAATCTGAAGGAACACACACGAAAATGAGCGATTATACACCAGCATCGTCATGAAGCAGCACGGTGATTCCAGCCTCCAGCTTTCCTTTTAAGGGACAAGATGGGCTATTGGGAATATAGTTTCCAGTATTTAATAACGAAGTGAACATTTTCACAGTTACTACTTGCCAGAGATTGTGCTAAATGCTTCATGTCGCTCAGTTTATCCTTGTAATAACCCTCTGAGGCAAGCACTGCTTTTAACCCCATTGGACAGTTGAAGACACTGAGACTCAAGGTCCGAGACAAGGTTACAGATGATGGAGCTGGGATTTGAAGCCCAAACAGAGCCCCTGTGCTTTACTGTCAGGCTGTGCTGCCTGCAGAAACAAAGTTATAAATGACACACAACTAAAAGAACCTCGCCAAGGCCCAGCCTACTTTAATTGTGTTTTACAGCCCAGCCTCTGAACCCAACCAACTGTAGACATTCCGTGGCTGCACTAGGCACCCAGGACCGGCTTACACACCCATCCAAGAGCCTGGCTAGCTGTGGGCAGATGGATAACAAAGGTTAACATCTGGGCCAGAGCTGGAGTTCCTAAGAGACTGAGGCTGGGTGCTGGGTGTGGGCCCTCAGCAAGATGATTAGGAAGAAGGAGGGGGACGGTAATCAGGGACCCCACATGGCAGTGGGCAGGCTCTTCAGTAACAACATACCCTCCCCAGGCACTGGGCTCAGGGAGGAAGAGATGGGGCTCCTGAGATGCCACCTCCTCCAAGCAGCCTTCCCAGAACATTCTCCTGCAGAGACCCTCACAGAGCACTATCTGGCAGTCCTAATTATCTTGGCATGAATGGTTAGAGCAGGCTTCAGATGGATGTGGGTTCAAATCCTGGCTCTGTCCACCCCTAATTGCCACTTAACTTTTCTGAGCCTCAGTTCCTTCATCTGTAAAATGGGCTAATGCTTCCTACCTCCCAAGGCTGTGGTTCCTCAGCACCTCCCTAGGCCTAAGAGGCACTTTGGCTTCAGGGGTATTTGATGGAGAGGGGTGGGGGTCAGTGAGACACAGTCAAGTGCTGCACCCTCAGGTACAGAGACTCTCTCATGAGTCCTTGGGTGAAAACACAGAAAAGATGGGGGTGACTCTAAACTCCAAGAGCTTGAAGGAGAGTGGGGGGTAGTCTTCCTGGCTGAGACCCAAGTGAGGAGAGGGCAGGGCTCTCCGGGGGCCTCCCCTCTGTCCTTCGGTTCTTCCTCCTCAGGGATCTCTTCGCTTCTGTATGTTTCTGTCTCTGTCAGTGGCTTCCTCTGAGCGTTCCCCTCTGCCTGTCTCCTCCTCTTTCTAAGACCATCTCTCAAGTCTCTCCCTCTCATATCCTGAGAGGCCCTGAGCATCCAGAGTGTGCAGGACAACCTCCCCCAGCACACAGGCCCCAGCTCCAGCCTAGCCAGCCCTCTCCATGGCACGCACCCAGTGCCAGGGAGGACTGGCCCAAAAGAACCCATTGCCCCGGTCGACTGCAGGGTTCCAGACCCTCTGAGGCTAGGACGAAAGCTGCATCCATGTGGCATGTAGAGCCCACACTCTTATTCCCAAGCCAGGGCAGCNGGACCAGAAGGGGGAGGCACCACAGTACCCGCTTTCTCTGTGAATCACGACTGAGGCCTTGGGACACGCCCCACATTCACCACCCCTAGCCCTGCTAGACTCTCCCCACAGGGCTCAGCCAGGCGCTGGGACCCTCACAGCCAGCCAGCGTCATTCCCCTAGAATGGCCACAGCAGCACGCCCCACATTCACCACCCCTAGCCCTGCTAGACTCTCCCCACAGGGCTCAGCCAGGCGCTGGGACCCTCACAGCCAGCCAGCGTCGTTCCCCTAGAATGGCCACAGCAGCCTCAGGGTTTCTTTGGAAGTGAGAAAAGCTGACAGGGCAATTTTCTGGGGAACCTGGGGTCAGGAGGGCCTGTAGGCAAGGATGTACATGCGTACGCATGTGCACGTGTGAGCACACATGGCAATCAGAGAGAGTTTCCCGAACCACAAGTCCGATCATGTATCCACTTCCCACTGTGCTTTTATAAAACAAAGACCAGAATTGTTCCAGGTAGTCTGCAGGCCTGTGCCCTGGAGAGGCACGCTCGGCCCCACTTAGGTGCCTGCTGCCGGGACCCCGCTCTCCCCAGCCACAGGTGACTCCAGGGAGCTTTTGCTGACCACTCTGGCAAGGTCAAGTATCCGCTTTCCTAGGAGCCGTACCCTTCTTCCCCAGCACTACCTCAACCGCAATTTCAGCATCCATTTGAGTCAACATTTGATTGTAGCCCACTAGAACATGAGCCCCACGAGTGCAGAAACCATGGCTCTTCTACCTGGCACCCCCATTGGGTCTGAAGACACAGAGGTGTCAAATGGGCATTTGGTGAATGAGTGAGCAACAAACACACACTGTCCCAACTCTCTCCTTTCCCTCTTCCCCTCCTGTAATAAAAAGCTCCCCTTCTCTATCTCCCTCCCCCCCTTCCCCCCCACATCCTGATGGGCCATCCTGGGCCCCAGCACACAGGGAGTTAACACCTGACACCCGCCAGCCCTCTGGAGCAGCTGGGAGGAGGCCAAGCCCCCAAGACCAGCCCCCAGAGCTCTGGCCCAGAGAAGCGTTCCCAGTTGTCTGGCTGTACAGGGCAGCCTGGAAGCAGAACAGAAAAGGACACCTTGGCCAAAACCATAAATCCCGCTCTGTTTCTCCACAGTCTCTACCCCTCCCTCCCACTGTATGTGGGGAGAAGGGCTATCACCAGCCCTGAATCCCCAGCCCTGTCACCCTCTAGGCTATAGGTCAGACCCCTCTCTCCAGTCCCTAGAGCCCCTAGGAATGGAGGCATAGCACTCCCATGCCCTGTCCCCCGGTTCTGGCCACGGGCCCTTGAAACCAGGCCTCAGTCTGGGAGCCAAGGGCCCGACAGGGAAGGCTTGGCTCCGGCTGCCCAAGCAGCTGCTTTCTAGAGGCCTGGGCCAGCCAGGAGGGAACTGACCACCAAGCCGGGAAAGCCCAGGTGCCCAGGCCCTGCCCGGGGTGGCTTCCAGGCCTGGCTGCCGTTACTGGAGGGCCACAGCCACAGCAGGGCCTCAGCACGGTCCTCATGGAGGGAGCTGGGCTGGAGTGGAGCCTGGGTGGACGAACAGCAGGGCAGGTAGCCCAGGGCTGTCCATGTGCACGTGTATACACGTGTGTTTGCATGTGCCAGGAACACACTTTTAAGCATCTGCGTGTTGGCTTCAAGTTATGAGGGGGAATATGGAATGATTCTTTATTTTCTGAACTTTCCACAATCTTATGTAACTTGCAATGTAAACCGATTTTTTTCCCTCCCCAAGTAATTCATGTCTATTATAGAAAATATGGAAAATGCAGAAGCATAAAGAATAAACCCAAAATTCCCAGGAATCCCAACGTTAACATTCAGAGGTATTTTTTTCTCCTCTCAAAATATTTATGTTTGTGCATAATTTTTAAAAATAAAATTGGATCAAAATAAACCTCTTATTGTACAACCTGGTTTTTTAACAGCATAGGGCGAACCAACAACATGGAGAGGCCGCGGCCTCCAGCAGCACTCTGGGGCTGTGAAGGCTGCTCTGAACCCTACCCGCATCGCACATGCACAGACACACTCTCACGTATGCACACTCATACGCACATACTCATACACACTTTCTCTCACACACACACATGCTTCCTCACACATATATACAGGTACACACACACACACACACACACACACACACACACACAAGCATCCTGGCAACTCCAGGCAAAAGGAGTGAGTCGGTGCCAGGCCAGAGAGGAAAGTCAAGGCCCCAGGAAAACCAGCTCCAGATGTGTCTGGCGCTTCCATCTGGGCGTCGCCCTGGCTCAGGGGCCCGGTGGGGCCTGCCAGGGTGGGTCTGAGGAAGGGGGACTGTCTCCACTCGGGCCCAGAGCCCAGCCTTCTCTTGCCCACCTTCGGGGAGCTTGGAACACGGCGCTCCACAGAGCCAGCTGGGAACGCCAGGAATCTCCTCACCGCCCCCATCGGTCTGTTCTCAGCCCCACTTCCCCTCAGCCACACCCCACCACCAGGCCTAGCATCTCCGGTGGGTCTCAGGCTGGGATGCCCCCAGAAGAGTCTCTGTTGGAGGCAGTCAGGAGGCGCTGGCTATACTTACAAAGAAGAGCAAGTTGAAGAGGAAGAGGAAGTATTTGGTGACCTTGATACAGGCTGATCCCATCGTGCTGGTCTGGGAGCTCCTTGGGGAGGAGAGAGAAAAGGCAGGTTAGTGCAGGTGGGACAAGCGCGGGGCCGGGGGGGAGGGAACCAATGCTGACGGGAAACCACCATCTGCTGGCCCCAAATCCTCCCGACTTGCCCTTACAACAACCCCATGCGTTAGGTACTAACACGAAGTCCTGTTTTATGGCACCTTGAGGCCCAGAGAGGATAANGGTGGAGGTGGGGACCAGGCAGGTTTATTCTCCTCGATTTATAATCAAGGAACCCAAGGCTCAAGAGGCCACATGCCTTGCCCAAGGCCCCCAGCTTTCTCTTGTTGCTGCCCTGGGAACAGTGGCTGCGGGGAGCGCGGGGCAGGAAGAACAGAGGGCAGCCTGGAGACCACCTCAGGGGGAGCCCAGGAGCTCCGTCCCTCCCACGTGCCCAGGAGGCCTGGAGAGCGGGGTGAGACCGGGCCCACCGCCTTTAAAAAGGCCTTTTCCCTTCAGGTTCACACAAGTCCCCCTTCCCCAGCTGGGCCTCATCTGCAGGAATAAACACCATCAAGGGCATGTTTAGTCTTCCACCAGGATTTACAATGTGCTGGGAAAGAAAAAATAAATCATTCATTCCAACTCGGAGGATAGAGTGACGCCAGAACTTCCCGAGCAAAGCCAGAAAACTCCCCCCCCTGCCTTTCAGAAAAGGAGGCGGGCCAAGGTGAGGCGGGCTGGGACCAGGGGGCATGAGGTGTGGAGCCTGGGGGGGGTGGGGAGGCAGCGAAGGGGACAGTGGGTGTGAGGGACAGAGTCTAGACTGGAATCAGGAGAGCTGATTCTCTACACAAGCCCTGCTCTGGGCTGCGGGGCGCCTCTGAGGCGTAGGTCCTGGTCGTCAGCCAAGAAGAGATTATACCAGCTCGTGGGGAGGCAGCGTGGTGTAGAGCGAGCACGGGCCTTGGGTCAGAGGGACCGGGATGGAAATCTCCACTTTGAGGCCTCCGAACTATGTGTGACTGTGGCCAAAAGTCACTTTGCTTTCCTGGGCCTCAGTTTATTAAAGTGGACACTGCTTGTAAAACGGAACCGTGCAACATCAGGTTGCTAAGTCGGCTCCTGGTATGTGGTTGGTGTCCACAGATGGGCGCCATCTTTGTTATTGTGAGATGGGGAAACAAACACACAGGGGAAGAGAAAGTGGACAGCCCGAGATCCCTGCAGAGTTGATGCACTTCTGAGTCACAGGCACCAGCTCACTGGAGCCCAGTTCTTGACCGCCCTGATTATAAGGTACCACTGACTGGGTCCCAGAGAAGCCCAGGTGCTGTAGGGCAGAAATGAAGACTTGATCCTACAACCCTTTCCCTGGGAAAGGAGTATCCCTGCCCCAAACATTTGCTTCCTCTCCGATAGCCAAGGAAGCTTCCTTTTGGCTACTGAAACCCTACTTCCCCTTTTGCCTTGGCTGCCAAGAAGTTTAGTGTTCAAGTTAGCTCTCAGCTCCGTGAGCACCTCATCCCCTGGCTTCAGGAACAACGGTCTTCTTCTCTCTCAGTTTGATTTTGATTTCTGATCTCTCTCGTATTGATTTTATCTATCCTGTGCCTAAGTCAGACATCAGCTCCAATTCTCCTGGGAAACAGGCTAGGTGTGGATTATAAGTAAGTAAGGCAGATTCAGGTAGGAACCACCATAGTGAAGATTTCACCAGCGTGAACCCAGAAGCCAAGCTGCCGGGGTTCAAATCCCGGCTCTGCTACTTACTAGCTGTGTGACCCTGGGCCAAGTTGCTTAACCTCTCTGTGTCTCAGCTTCCACATCTGAAAATGAGGGTATTCGTCTCTAGGACCTCATCAAATTGTTGTGAGGACCAAATAGTAAATGCAGTCTGTGCACAGCATTTAGCACCAGTATCGTTCTAAGGTCTAATAAGTGTTAGCTATTGACAGGGTAATGTTTTCTCAGGTCTCTTTTAAGAGGGATCTGAGGCAACTTGACCTTCCAGTGTTAAAATGCGGGCGCCTACCTGGTGCCAGCTTTGCCACCCACTCGGTGGAAAGAGCGGTAGCACTGGAGGAAGGCAGGCCCCCAGGCTCAGCTGGGCCACGGGTAAACTCCCACTGCAGTTACGGAGCCTGGCCTCTCACCCGGCCTGGGTGCCCTCATCCCCTCAACCTGTAGGATGAGGCTTCTCACACTATCTTGAGAGAGTGCGGTAAGGGTCAATGAAAGAATAAATGTAAAGTGGCCAACACTATACCCAGTATATGGCGCGTGCCAATCCGATGTTGGGGGTTAGAGTTACTATTAGTGGTGCTGTTATTGTTATTCATTCCTCTGAGCATCTGTTTCCCTGTCTGACCACATAACACTTATCATCCAGAGCTGTTGTGAGGATGAGACAATGTGTGTGAAGCTTCTAGAAGACATCATGTGCACATAGTGGGTGTTCCATACAGAGCTGTGATAGTCACAACTGACCGGCTCACCCAACAGCCGTTCCTGGCTCCTTTCNGAGATTAAATTACATAATGTGGGTAAAGTGCCCGGCACGAAGCAGGCTTTCAATAAATGGAGGTTACTGTCACAACTCATAATGCTGCACAGTAATTTTCTACTCACTTGTCCACCTCCCCTGTGGGCTGTGATACCTTGTGGGGAAAGACACTGCATTATTTATGAGAACAAAGTAGCCTCCCAGAAAATGTTGCCGACTAGAGGATGGGTGGATAGAGGAATGGAGGGAGGGAGGGACAGACGGATAGAGGAATGGAGAGGTGAAGGCGAGGGGGAGGAACTTCCACACCGAGACTTTTTAAGTGCTCTGCCACCCAAAGGGGGTCTGAGATCCACTTGTCATAGTTCAGCTGAGACTATTTTCAGTCCTCTTTTGTCCCACCCAAGGGGTAGGGAGGGGGTCGTGTGGGGTGAGCACCCTGAGCCAGCTCTGAATGCCAGGACCTGCTGCCAAGGCGCCCTCACCTTCCCCAGAGCCCCTGGGCACAGGAAGTGGGGCTGGAGAGGAGAGGGTGTCTGTCAGAGAACCCCTTCTCTGTGTTGGCCCCCTGTGAGCTTGCACCTAGAGAGTAGGAGGTTTGGTTTGTCCCTCAGCTGAGCACGGGGGAGGAGCCTTCCAGCCTCAACCTAGACCCCAATGTCCCCACATACCCTTGGGGAAACCTAGTGATGCAGTCACATTGTGCCTCTAGGCCCAGAGTTAAGAGGCACAGGCTGAGCCTCTGATCTGGTAGGACACTCAGTAGGAGACCCAGCACAAGTGACTGCCCCCCACTCCAACCTCCTTATCTGTCAAATGACAGGACCACAGCAGCATTTTGCCAAGCGGTTCCTCAGAATATGAGTCCTAGGAGATGTGCTGTTAACAGAAAATGTTGCTGTCACAGAGTTCGTGGAGCACCAATTCTCCCTGAGAGTCACTGTCCATTAGGCTATAAACACTGCTGACTTAAAACCATTGTTCACTGAATAGCCCTCAGCACCCCGTGGCACACATGTTAGGAAATAAACACCAACTCATAGGCTCGAGGTCCTTGGGGGCTGGCACGCCAGGATTCTAAGTGCTGCAGATTGAGAGGAGGGGAGGAGGTGGCCCTTCAATCCACCATCTCACTCCGACTAGACACCGAAAAGCCTCAGTCGAGCCTCCCTCCCTCTTCCTCATCCCCCTCATCCCACAGCCCAATCCAGCACCTCTCCCGGCCCCACGCCTCACCTCCTACCTGGACCAGGACAGATCCTGGGCTGGTCGCAAGTTCCACTCCACCCTCACCACTCGCCCATCCGTTACCCACACCTTATGAAGGGCTTTGGAAAATGCAAACCAGACTTTGTCACTCCCCTGCCTGCAACCCTGCGATGGTGATGTACGCGACATGCTTGCCGTAGAATTAACGCTCTCATGTGGCCGGAGGCGCCCCGCCTGGTTTGCCTTGTCCCTTCTCTTTCAGCACCTCCCTCCTTCCCATGCTCACATCAATTCCTCAGGCCACAAAGGCCACTCTTTCCTGTTGTTCAGGTATAGCAGGCCCTTTCCCACATCAGTGCCTTTGGCCTGTGGTTCTTCCAAGAGCACCCCGCCCCCAAAGCCAGGCTGGCTCCTTCCCTCCTGTAGGCGAGTTCCCTCCTCCCAGAGGCCTTCCCTGAACACCTGATCTACGCAGCGGGCTTCCCCTCCAGCTGCCCAGTAGAATCAAAATATGCCAATACCCAGCGCCCCGACCCTGCCCCACCAGGTCATCAGAATCCCAATGACTCTTAAGGAGCAGCAGCTTTCGCACCTGGGCCTGTCACATGCCCCGTTCACTGCAGTTATCTTATTGGTTCACTAGTGTATCTGGAGCCCCCATTAGAATATGGATCCTTAGGGGAGGGGCTGTGTCTGTCTCATTCACCCTATATCCCAGAGCCTAGAACAGTGCCTGGTATGTAGCAAGTACTTGATAACTATTTGCAGGAAGCAGGAAAGGAAGGGGGATAGTCTGGAGAGGTAAGGAAAAGGTTCTTAAAGAAGGCAAACCAACTTTGATCCTGCAACTGGAGGTTTCATGTCCTTAGAAATGACATCGCTGGCTTGGGGGGGGGTTGCTTCCCCCCAAGATTGGGTTTCAAACTCCTTTGGGTCAGAAAAGCCAATGGAAGCTGTGAACCATCTCCCAAGAAAGATGCACACAGCTAGGCAAGCACATGCTGTCATCAGGTCAGGGGTCATTAACCACAGAAAGCCAGGAGGTTCTTACACCCCCCATCTCCTGTTTGTTTAGAGTAGTGGTTCCCAATCATGGACGCACCCTGGAACTACCCCGGGAACTGTAAAACTTGCTGGTGCTTGGGCCCCTCCTAGAGGTGCTGATTTAATTGGTCCTGGGGTGAAGCCCAGGTATCAGGGTTTTTTAAAGCTCTCCTGGGGATTCTAATGTGTGACACCCACTGCTCTGGGCCCCACCCCCAGCACGGCTCAGTCCCTCTGCTTAGAGTGAGATGCACGTGGGTCTGGGGTCCCGAGTACTGCAGGTCCTGGCCAGGGAGAATCTCACACATGAAGCTCCTGGCGCCTCTGCTCCATCCTTGACTTCCTGGAGACACCATCCCCCAGAGCAACGTCTGCTGTGCAGGGGAACATCTTTAAGACCAGTGCATTTTTCAGAGGGGCCAGAGAAAGCAAGGGCCTTCAGGTCACACAGCAAGATCGGCGCTGAGCACACGGTGGAGGACTGGGGGATTCTGAGTCCAGAGATCTTCTTCACCTGTTGCCCTGTCCCAGCTCACCAGGCCTTTGGCAGAGAGAGGTATCAGAGCTGAACTCGGAGCCACCCAGTGGCCCCTGGTGCCCTGCCCTGGATCTGCGATATATCAGCCACATAACCTGGGAAGACACTGCAGAGCTGCCTCCTTATCAGTGAATGAGGACACTAACCCCACCCACCCCCACACTGGTGTGAAGGTGACCTGCACTCAGGCTAGCACTTACTAGGACTTCAGTACTAGGACTTCAGTCCCTGCTGGCACCCTGGCCCTCTCCTTCTACTCTCCCTGCTTGAAACGAAAGCCAAATCTGCAGCGTCTTACCAGCTGTGTGGCCTGGGACAATCACTTCACCGCTGCTCCTCAGCTTCCCCCCCTATAAAAGGGACTTAATAATGGGCTACAGTGAGGCTTACATGAGTTAGTGTCTATAAAGTGCCTGGCACCCAGTAAATGTTAAATAAATGCTACCAATTATGATAATGATGTTGTTGGTTTCCTGACCAATAGTCCGAAGCCCCCTGGAGGACTTGATCCAGCCTCCAGATGAGTGCCCAGTCTGGAGGTCTCTGTGCCAGAGGGCGATCACTGCTGCACTGGGGCAAGGGGGTGAGGGTTAAGTTAAATAGAGCGGGGCTGAGCTGNAAGTCCCAGTGAACCCCAGCAATCTAGACACCAGGACCACGCGTGGGGAGTCCCTCTCACCCCCAGTCTCCCCACCCCATGCCCATGTGTGGCCACAAACTGAACCTAGCGGCTCTGTGGGGCTCGGTCTGCTGCCAGGGGCACCCTCCTTTTTATCTTCTGGCCCTTTCCCGTGCTCAGTGCTCGCCCCCTCTGCTCCAGCCCAGCCTGGGGACTGGGAGTGTCCCAAAAGCCAGTCTCTGGGGAGAGAACCCTCCATGAACTTGACTTTCAAAGCCCAACCAGAGTTCAGCTCCAAGGCCCCCTGCGGCAGGAGCCTTCCTGACTCCCCCAGGCAGACTGACGGGACCCCACTTCATGGCAACCACTGTGGAACCCTTCTTAATAGCCATTCCACTGGGTTTAATCACCACGTGTGTCTCTGGTTAGGCTGTGAGCTTCCGGAGGGCAGGGCAGGGTTGCATACAGCTTGTATCCCTGACAGCCTGTAGCACCAGGAGCTAAGGACTCGGGGAATGACTGAGTTCATAAACTCAACTGTAAATGTAGAAGTAAAAAGGCAAAGAAATGGGGGGGGGGGCTGGCGGCATAGACCCAGGCCCAGGAATTCCCTGCCTCTCTCCCTCCACCAGGCCTAAGCCCACCTCCCCAGGTAGAACTCCAGCCAAGAGCCACGATGCCACCAAGTCAGCTAAGTCTGGGGGAATACCTGCCATCCGAACAAAAACCACAGGTTCTCCTGGGTGTGGGGTGTTGTATCACCCTACAAGGTTGGCCTTTACCTGGCCTGGGCCCACCTGGGGGATAATCCACCTTGAAGGTCCCAGCATGTCACCACCCATCTCTACCACCAGCCCTGGATTCACACCTCGGCCATCACCCCAGAGCCTTGGGTGCAAGGCCAGCAGCGGCCCAGAAGCCCTCAGCCTGGGGTGAGCACCTGGCTCAGGCTCTTGGTCAGCCCTGCTCTACTGTCATTAAAGACCAGACCTGGGACCCTGAGGAAGGCGAACGGTGGACTTGCTTCAGGTGTAAAAATTAAGGGGCTACCACAAAGCTTAGTAACCAAGATACGTAAGAGCTTATAGCAATTTTTTTTTCAATCCAAATTAATGGAAAAAAAAATCCATGATGCACAAAATATCAAACTTTTAAATTAAAACAGGCTCAGTATTAACTGATTTTTCCTTCTGAAAAGGAGGGGAGCCCCAACGTGGCGCAGTGTGGTGCTGTTTCAGACCCTGAAGTGAGTCCCTCTGAAAGACAATAGCAGGTGACGGCCACAAAGATGAAGGCGTGATGACCACCCCACATGTGCCCCCCACTACCCTCCAGCAGCTCACTTGTCCCCTCCTCTCTTCTTGGCAGATGGGCCCTGCTATTGTCCTCATTTTACAGATGGGGAAACTGAGGCCCTGACCTTGCTCAAGGTCACCCAGCTCATCCATCAGGGGCTCAAAGCCAGGTCTGACTGCTACTCTGGGCCAGATGGTGGCATGTCAGCTGCAGGGATACTTNAAAGAGAGCCTTGGGGCCACTTTCAGTGCTCACAATACAAGTGAGCAAATCTTACCACCACTGCAATCGTGTAAGAAACACATCCAGATATGACCCACCCAGGAATCAAGAGATTTAGAGCCCCAAGTCCTCCTTTTTGTCTGGCAGATGAGGAAGCCAAGGCCCAGTGAGAACCAGCGCCTGCCATAGGATTCCACGTGCTGGCGTGACAGGCTCCCATTCTCTTAAGGCCTTAACACCCTGGAGCTTGGACTGATCCCTCGCATTTGGGGGAGGGAGGCCAGAAGCATTAGAGGAACGCAGGCAGTAGCCACCCCTGGCCAGACTGTGGCAGAGAAGGGACAGCACTTTACAGTATGTATCATGCCATTCACACTGTCCTTCATTTACTCTCTCTAACACCCCACCCCTGAGCCATTATTATTCTCCATTTAACAGATGAAGGAACTGAGACTCAGAGGTTCAGTGGCTCACCTAAGGCCACACAAGTGAGTGGCTAAGCCCTGATTAAAATTCAGGTCTGACTTGAGACCAGAACGCCTTCTTCCTCACCTGCTGCCTAAGGGAACAAGGTGGAAGGTGGAGGCTGCCCACCTTACCGCACCTGTGTCTGCCTGCCCCTCCATCCCGCCCCAGCTTTGAGGCCTGAGTCTCGGCTTCCAGTCAGGAAGGAAAAGATCAGTCCCACCAAATCTGGCCAGGGTACTCCTTTGGTGTGGTTGATGAGGCTGATAGATATGGCCCTTCCCAGCAGGCTTTGTTCTGCAACCCAAGCAATGAGGCTAGTGGGCTTTCTGCATGAAGAAGGGGGCCACTCTGACGGAAAAGCATCCCGGGGAAGAGCACACACCCGGAGCCGTTCAGCCTTCACACCTGGCTCCCCTGCAGCCAAAGATGCAAGTTGAGGTGGAGCCATAGCCTCATGTCTCTCCTTCTCCATGGCTCCCTTTCTCAATTGTTTTTGATTCTCTTAGCAGGCTGCTTAGACTCCATGCAGACCCTGCTCCCTCCCAACACTGGGTTCTAAGGCTCACACCCTCAGATTCATAGTGCCAGAAAGGCCTCTGACATCACTTACTTCAGTCCCCATTTCTCAGATGAAGAGGGTGTGGCCCAGAGAGGACCATGCATCCCCACCCTTCTGGGGAAAGTGTATGTTCAGTGTGTATAGTGGGGGCAGAGAGGGGATTGGTTAGAGCCATCAGTGCTTCCCATCCTGTTTCACGTCATCATACACATAAAGAAGTAGACATACTTATTCAGCACACTGGGGTGGAGAGACAGGACTGTACCTGGTGTGCAGGGCCTGGCCCAGGGCTCTGTCCCCAAGGGCTGAGGAGACATCTCAACACATCTGTAATCCATTCGGGCACATCAGTTGGGAAGCCCTAGGTTGGAGGCATCTTTAGGAAGACGAGATGCTGTCCAGGAATCTCAGATTCCAGGGGCTTTAACAAGAGGACTCAGATTCCCAGGTAGGCTCTCAAGAGTCAGCCACCTTTTGAGGACCCCTCCCCGGCCCCATAGCAGGAGGCAGAATAATAAACCACATCAGAGTATGGACTTTGAATTGAGAGAGACCTAATTCCAATCCCATTACTGAGAGCTGTATGACCTTTGACAAGTTGCCTACCCACTCTGAGCCTCATCTGTAAAAAGGGGATAATCGAGGTTTGTCCAGGAAGATGGTGGAGTCAGCTTGTCAAATCCCTGAACTTAAGCATGACAGAGACAGACAACTCTGGGAAGACGTCTTGTTAGGCAAAGAGTCCCCTTCTCACATGACAGGAGGAGGGTATGCACAAAGGCTGACCCTTGATATGTGGGACACACTCAGGTTCCCAGAAAGGTTACCATCACCCAAGGACTTGAAACGAAAGTTGAGTGGAGGGAGGACTGACGGATGAAATGAATATATATATATATATTCTACAAACGCACCCCCATGGGAGTGGTTTCACTCATATTATCTCATTGAACCCCACACTACCCTGCCAGGTGGAAAGCACGGCTTCATCATTCCCGTTTTGTAAGCAGGACCTCTGGGGCTCAGGAAGGTGGTGGCATTTGTCCTGGTCATATGTGGANGTCAGGCACAGCCAGGGCTGGTAGTTAACCATCGGCAGAGAGAACACAGGCCGGCTCCCTGGGGGACCTGAGAGGGGCTGAGATCCCTACCTCGATTGCCACCAACGGGGCATTAGCACCTTGAAGGAATAACTACAAAGCTGGAGTGTGGGTGGGAGAAGGGCCTGGTCCAGCTCCACCTTCCTGATCACAGGGAGAATGTTCTGGAGCTCAGGAAGAGCCCTGGCCGGCCCACCCCACTCTCAGGGTGCCAGGGCAGGGCTGCCTCTGCCCAGCTCCTCGCAGGAGCCCCCAAGTATTCAGGCAGAGCCCCTGCCGGGGGAGGGTGGGGCTTCCTTTTCATTCCAGGCCCTCACCACTCTGGCTCTCAGCAACCAACATGAACCAGAGGAGCAGTCAAATTGCACTTTTCCTAAACTTCCTGGGTTTGGGTTCCAACCAGTCCTCCCAGGAACTACTCCCAGAAAAAAGGAATCGGCACTGCCTGGAAATCCACTGCATATCAGCCGCAACAAGGCCCGTGATCTGAACCATCTTGCTTAACTTGCACAACAGCCCCACGAGAACAGACTTCCAGCCTGATTTGTCCCTGAGGCCCAGAGAGGCTAAGAGGCCTTGGAGGTGCTCAGCAGGCAAGGCCCAGGGCTCAGACCCCAACTCGGGCCCTTCCCCTGGGAGGCCAGCCGAGCAGAAGGATCTCGGTTTCTCAGAACATTTCGGGGATACCAGTTCCTGTCCTCACCCAGGGTTTCAGGCCAGCCCGAATCTGAGAAACCTGACACAGGAAGGGACCTGTGAATATCCCAGGGTGACCCACCCACTGTGCATCGCAGAAATATCTTGGTCTCACTGGGCCAAACAGGTACCAGTGAAGGCGGAGGAAGTGGTCCAGACTGAGCGGGACCGCAGACCACGAGAAATGGGGTTCTAATCCCGGGTCTGCGGCTAACAGCCTCTGAGCCTGGGCAAACCATTCTCTGGCCTCAATTTCTTTCTCTGTAAAATGGAACTAAGCCCTACTTCTTAAACATGTTATAAGGATTAGATGGTATTATAAACATATTTATTTAACAATTATAATAATTTAACATTATAAACATTATTATTTAACCATCAGTTATGTGGGGTTTACTATTCACTATGTTCTAAACTCTTTTTCTGTTCTAAACTCTTTTCGGATAGTAACTCATTTAACATCTCACCATAACCTTATGAGGGACATTCTATTATTAGCATCTTACAGATAAAAAGGAACAGAGAGGTGCAATAACTTGCCCAGCATCACACAGCTCATAGGTAGTAGAGCCAGGATTTGAACGCTGGCAGCCTGTCTCCAGATGCTGTGCTCTTAACCACTGTGCTTGCTTCTGCTCGTTATGGTGCAAGCCTGAGGTGGGCCACAGGGCCCCGTGGTACAGGGGCTCAGGAAATGAGGGCTCGGGAGCCATGCCACCCAGCTCACACCCCAGCGCCCCACCTTCCAGCTGTGCGCCCTTTCGATCAGTTACTCCCCCTCCCCGTGCTTCAATTTCCTCCACTGTATCCTGGGGACAGTGGTGCAGCGAGGATGCCATTAGGTAAGGGAAGAGCTGTGTCACGCAGCCTGGCGCACAGTAGGTCAGGAGCCCTGTGTGCCCGGCTCGGACCCTCACTTGCTGTATGACTCTGAGCAAGTCTTTTTCCCTTGGCTGAGCCGCAGCTTACCCAAGGCTACGGTGACGGGGCTAGCAGGTCAGATCCGTGTTTCTGAACCATGGCTGCCTGGGGAAC
>NW_017731659.1:826648-856318 GCF_001890085.2 Hipposideros armiger
TGACTGGCAGGCAGCTTGGCCAATCAGGGCAGACCCAGAGGCTACATGGGAATCACCCGAGGGAGGAGAAGGTGCTGAGAACCAGAGCCTGGGGTGGACAGCTCCAGGGCATGTGGGCCAAGACGCAGGACACAAAATATTTCTGCCCTACAAGCGCAGACATTTCCCCCTCATAGCCACAGGGAGTGCGGGATGAACAACCTTCTCCACACTCAGCAGAAGATGGGAGGTTCCGAGAAGGGCAGGGGATCAGCTCAGGCTGGGAACACACCCAGTTTGCCCTGCGATGGGGTGTGGTACCACCACCACCACCAAGTTCCAAGGAGACCCCAAAGTTGGAATCACAGGGCTTGGGGTTACTTTCTAGCTCCATCCACCCATGCTGAGGGGTCTGAGCCTCAGCGTCGTCATTCTTTCGATAGAAATAAGGTCTGGGGCAGGGCAGGGGGTGGCCAGTGGGCCTGTGGATCAAATCCAACCCACCACCTACTTTTCTGTATGGCTTACGAGCTAAGAACAAATTTTACATTTTTAAGTAGTTGGAAAAAATTAAAAGGAGGATATTTTGTAATGCATGAAATTCAAATTTCAACGTCCATAAATAAAGTCGTGTTGGCACACAGCCACGCCCACTGGTTTGTGTCTTGTCCACAGATGCTATGGCATGGCAACGGTGAGTGGGGCCAGTTGCGACAGAGACCATTCGGCCCACAAAGCCTAAAACATTTACTGCCTAGCCCCTGACGGAAAAAGTTTGCAGGCCCCTGGTGTTGGGGATCAAATGGTGGTGACACAGGGTCCCCAGACCAGGGTTCAAGTCCTAGCTCTGCCAATGCATGGCCACAGAGGAGGGTCTTACAGGTAGAGTGGGGGTCCCACCTGAATCCCCTGTTAGAGACATAGTGAGGTTAGCGCCTGGCACAGTCAGGACTCAATGAGCTGAGGCAAGCATCTTTGCCAGGACTTCCGGAAGCAGTGAGGGTGAATGTTTCATTTGCGGACGAAATTAAACACACAGAATGTCTCCCGGCGCTATGCTTTCTTGTATATACTTTCGGTAAAAGCGCAGGCTTTCCTATGAGGAGGTCCTGACAGCCTTAAAACAAGCGCCTCTTAGCCTTTTGAGCGTTTTGAGCCTTGTTTCTGCTCGGGGCCTGCTCCAAACTCTTTGGAGTGCACTTTTTCTTTTCTAATAATGGCCCTTGAGCCATTCTCTACCTTTTTTCTATTGCTCGGGCCCGCTTCTGCTTCTTTGAAATGTTATTTTTACTTCCAATAAACTCCTTTTCTGCAACTTTTACAAAAACAGACAAACAACAAGCACCTCTTATTTGGAAAATTCCAGGACAGTCACTAACAGCTGTGTGAGCAGTAGGAAGAAGGTGCTGAGTTTCTGTTGCACTTTATATAAGGTAAAGTGATCATTTCCAAGCAACTACAATTTAAATTGACCAAATGTATAATTTTATGCCAAATCAATCTCTACAGTGAAATTATTATACGGATATTTTACTAACACCTACTCATCCTTTAATACTCACCTCAGACATCCGCCTCATCCAGGAAGCCTCCTGCCCCAGCCAGCCTTGTCACCACCGCCACGCCACCCTCTCCTGGCCAACACTCTCCCTCTCNGGGGTGTTGGTGGGAGGTAAAAAGAAAGATAGGGGAGGATGGAGAGGGGAGAGTAAGAGGCAGACACAAAGAGATAAGGGAAGAGATACAGAGAATGACAGGGGGAGAGGGACAGAAAGACAGAACCCAGGTGAAGGGAGACTCCTGTGAATCCAGAGCCCTCTCTGGTCTCCACGGAAAGCCCCCAGGAAAGCCTGAGGCAAAACCCGCCCAGGAATGCAGCCCTGCTGGCCCAGGCAGGATCCCACTCTGGAAGCCAGCCCAGACCACCCCAAATGCTCACCCTCACCCTCTTCTGTAGCCAAGAGAAGTGGTCTCTTTGAGGGACCATGGCCCTCTGGTTCTTACCTACACCATCCTCCCCCCACCAGCCATCAACAGTGGCCCAGCCCATGCTTCTCGGCCTTGGCCTCCCGCAGATTCTGCAGTGCCTCCGGCTGAACTACCCCCCGCCCCCCACCCCCAAGATTCCTGAGAAGGCTGGGTCTTGAGCACCAGAAGGGGTTCGGGGTCATTCACAGGCCCCTAAGGGAGCTGAAGCGGGGAGCAGGGCTTGATCTCAGCCAGAAGCAAATAAGCCAAAAATGAGCATCCAGCTCACAAATAACCCCATGGAATCCCCCCAGCTGGCGCCCTCAGGGCCCTGGGGAGGAAAGCAGAAAGGGACTATGCCGAGCTGGCTCTACCCTGTCATCATTCCCTATCTGTGCAAACTTCAACTTCCCTATCTGTGCAGTGGGATTGGTCCCTGAGCCAGCCCCTAAAGCAGGGTGGAAATCTAGGACCCTTTACCCGGGAAACCTAGGTGTCTGCCACCCTCGCCTCCTCTCAATCCACTCCCCACTCCAGATTCGAGGGGCCTGCCCCAGGAAGGCAACATTTAGCCAAGAATGTGAGCACCGGCTGAGAGCTGGCGAATGGGGGTGGGTGGAGAGGCGGTAAGTCCCGGCTGTGGGCCTGGACGAGTTCCCTTCCCTCCCTGGGATAACACCAGTTCATTCCTACCTTACAGGGAGGTGTGAGGCTTGAAAAACAAAACGGCTCTTGCACAATAAAGGGAAGTGTGGTGATGATTGTCACCGTGAGAGGTTCCGAGCCACAGTGAGTTGGGAGGAGGGGGAGTGTACAGACAGACAGAAATGGAAAGGAAATGTGCTTGGCGCCATAAGAAGGGGTCTGAAGGGGTCTGGCAGGGGGTTCCAGGGTCCAGGCATGGGGCTTCAAGTGTGCTCAGCGTGAGGACGAGTGGTGACATCACCTTGGTCCCAGAGAGTCAGGCAGGGCCTGCGGCCTGGGCTCCCAGGCTGCACAGGATAAAGAAGCTCAGAGAGAGGCTGCTGCCCCGAGGGCGGGCCCTGCACGCCAGGCCCAGAGCCAAGGGCACGACAGCCTGGTGAGCCTCCGGGTGTCTAGAGGGAAAGGGGACTTTTGCTTTGCAGTATGAAAATGGATATGTAAATGAGCCACTACTGGCTGGCCTCCAGGATCCTGGGAGGCGGGGCACTCAGGGCTTCAGGTCCCCTGATTCCCATCCCTGCTCATCCACTCTACCAGGAAGCCCTGTGTGATCCCCTCCCACAGACCTGGAAACAGAGGCTCAGGGAGGTACTGTGCCCAAGGTCACAGCCTGGAACTGGCATAGGCTGCTAGGAGCTGATTCTGTCCCTCTGCCCAATCCTGCCCCCATTATCAGCCTAGAACACCCCTCGCTAGAGCAGATAGAGTTCAGGCCTTAGACCAAGGCCCAACCAGACATCCACTCAAGGGGGCTGGGTGGGTGGAGGTGGAACGAAGCCTGAGCTGATTGCAGGGAAGGGGAGGGATCGGCATTTCCTGAGCGCCTGGGATTCACCAGATGTCAGCGGTAGGTGTTTTCAACACTTTATCTCATGCATGCCTCACAATGGGTCAGTGAAGAAAGTAGCTTTCGTATTTTCAGGAGAAGGAATTTCAGGAGAAGGAAGCCGGGGTCACAGAAGATAAGTAACTTGCTCCGGGTTGCAAAGAGTGAGAGTCACAGGTCTGAGGCTGACCCTGAAGGGGTCAGCTGTCCCCAGCCCATGAGACCCAGCGCCCTGAGCCCTGCCAGCCTAGCTGACCCCGAGAGGATCTTGGACCCACAGCAGCCACAGCCCCTGCTCTCACCGCCACTCTGGGGAGTTAACTAACCCGGTTAGCCAGCTCACCCACTGGACAGACCTGAGACAGTTGAGTGGGCTCGGCCAGAGCACCAGGGCTTTCCCGAGGAAAGAAGGTGGCTGCAGCTGGGCTTGGAAGAATGAGGAGGACTCGGTCACGTCAGCAGAGGAGGGAAGGAGGTGAGGGCATTCAGGCAGAACCGCAGGGCCTGAGCACTGAGGTCTGAGAGTCTGGAAAGTTCTGTCCCGTGGATCTGGAGGGCAGGCACAGTTTCCAGGGGAAGCCAGAGACAGAGGTGGGAGTGGGGAGCTGGGCTGGACCCCTTTTCCCCCTGCTACCCAGGGTCTCCAATGCCCAGGCCTCAGCAGCAGCCAGTCACAGGGACAGCCTGGACCACCCTGTGCTCCTGGTTCTGGGCCCAGAGCAAGGATCTCAAGCCAGCCTTTCCTGGAGATCTGGGTCCCTTGCACCAACTAAGAGCCTTGGATTCCCTAATCCTGAGGCTGAGAATACAGAGAAGAGCAGAGTTCTCCCTCCTTACTGAGGACGCAGGGTGGGGTGAGGGAGCAGGCTCAGGATAGGGAGCAAAGACAACACCGGTTCAAGTCCTGGCTGCAGCCCCTCCTTAGCTGTAGGGTCCTGGGCATCTCCCTCAGAGCCTGTCATCATCTGTAAAATGGGCTCAGTAATAATACTCTCCGTGCCTGTTTCACAAGGTTCTGGGAGGCTTGCAGGACAAAGTATGTGAGAAAATGTCTACTGCTAAAAGCTATAAAGCATAAGGTATTATTATGAGAAATGAAGACTCGGATACCTCAATCAGGGGAGTGATTTGCCCAAGGTCACACAGCCAGGTGGCAGCAGAGCTCGATCTGAACTGGGTATCCTGATGGTTAGGCCAGGGCCCTCCCATTGCAAGACCCCAAATCCCAGGGAAGCCCTGGCCCGCAAGCAGAGCCTCTTTGCATAGGTGGTGGGTGGCGCACAGACTGCTTCCCCTATATCTCGGCTCCTCAGTCCAGACCTGTTGCCAATTGGGACGAGGGGACTCAGCCTTGGAGTTTGGGATTGAAAGTCCAGCTCTGTGACCTTCAGCTGTGACCTTGGACAAGTAGTTTCAGCTCTGGGACCTTCAGTTTTCTCATCTGTAAATGGAGGTTAATGGTAACCTCTACTTGGGTGGGGGTGGGGGCTGACTGGAGGATGATCTGATGTCACGGCTGCAAAGTGCCCAGAGCAGGGTCTAGCAAACGTCAGATGCTCCACAGTTGAGGTTCTCTCCTCTCCCTCTGCTGTGCCTGCCAGGCAACTCCCAGACTGCAGGAGAAAGTTTCCGACCTCCCGGAAAACCCGCCCAGAACAATAACTGGGAACATAAACTGGCTGGAGGACATTGGATCTTGGAAGAAGATCATGTTACTATAGGACTGGTGGGGGGTAAAAGTAGAGCGAGGCCTTGGCTCAAAGATGGTGTCGGGGAACCTGCCTTCCCAGCCCTGTCACTCAGGGTCCCCTGGGGCAGGAACAGTGCTCAAGGAAGGAAGGCACCTCTACTCCTGCATGGGGGAAGCCCAGAGTGAGAGGAGGGCAGAGAGAGATGACAGGGCCAGAGCTCCTGTGTCAGTGCCTCTGTCAACTTTCAGGGCACCCCTGTGCATATCAGGTTACCTGTCATAGCCTCAGTTTTCCTTTCTGTAAAATAGGGATGGTGATACTCATTTTATCCTCCTGCACATAAATATATACATAACACATACTGGAGAAGGGGTGATGAGGTGGGGGCAGGGGAAGGTGAGCTCAGGCCTCACACGAGCGTTTATCAAACATGACAAGGCTCCTACTGTCAGCAGCACCAGAAGCTGAAATTCACCAAACAGCACCCCCCCCACCCCCGCCCCATTCCACTGCTCCATTGGTTCTCAAAGTGTGGTCTCTGGACCAGCAGCAGCAACATCTCCTGGGAACATGTGAGCAATGTACATTCTCCAGCTGCACCCCAGACCACCAGAATCAGAAACTCTCGGGGTACAATCCCTGCTTTTGCAAACCCTCCAGGACACTGACGTATGTCAGAGTTGGAGAAGTCCTACCCCAGTGAAACTTCCTCCCACAGACTCATCTTCCCACTCCCTGGCTCCCAGAAGGCTGCTTGGGAGGAAGGAGTCACCATGGAGAGAGGTCATTAAATAGTAACGAGATCCCATAATTAGTTAATGACACCACTGGCTCCCAGAAAGGAGGTCAAAAGTCAGACTACAGTTGAAGAGGAAAAGCTCCCCCATATCTATTTTTCTCTTTCTGGCTTTCACAAACAAACATATCCCCCAAAGAGCCTACCCCCTTGCTTCTGTGGGTCTGCTAACTAGCATTGAGGGGCACTGTCTGTCCCTTCCCACAGGGGGGCTGGAGCTAAGCATGGGGGTACATTCTGGTGGGTGTCAAGGAGAGGGCTTTTCCCTGAGAATGTGGCTCTCAGACCTTGCAATGAAAAACCACCTGACTGGAAAGCCACTTCTAGGAATTCACTCTGTGGAGAGTTGAGCACAAAGAATACGTCTGGACGAGGTGGTCACTGTAGCAATGTGGATGGTAATGAAAAATTCAAAACGCCCTAAATGTGCAACAGCAGGGGAGCGCTTCACTGGGTCACAGTAGATCCATGTGGCACGATGTTATGGAGCAAGGAAACACGCTGTGGAAGAATATTGAATAATGTGGAAAAATCCTCCCTTACAATGTTAACTGAAAAGCGGCAACACAGGAAGTGGTTCATATGATATGATCCCAATTGCGCACATGTGTGTGTGCACAACAAACTGTTCACACTACTTATCTCTGAGTGATAATATCCTCCTCTGCATCTGTTCTTTACCCTCCACATTTTTCAACAAAAAAACACAATTTCTTCAATAACTAGAAAGCTATTTTTTAAGTGCCCGCTGGGTTCAGATGGAGATGAAGTTTTTTGAAAAAGTTGACAGAAACAACTCACTCTTCACTACATTAGAATCATTGGCCGGGGGTGGCCCTGGATACAAGGAAGACTTGGTCCCCTTAGGGAATGTCCACATTCCACGTGGTCCCAACAAGCATGATCAGGGTCAATGAGTGGAAGCAAAGGGAGGGAGGGTTTGCTCAAATTCTGTACCATATTTAAGAGTTAGAACTGTCCAGAAAGGAAAGGTAGTGAGTTCTCCAAGCCTTGACGTATGTAAGCAAGGCTGGATGTTGTCCATGGGAACAGGCTGGGTAGGTAGGTTGACTCAGTGGACTATAGAGCTGCTCACAAGACCATGCTCTTGTGAATCTAGTCACAAGCACCCCAAATAGCCCTCAACTCTAAGCCAAGAGCGCTCAGGTCAAGGCTAGGCTCACACAGTCTAACCAAGGTCTAAGCCTACAGAGGCCTATGGCCCTCCTGATCCTCAGAGCTCCACCGTCCTGGAAATCTCCTGCACTCCAGATCAAGGACCTTAGTCTTTGGGGAGGAGGACTTTTTGTCATTTTCCCAAAGGAGTGGCAGGAGCAGTCTTTGATCATCATCATTATCCTTATCATCCTCTAGCTTGAACAGAGGGTACAGTCTGAGCTGGGCCCAGCACTAAGCATTTTAGCTACACCCATGATCTCATTTAATCCTCATGCAATCCCATGAGAGAGGTACCATTATCATTCTCCACTTCATGGATAAGAAAACCAAGGTTCTGAGAGTTGAGAAACTTGCCCAAAGATGAGCAGATAGTGGGAGGAAGAGCTGGCCCACACCTAGGTCCGGCCAACATCAAGGCCTAAGAAGCCGGAAGACGCCCAAGCTGTAAGGACAACCCCAGTGACCCCCTTCATGCAGCTTGCCACCTCCCAGGGATTTCTGATATGCACAAAGTTTGACGGGCATGACGCCATGCTACACAGTCTCCTGGCAAAAAGGAACTTGCGGCTGGATCCTTCCAGGACAGGGTGTAGGGCAGAGAGAAAGGGAATCAGAGAGGCTTTCCGAGAACCTCTAAATACCTAGTGTCAGAGTAGATGATACATCACCCCTGCTCCAGTTACATCTCTGCTGCGTATTCAGATGCCAGAGGTCAAGGAGGTCAGTTATCTACGTGACCACTCACTCACTTGCCACAGGACCTCATACGAGTCATCCTCCCACTAAGTTTCTATTTCCTCTATACGGGAGGATGTCTAATCAGGCGCTATTGCAACAACATTCTAATATTCCATCCCCTAAGACAGTGAATGGGAGAGTTATTTTTCAACTAGTGTAGTAGAATTACTCATTGTTATCATGATCAGCAACGACAAATTAACATTTATTGAGAGTTTACTGCACACCGGGAATCATTCAAAGTGCCCTATATTTATGGGGGGGAACACATATTCCCCTCTTCACTTGTTTCCATGATGAGGGACCTCTACCGGAAGAACACCTCTGGCCTCGCTCCGCCCCTTCACGCCCAGACCAAACAGTGGGCATGCTCAGTGGGGCTCCGTCTCAGGCAGAGCTAACTGCCTGTAGGGGGTGCTCCATCCGTGCTGCTCACTGGTGCTACCACCTGCTTCTGCAGGGTGGCTGGCCCCTGTCCAGCGCCACCTGTAACAGGACAGGTAACAGTGCCAGTGCCAGAACAGACGGTTAGCAAGCCCTCTGGGCCCCGGACTTAAAGCCACGTTCTCTGGCCAGCCTTCTCAATAATGACGCTGAAGTTTGGAGCTCCATTTTTGACAACTGTTTTCTTTTCACTTAGTTCAAAATTCGGGAGACAGGGTTTCTCTCTAAAACCTCAATATGGGTTAAGCTCCTTCAACCCTCACAGCACTCCCTGAATTAGGTATTATTTTCCTCATTGTCAGCATGAGGAAATTAAGCCCGTTGGTGTTGACTGTTGAAAAGCTTTCTAAACACCAGGCAGCGCTCAGGGTGTATTCACCACAATGGAAGCTGGGTGACACTCCCATCCATATCAGACTCTCTCGGCTGAGGCGGGTGGACATAGCCTCTCCCTCCATACACATTCCCTCAGTCTTTTGAGGCTTGACAAATTAATATTCACTTGAAACCAACACCCCACCCCCTTTTGAAAAAAAATTGCTTTATTAACAACAAAAAGCTCAATGCAATCCCAAGTTTATATGATACATTTTTGTTTAAATGTGTAGAGTAAGATTTTGGGTCGCTTTATTGTATAAATGCGTCCTTTCTGAAGCATAAAAATAATATGGGCTCACTACAGAAGATTCAGAAAACAGGGGAAAGTAAAAAAATAAAGGTTTGTAATATGATCTATATAATCCCACTGGTATGTGTATATTTAAATGGATTCATCTACTTTCTGGCCTTGTTGAGTACAGTTGTGGGGGGTGGGGCACCTCTGCCATTCTGTGTCTCTGTGATGGCGCTGGGACCTGCCCACAGTGGCTGTCTCAATGCAGAAGAATGGGCCAGGCACCCAGAAGTCCTTTCGGTGAATAAAACCCTGCAACTGCCCACTGTGATCGCATGGGCCTTGTTTACAAATGCCAAGTGCTGCAAATGCAGGATAATTATATTTTTGCAGCCCAAGAAGGGTTGTAACTTACCCGAGGTCACATGGAAAGTAAAGGATGAACTGGGATCAGAATCCAGGTCTCCTGATCATCAGACAAAGCTATTCACCAAGCTTTCCTGCCCCCAAAGACTTAAATCTTGCTTCCTATTAATAATGGCAACCCTACCAAAAACAGCTCGTACGTGTATAGCACTTACTCCGTGCCAGGCACACTTCAGAAATGCTTCACATACATTCATTCATATCATCCTCAAACAGCTTTATGAGTTATGTACTGTTACCATCTCCATTTTAGATGCTGAAGCTAATGCACAGAAAGACACTTGCCTAAGGTCACACCCAGCAGTAAAGTAGCAGAGGTGGGACTCATTCTCAGGCAGTTTGGTTCCAGAGTTCATGATATTGCCTGTGTTCCCTTCCCCACTCTCCTGGGCCAAGCCCCGCTGGACCGCAGGCAGGCTCCTGGAGCACTCGCTGCCTGAAGAGTAAGAAAACCAGCCTGGAGGGTCACCTCCCTAGAAAAGGTCACTCTAACTTTACAACAGAGACAGGCTTCCTAACACCCAGCCAGCACCTTATCCATTTCTCTGCATCAGCTCTACGAGCCTAGGTCCAGAATACTCAACAATTTCCATCCCAGATCACCCCTGAATACCTCAGGACAAGTCAGGGGTGGGGCCCAAAGAAGGGGCAGAAGCCCTTACTGCAGGGAAAGCAGCCAGAGGCGGGCAGTGGAGGTGCTTCCCAGAGCTGCCCACCTGGTGATCTGGAGTGATACTATCAGGAGTGGGCCTCCTGGAGGGCACCTTCCCATTCCCCCAGCCCTGAGCCCGTGCCCTCACAGAACAGTAGCACCTTCCGCAAATAACTGCTGACTTGGAGGTGCCTTTTCTGGCTGAGTCAGGATTCACAAGGGCCAGAGTGTCCCCTCACTAGGCTGGATTTGGAGGAAGTTGGACTGTTCCCCTCTTAGGGAGGGAAAGGCCAGACCTCACAAGGAAAGCCACAGAGCCAAAGCCCCAAACGAAGCAACTCCAGGCCAGCAGACCCCCCGGACCCAGGTTCTAGGAGCCAGCCTAAAGGGCAAGGCAGGGGCATCCAGACCCTGCTTCCTGGCTCCACCTTTACCAAAGAGTCTCTGAGGATCCGGCACCAAGCTGGGTCCTGCTGGGCCACCCCAAGGAGAATCACTTACTTATTCATTCAACCACCGTTTCCTGAATGCCTGCCGTGTGCCAGGCCTTGAGCCAGTAGTCAAGGATACAGAGATGGACAGGGCAGCCCCTGGCTGGGAAGGTTCACAGAGACATTCCATAGGCCACAAAACAGCAGCAAAGAGGAAAGTACTCCGTGTAGACAAGCACAGAGGAGAGACCGGAAGGGAAAGGAGCGGGTATGGAGAAAGTCGGCCACTGACGTTCAGACTTAACCTACTTCCCCCTCAGGAAGCTTAGCGTCATGTTGGGGAGACTCAACTAACCGCAGGAAGAGCCGAGGAGCACCACACAGCCGGAAATGACTAGTGTCTTGTGGCACACACACACTTACGCATATGTTGGAGAAGCACAGAGGGCCCACGCAGAAGGTAGATGCTCTGGGGAATGTTCCAGGAAGCCTGAGAAGCAGCCTGGTATAAGCTTTGAAAGACAGGTCAGAGGCAGAAAAGAATAGCTCTCATTTATGGAGCATTCACTGTGTGCTGGGTATAAAATTGCTAAGCTTCACATGCACTTTTTTGTTTTATCTCACATTCCCCTACAACAGCAGTTCTCAACCCTTCACAGGGGTCGCCTAAGACCATCGGAAAACACATATTTTCGATGGTCTTAGGAACTGAGACACCGCTCCTCTATCCGTCTCCAGGCCCACACGCAGATACGCCCACATACGAGTAGCCGGCGGCCCCTGTGAAAGGGTCGTTCGACCCCCAAAGGGGTCGCAACCCACAGGTTGAGAACCGCTGCCCTACAGGGTAGTTAGTATTATTATCCCCAATTTTCAGATTCAGAAACTGAGGCTCAGAAAGGGTCATACCGCTAGAAATGGGCAGGACCAAGATTCCGGCTCCAAGTCCAACTCTTCACCACCATGCTGTACCATGTCCCTAATCTGCAGACAGGTAGAAGGCAGGCGAAGGTGCTTCCGGTAGGGGGTAAGCAAGGGTGAGGAGGTGGGGCTGACTGTTACATGTTTGAGAGGAGTCGCGCACTTCCACTCTGTTTCGAGAGCCTGTGTTGTGTATGTGTGTGTGTGTGTGTGTGCATGCAAACACACACGCATGCACATGGATGTGAACTCCCATTTGCCCTACGGTACAAATGACAAATCCCGAGCCCCAGAGCCCCAGAGCTGCAGGTAAAGAATCGGCCATTAGCAGAGCAGGGAAGGGAAGCCCAGGGTGGAGAAGAAACTTAGGGAAGGTCAAACAGCCTGTAAACAGAGGAGCTGGAACTAACCTCAACAACCAGAATGCAGGCCTCTGCTCTCCCCTCAGCTGCTTCTCCATGTCAGCACAGGGTGAATCAGCTGCTGACAGGAAACCCACGGTGTACGGGGAACCCCAGGGGTGAGTCAGGAACCAGCCAGCCACCAGATACCCACTGGGCCAACTCCTCACAGGCGGCATCAATCAAGGGTGAAGCAAAGAGAAGCAGCATGTACCGCATCACGTTTTTTCTTTTCTTTTCCTTTTTTTTTTTTTTACCTCTGGGCTTCCCTCCTGGCTCCTCAGATCCAGGCTTGGAGGAGAGAAAGTGGTGGGCAGGGCAGTTCCCTCTGAGATTAGACCAGCACCCCCACCACTCCTGGCCCCACTCTGTTCCACACAAGGGCCCAGGCTCTTCCGTTCCTCCTGCCTCTCCCAGAGCCAACTCCTGATGGTTTGATGTCTTTGATTAAATCATAACCGCTCCCTCTGAGTTCCCCATGGGGTGGAGGACATGGGTATAACAGTTTGAAGCAAAGGGGTAAAGGCCAAGCCAAAACCAGGGGGTGCCAGCTGGCCCCAGATGCTCCAAATTGAAAGGAATGCTCAGGGCTTGGGTATGCTCATCCCTGTGCCAGGAGAGGGCTGTCTGGTCCTCAGGGGGAACAGGAGTTGGGTCTCAGGGTGGTGGGGAGTGGGAGTTGGGGGTAACAAGGAGGAGAAGCTTCCATGCAGAGGCTTCAAAGTGTGAGGCCTCTAGAGAGGGGGGACTGCCCCACAGGGCAGAAACTTCAGAGGAACACTGGGGAACAAAAATCCATGCCCCCGCCCCATCTCTGTACATAGGAAACTTGTGCCCCCACTGTCTAACCTCTCACCCTGGTCCTCCCTGGGTGGGGCTAGGAGGAGGACAGCCACAGGCACTTCCCATCCACTCTGTTTCCAAACCCATCACTGACCAGCTCAAGCTCTGCCACTTGGCCCAGGTGCTTCACCATCATGGGCAAACACAGGGACAACTTGGGCGGCTCTCTCTCTATCAGTCATTAGCACTCATCACCCTCCCCACCCACCCAATCCAGCACCTTCTTGAGTCCCTGCAATGCACCATGGTCTAGGCTGGGTGGGGAACAGAAAGAAACACCGGGCACACACTGGGACACTCTCTCCTCTCCCACATTGCCCTGGGTCCCCTCCCACTTCTCTGATGGTGCCTCTTCTATCCCCCAGTTGCAGATCCCTCCAAAGCCCTCCTGCCCTGTCACCACCGCCTTTGGCTCATTAACCCTTGACCACTGGGTCACCCACTGCAGCACACCTGGCAGACTGCCTTTCCTAGAGTGCCACTCTGACTGTGTCACTTCCCTACTCAGAAACCGTCAGTGGCTCTCACTTTCTACAAATCAAATCCAAACATCTCACCTTGGCGTTCAAGGCCCTTCACGGGTTGATCCGACCTATCATTTCCCTTTCACATCCCTGCACAGTCCCAACTCTTCGTCCACACTGATCAACCCAGCAGTTTCTTAAAAATTCCCTGAAGACTCTAACCTCCTTGCCTTTGTCTAGATAGTTTCCTCTGTCCAAAACACTGTCTTCCTTGTGGCTGCTGACACCCTCTCAATCCTTAAGGCTCACCCAAAATTCTACCTCCTCCGAGAAGCTTTCCTGAAGGTCCTTCTCATCTTTTCTTCATTTATGTCCTAACAGAGTCATTGGTATCCTTGTCTTAGTGTCTTCTTAAACGGTAAGTAACTAAGGACGGGATCAATGTGTCATCGTTTATCATTCATCATGTGGAGTGGAGGCTGGTGAGGAGGACTTTCCAGTAGATGCTTACTAAGCACTGTTTGAAATGAACATCTTTTTCCCCAACAGGCATCACCTACTGACCCTTTCCCTCCCACACCCTACCAAACGCTAATCTTATGCAATTCAAATGCTTAAAGAGGGGAGTCTGTGGCTCCAGGTTGATGCAAACCAGGACTTGGGGGCCCAGACAAAAGGTTCTGCTCAGGTTTCACCAACTCCAGGAAGGCCCCTCACCCCCTACCCTGCTGTCTCCAGTGTCTCACTTCTTCTAAGCACGGCTTTCATACACAAACAGACACACACTCTCTCTCCTCCACATAGTGCACTCTTCAATCAGACTCTGTCCCATAGTACTTTCCAGCTGGTTCTAAAGTGTAGGGCTCCTCTCCACAGGAGATGCAGGGAACCCACATGCAGCATTTCCATTCTCACTCAGTGTCCAACCCCGATCCAACAGATAATAGGTGCCCACACTGCCTCTCAGCTTCAGCCCAAGCCAAGTGTGCAATAGAAGAGCTGGATTCCAGCCACCAGGGCAGTACAGACCCATGAAATCTCCTCTGGCCCAGAGCCCTGGGTGTGAGTTATCCTCTCCCGCAGGGGCATGGAGGGGATGAGAAGCCCTCACTGTCAGCAACTCAAAATGAGGGCAGAGCCCAGGCCTGGGTGGTTTACCTCTGTATTCCTTAGCACTATCCAATATATACATAGGTGCTCAGTAAACATTTTTGGGTTTACTTAATTAGATCCCCGTCAACCTCAAGCAATATTACAGAAAATTCAGCCACTCTGGTCCAGATGACACTCTGAATCCCACCCTAAAATGGACAAAGTGATGCTAGTGGCAAGTGGCAATTTCTGGCTCGTACAGGTCAGGAGGAGATGCAGCCAGCTTCTGACCCTCCAAAATCAGGCTCATTCCCAGGCAGGAAGCCAGCCCACCACCTGCCCATCCACATCAGAGCAGCTGTCTCGTAGTGAGGCCTCACTGGATGCCTGGCGCCTTGCTAAGTACTGTATACCCATTATTCCATTAAGTCCTCACTACTGCCATTGGGGACTGTTATTATCCCCATTTTACAGATGGGGAAACTGAAGCTTGGAGAAGGAGTGGAATCCAAGTCAGTTTGGGCCCAAAGCCCAAGCCCATGACCATTGCATGAGGCCGCCCAGCTACCATGGCCCTGGCACAGAGCACCCGCTACCACCAAGAACAGAAGCCTCCAGACCCAGGAACTAACAACTCTGGGTATGCAGCTAGAGCCCCAGGCCCTGAGCTTGACTCTGGGCCCAAAGTTCGGCGGGGTTTTCCCTTCTCTTCCCTGCTCACCCGGATGAGAACTTGCCCCCTGCTTTCTGCTCCAGGCCTTGCCCAGGACAAGTCACCTGGAAAAGCCCTTGGTGGGGTACAAAAGCCCCGTTGAGTTTCCGACCTGTAGTCATATGGGGCTCTCAGAGTTGGGGAAACGGGAGGCTGAAACCTCCCTGACTTGGGCTCCATTCCCCCTGGGCTTGTGGATTCAAGCCCCATCTAAGTTAGTATGACCTTTAAAGCAACTCGCTTCATGCTCACACAGACTTTGCTTTGCTCAGTGCCACTCGGCAGGCAGGGAAACTGCAGTCTGGGCAGCGCGATCTGAATACCTGTGACTGAACTGAGTCGGCTCTCACCTGCCAGCCCTCACCTTTCGGTGTTTTAGTGAGAAAGGGCAACTCTACGGGCAACCGTGGAGTTCACCTGGTTCAACCTCCTCCTTTTACAGGAACCCGAGAGGTCCAAAGCCGGGTGGGGGGACGGGCCCGGAATCACACAGCTGGTGCATGGCGGAACCGAAGAACTTAGGCTCCTTCTCACCCACCCACCAGCTGCCTTCGTGGCTCGACCTGCCACTTGTTCCAAGAAAGCTGCCCAAGCGCGCTCTGGAAGTGGGAGCGAAAACTAACTTTGCTACTGGTTGCCCAGCCGGCCTCCCCCCTGTCCCTTCTCACCTGCTGGCTCTGCTTTTAGCTCGGCACTGCAAGCCTGGCGTCGCTCGCTCGCGCCTCAGTCTGCGTCCGACTGCGCAGCACTGGGCTCAGTCACTCGACAGTTCCCCTCCCGGCGGTCCTCCGGAAAGCAACGGCATTGGCCAGGCCCCACCCCTATTTGAGGACACGCCCCCTCCTGGCGTCCGGACTAGGGTACGCCAGCCCCGCCCCCGCGAGTTGCAGGAATGTACCCTGGCTCCTCCCACCACGGCCTCCCTATTCTAACGCGGCCAGCCCCGCTCAGGGCCCTGCTGGGGGTGGGGCCCCGCCCCTCGCCTCGCCCATTGCCCCGCCCCTACGTGGCTTCTCACTCTATCCCGCCAGCCCCGCCCCCCAGGCACGCAGAAGATGAGGTCCGCCTCTGGGCCAGCTTCCTGGGCCTTGTTCTCTGTGCCCCTCCAGCCTCTCGGCCCTGCGGGGATAAAGACTGAGTGCTGGCCTGGCCGGGCCCTGCGCTCGAGCCCTGCTGGGTGGGAAGCCCCACTCACAGCGATACCTAACGGTCCCGCACCTCTTCGTCCTTTCTCGTACTTCCCAGGCCCCTCCCAGGCCGCTGGCCGTAACCCCCCCCAGGCCCTCCCACCGCCCCTGTCACATTCTCCTTCCCGCCTACCCCGGCCCCCTGGCCCTCGTAAGGTGAGATCACGCCCCAAGCATGCCCCTTCCCCGCCTCAGCATCTTCTTAACCTGTCCTGCCCATCCAACCCCAATCCCCTGCGGGCAGTCCTCTGGCCCCCACGCTGGCATTCCAGGGAGGGTGTATCCGGGTACAGCCTGGGAACCGGGAACAGCGTGGGAGCGGCTTGCGTTTCAAGTCCGGACCTCTATCAGGAGGCGGCTTAGGGCCCAAGCACTTTTTGAAAATACTAACAGCTATCACTGATTAAACTCTCGCCAGGAGCCGGGCTCTATGCCATGTGCTGTAAAAGCGACTGGCTCTTGAATTTGCACAACTCTATGCAAATGTTGCGTCCATTTTACCCAAGAGCAACTTGAGGCTGAGAGAAGGGAAGTCGTAGCCTCGGAGTCTCACCGTGGAAGTGAGCATGATCGGGCCCCAGGCCCTGAATCACGAGCTTGACGCTGCCCCAGCTTGCCTGGACTGGCCTGCCCCTGGAGAAGTGGTCCAAGCCCGCCAGCTGTTGGGGCAGTGCCCAGCAAGCTGCCTGCGGTGAGGGAGGAAGCCTGGGGTGATGAGGGGGATGGCAGGAGGGGCTGCTGGCCTGGGCCCTCAGAAGCTGGCTTTCTCCCTTGAGAAGTGGCCCAGAATTAGGATGGGCTGAAAAAGGACTCTAGATGCCTGTGGTGGCCCCAACCTGTATCTGAAACTGTGCACTCCTAAACCCCAGGGACCAGCCTCAGACAGGTTACCTACCAGGGCCATTCACCTGTGCAGCTGACATAGCTTTCACTCCCATTATCTCATTGGCATCTCACAAGGACGTCATTGTGGGAACGGTATGATTATTACCGTTCTGCATGGGTGAAGTAGGGTGGGAAGTGGATCCCAGCCCAGCACAGTCTCCCAAAGCATGGTCCTTGGAGCAGCAGCAGCAGCAGCAGCAGCAGCAGCAGCAGCACCTGGGAACTTATTAGGAATGTGTGTTTTGGGGCCTCATCCCAGACCTACTGAATGACAAACTCTCTGGGGGAGGAGCCTAGCAATTTGTTTTAACAAGGCCTCCAGGTGATTGTGAATCACACTCAAGTTTGAGAACCACTCACTGTTTAGCAAATTGGTGAAGAAGTTAGGGTGGTCGCACAATCACACAAACCAGGTAGACCGCTGGGAGCCCTGTGGCCCAAGGCAAGATAAGGTACTGTCGATGTAAGAAACATCCAAACCTGTAAAGAATTTTTATGAGTTTATTTGAGCCAAAACTGACAATTACCAGGAAGCAAGATCGCAAATGCTTTGGAAGGCAGTTTTACAGTTTCTTTTATACGTTTGCAATTAAGGAGGGAACTTGAGGAAGATTACATGAAGGTGGGAGAAAACACGGTGGGGTTTGGATTACAGGATAGTTACCAAGATTATGGGCTCTCTTGAGGGTGGTTACAATGATTTCAAAGGTGTGTTAACCTAGATGCACAGAAACAATGGACAGGGCTGGCTTAAGACAAATGTAAACTTTTTACTAAGGAAGTTACATGCCTGGGGCCTGACTACCCACCATGACCTGCCGAGTTAGGAATTTCTGATCAGATCACCCTGTGAGGTTCCTTCCCATAGCAACCCTTTTTTGTCCATAGTACTTAACCTTTCTGTGATGAGCCCTTAAAGGGGGACTAATACTAATACCAAACTTGAGGGTAACTGTTGAGAATTAAATGTGACACTGTTTATGAAGCATTAGCCCATTCTTGGACACTGTGCATGCTCAATAAATGTTTTTTTTTCCAGTAAAAAGTCTTCTTCATAGACTCTCCACACCAAATTGTTCATCCCACAGAGGGACACCATCTATCCTGCAAGAGGCCAAGAGCCTAACAAGCTCTTGCCAATGCTGCTGGGCCAGGGACCACACTTTGAGAAGAACCACTGTCTTGGGCTGAGTTCCTAGCCAACCTATGTAAAAGGGGCATAAAATGCCCTCCTCTTCTACTCTGCTCCATGTCCCCTTCCCTCAAGCTGGGGGTGTTTGTGATGGTGATTGGCAGTAGGCAAAACAGCTGGATCCCATTGGCCCCTCCTTCTCACAGGCAGACATTCGATCACACTAGCCCCATCTGCTACCCCTTCCTGTCTCTGTCACTCCAGATTAGAGATGGGGGCAGCTGTGGCAACATGGAGGGCACTCTGCAGTCAGCTTCTGGAATTTCTCTCATACTGCCCCCATCCTCTGCAGCCCCATAGAAGAGGGTCTCCCTATAGCCTGAAGCGCTGGTCCTATACCACAGAACTCCCCTAGCACGTTAATAGTGCGAATAAAGGCCGACATACCTTATATATAAACATTTAACAGACTGGAAAATAAGACATGTTTATTCTCCTGTCTTGAGAAATATTCTTTATAATGACCAAGAAGGCTGTGTTCAAATTTAGAATTTTCGGACTCTTTGGAATTCTATGCAGGAACATAACAGTGTTCAGTGTCAGGTCAGCCCTGACACCAGCCCTGAGCCCACCCACCCTGATTCTCTTCCTAGCCCCACATCTGTCCTGTATCACATGTGGCCTAGACCCCAGGCATGTGAACACCCAGCTCACGTGCCCAAACTGTCCATACACCTTTCCTACAGCTACCACTCGGTCACCCCTCAGGGGTACACACGGGGGCATGCTGTACCCCTGGAAGGGTAGACCTGGAGAAGGTGCTTGTATACGCCCTAAAACTGGTCTTGGGTCATTTGGCAGAGATTTCCAGGGGTTTAGATACCTAAAGCATGATCAAGGAGGGGGATGGAGTGCAGGCTCTGAGTGGACACAGGTGACCTCTCTTGCCCAGGTCTATGCCATTTGCTCTTCTATCCCCAGCACAAGCACAATGCCTGCACACATTGAAAGCTTAAGGGAGAGTCATTGAGTAGATGTGTGTCTGAGCTCTTTACTGAAATATATTGGGTTCGTTCCCCCCAGCATTTCCTCTCTTCTAGCAGGAGCCAGACTGGTCATGCTCACCCTGGGCATTTTGCCAGGTCTAGAGCAGGGCCACCTCTAGTGAGAGGCTACTTCCATCTTTTGTGAAATTCTTCAGTCCATCTAGAGGTGAAGCCAGGAGGCCTGGAGGTGGGAAAAGAGGCAAGAAGAACCACTCTAGAAAGCCTTGAGAGAAGATATCAAATGGCTAACTTGGAAGCAGGGGAGATTGTGGTAGGGCAAAACCTCAGAAGGACATGGCCACGGCATTCCCAACTTCTCAGAAGATTCCCCACCCCAAATGTGGCACAGGAGCTATGGAGCAGGAGACCTGAAGGTTCCTGCGGGCAAGAGCATGGCTGTCAGGGTCTCATTGGTGCCTGGGCCTAGGTAAGGCTCCAAGACTTTCACACAACTCTTGGGGGAAGGAGGGAGGGAGAGTGGTGCATCTGTTTCCTGTTGCTCTGCAACAAACCACCCAGTCACTGAGCCCATAAATCTGCAATTTCAGGGGGATTCAGTGGGACAGGCTTATCTGTGCTCTGTGCAATGTCAGTTGGTTCAGTTGGAGGCTGAGGCTCCTTTTTTGAGATGTGCACTCACGTGGCTAGCAAGTCGCTGCTCAGCCAGAGCTGGAGACAAACACCTCAGTTCCTCTCCATGAGGCTTCTCGGTAGGCTGCTTGGGCTTCCTCATTGCAAGACAGCTGGGTTTCAAGAGCAGAGAACAAGGTAGAAGCACAGGGCTTTTCTGACCTAGCCTTTAATCATCTAGCGTCGCTTCCTTTCTTTTCTATTAGTGGAGACAATCACAAAAGCCCACCCAGTTCAAGGGAAGGGGACATAGTTTCCCTTCCTTGATGATGGGGTGGCAAAGTTCTAGAAGAGCTTGCAGGGTGGAAGATATTGTTGCATATATTCTTGCTGGCCGGGGCTTCAATCTAGAGAATACACCCTGTTCCAAATAGGTCCTCAGAATGACTGGAGTAGAAATGCCTCTGATGGGAACCCAGAGTCTGAATGAAGCTGATTTATTTTTTATTTTATTTTATTTTTTTAAAAAGATTTTATTGGGGAATTGGGGGAGGGGAACAGCACTGGGGAATCGGGGAAGGGTAACAGACAAGTTGCTGTCCTTTTGTTCTTCAGTCTAGTTGTGGAGGACATCGCTTCACTGACACATGTTGATATTAACATTACGCTCTTCCCGGGTGAGGCAGATCAGTCAGCAGCCTCTGGACAGCCGCTCATGGTGGCTCTTGGCAGCTCGCACTGGCTGCTGGCTGCTCACGTTGGCTGCCGGCCACACATGGTAGCTTATGGCAGCCCACTGCCACAGGGGCTGCAGCCTACGCCGTCGCCAGCGACTCACAGCAGCCCAGCTCCAGGTGGAGCTGTTGTTTACTGTCTTAGCTGTAGAGGGCACAGTGTCACTGGCCCTCAAGTGGGATCCTAACCGGGGCCCTGCTGCTTAGAGCTGGAGTCCCAAGCGAGCTCTTAACCAACATGCCACTTGGCCAGCCCCTGAACGAAGCTTATTTAAGGAAAGAGGTAGATAATATTTCTCACACAACCATTTGCGCATGAATAAATAAGCCCCAAGTGGACAATTAGTCTTCAGTATTTGAGTTATTTAGAATCTTCCTTCTTCAGAGTTCCTCAGAATAGAGTTAGCACCTCCCTGCCCTCTACCTGTACTGTTGCCTTCAAGTTATAAATCTAAATAGCACTCATTTGATCCTCATAACAATGACCCTATGAGGTGCATACGAGTATAATGCCCATTTCCAAGATGTAGAAATGGAGGCACTGAGATGGTAACTCGCCCGAGGTCACAAAGAAAGAGAAATGAAAGTTCATAGCCAACCTAACTTTCTGTTGCAGAAACTGAGCCCCAAGGGGAAAGGCCCAAGCTGGGCAGGACGCAGGTGCCCAGATTCTAAGCACCCAACAGAGAGCCCTATGGTCTATCCTTGAAGGCTCACACTGGTCAAAAAGCTGCCCCCCTGCTCCCAAGGCCTTGCAGGGACCCTGCTTCCCGCTGGAGAAGCAGAAAGGATTCTGGTCCTTTGACTCAAGTCTGCCCCGCATTTTGTCCCTTTGCTGAGTCTCTGGCCTGGATGTGGTTAATATTATAGCAGTTCCTCAAGCCTGGGTCTATTTCTAAGCATAATAATTCCTGCATTTGAATGGGCTCAGCAGAACCACAACGTTTACTTTCTTCTCCAAAGGACTGAATGAAGATCTGGACTCGAAACCCAGTATAACTGGGTTGTAGCTGGGGCAGGACCCAAGTTCCCACCGAAGAGACGGAGCCATTGATTCCTTCCTGTCCCAGTCATTTAAGGAAGGCCCCTTAGACCCCTGCTCTGACCCACCTGCCCCTGCTACCTCGGAAGATTCAGAGGTTAATCCCACCCAGCCCTGGTCTCAGCGGGCTTTCAGCACAGTGGGGACACTGACCCATAAGCCAGTGCCTGGTGCCCTGCAATGTTACAATAACAATAGCAATGACAATAGTAATAATAATAATAATAATAGCAGCCTTCATTTTTTTAAAAAGTAAGCTGTTACCATGTGCCAGGTATTTTAAAAATGAAGCTGAGTATACTTAACTAATTTGATAACTAACGTTTGTATAGTACTTTACATAGTATGAAGCTTTGTTTTTTTAAACTGTGGCTCATGGTTAACTATTTGAAACTATTCAGTGATGTCTCCCCATCTATAATTCCCTGTTACACCTGTGATTTTTCTTTTTTGGGGTATCAGCTCAACCCTGTGGTAGGTAGGGGTTGGGCGCCTCAAAGAGTCATGAGCCCACACTCCAATGTATGTTAGTTTCTTTATTTATAATTGAGACATATGCACTCATTTGCGAGCCATTTTGCATACTTTGAACCATACACAAAACCAAAATTGAAAAAGACAAAATTAAAAGGTTATTGAAAATATTCAATGTATATAAAAATAAAGAAATTCCATTATGTTCTCCTTGAACTCCAGTAGATCACGTGGGAGACCATTGGCCATGGCCTCCATTTCCACCAAGAAGAGTTGTGGGAGCAGAAAACAGAGAAAGTGCCTTTGGGCAACACTTTTTCAGTGTCTCAAGGTATGCATAGGTCCCTGGGATGGATGGGGAGATGCTGCAGAAAGGGGATCAGAAACGGGAGCTCTCAGACCTGCCATTGGGTAGAGTTGCACAAAACCAGAGTGAAGTCCTTCCCTGAATTAGGCCAGTGAAAAAGAACACTGCTGTGACCCAAGAAGCCAATGTTGCAGACATTTTCCTCATTGTCCACTTGAGAACACCAAGGCTCGGAGATGTGAGTTGAAAAAGTGTTGAATTTGTCGCCAGCATTTCAAAATTGGGAAATTTCATCTTAACATTTAGATTCACAGCTTATGCTGAAAAATGGAAAAACCCAAACACCCCGATGTGCATTCTGATAGGGCAGCAGTTGGCTAGGCATGAGTGTGGCTGTCCCTGTTTAATGGCAAATGGACACCCTTCAGCTGGCCACAGTCCCCACCACAACTTGCTCATCCAACCTGCTTCTCTCATTTCTGTGGCCTGTCTGGTCCCCACATTCCATGAGCTTGCAATCCTGGTCTCAGCAGATACTGGTTGCATTGGTCTTCATACTGAGAGCTTTCTGGGTAGCAGCAGTGCCACACAGACCTTTGCAGGAAGACAGGGATACCACATGCCTTTCCCCCCTTCTCTCCACCATCCTCCCTATGAAAGCTGCAGTGTTAGTACAGCCCTCCTGTGAGAGAGATGGTTTAGGCTCAAGTATTTGCTCTGCTAACTTTCTAGCCAGGTGACCTTAGGCACGCCTCTTCATCTCTCTGGGCCTGTTTCCTCACCTGTAAGCTGCATGCAATGCACACGCAACATTGCTACTTTAGAGTTATAAGATGGACTAGTTGTCTCCAAGTCATTACTTTCACCAACAGAAATGGAGAGAGGAAAAAAATAAATAAAAATAAAAACTAAAAAACCAACCTTGCCACTCTTCCCTCCAAAATGAGCATTTATCGCCCTCTGGTGTCCACAGCGCTCAGTGCAGCCAATCAAGAGAAGCCTGGAGAGAGACCAGGAGAGGGAAGGCTGGAGGGAGATGGGAGGGAGAGGGGAGGATTACCACCCGCTTCTGGCCTCAGGTCAAGTCAGGCTGCAGGAGCTGAGTGCAGCCCTGGCAAGAGGGTCAGGTGAAGGTAGACATGGAATCAGATCTCCTTAGCAGGTTCCAACTGCAGAGTCCCCACCCAAGGAAACCTGAGCTCTGGGATTTACAAGCCATTGCTTACCTGGCTTACAGTCCCCCTGGGTGGAAAGGCCTCAAGGGTCCAGTGACCCTTATTTAATCATGGTGATGAAATAATATTACCTATAGTAGGCATTATAAGCATAGGAAATGGAATCTGGTTGTTAATGCAGAAAAATTTACTGAAATGCACTTGGAAAGCCCCCTGAATTGTTGAGTGTGGGACTGGAGTTGGCAGGAAAGTCAGGCTCAAGCTGTTTCCAGGAATAAGGTCTCAAACTACATTGCAGAACCGGCCTAATAAGACAGCTGTCATCATCATCATCCTCCACATGACACCCATTTGTCCCAGGAAGTCGACTTTGCAACCCAGGCGTTCATGTCTGTCACGAACCAGCGAAGCACAGAAGCGCCTTGCAGAGTCTGTTTTCCCCACCCCTCGACCCCACCAATCCAAGCCTTGTACGGGAGTGTCTGACTGGGGCAGCCTAGGCCACTGCCTGCGGGCTGGCTGCCAGGGAGGCTGGGAATTCGAGTTCCAGTGCCACTTCAGGAGGTAGAACTTATAATGTGGGGATTTCGTTAAATACAGAAAGACTATTCAAAAGATGCAGGGGCTGCTGAGAATATGATAGATGTCCACCACAGGTCCTGCTGCTGGAAGGCACGCTACATGCCAGGCACTGGTGGGCACTCTCTCATCTAATCCTTACACTGACCTGCTGTGGTGGGAACAATTACCATCCCCAGTTAATTGAGAAGGAAACGAAGGCTCAGTGAGTTTAAATAACTCGAATAAGATCTCACAGCTGATACGTGGCACAGATGGGAGCAAGCCAGGCCTCTAAAACCCAATAGATAGGCTACATTACCTCCCTAAAGTGCCTCCTTTTTCAGAACTCATGTCCTGCTTGCTGAGAATGGGCCATGGAGTCTAGGATGAGGGCATAGAAAGGACTTCAGAGGTCACCTAACCTAACTATCTTTCCAGTGCTACCCCTTAACCGTTTATTAGTTCAGCTTTTGTGAGGGTGTGCTGCAGTAACAAAGAACCCCGAAAATCTCATTGACTTAGAAGAACAAAGGTTTATTTCTCATTTAATGTTAAAGGACCCCTGAAAATTGCTGTGGGTCAAGGGAGGCTCTGCTTCTTGTGTCTTTGTCATTCCCAGATTCAAGATGAAAAACTGGCCCCTATTTGGGATAAGCTGCTCTCACGGGAGAAGACAGAAGAGAAATGGCCAAGGGCCATGATGGCCCTCAACGCGTTGGCTCAGATGTGGCATCTGTCCCTTTTGTCCACATTCCGTTGGTTAAAAGCAAGTCACACAGCTGAACGCCACATGGGTGGGAAGAAAAGTGTCCTCCCTCGGGTTGGTCAATCACATGACAATGAGTAGGACTATTGAATCTGTTTATAGGGACAGGGAGAGGATAATTGGGAACAAAAGACGTTCTGCCACCAGCCTCTCCAGCACTGATCGCTGGATTCCAGGTAACAGAGTTACCACCTGTGCCACTTACACAGCCACTGAATGCAATAAATCATGCTTAATACTCACATTTGACTATAATTCATTCCTTCATTCCACAGATATTTGTTAAGTGCCTCCTGGGTACTGGGCAATATTCCAGCACTGAGGAACTAGCAGGAAACAAAACAGTCAAGGACACTGCTCTTTTTCAGCTTTCTACCTTCCAGCGAAGGGTGGGCAATAATATATAATATGGCGGAATGGTAATACGTGAACAGGAGACTAGTAAAGGAGGGTAAAGGGTAGGAAGTTTCTGGAAGAGGGAAGTTGTTTTGCATAACAGGTCAGGGAAACCCATCTGAGCAGATGACGTGTGAGCGGAGACCTGAATGAAGTGAAAGAGTGAGACCTTGGAGATATCTGGAGGACGAGCATCCCAGCAGAGGGGTTGCATGTGCAAAGGCCCTAAGGCTGAAGCAAGGTCGGAATAAGTTGAGTGTAGGACAAGTAATAGGAAGTGAAGCCAGAGAGGTGTCAGAGGCCCCATGACAGATGGTCTGAGGGGCTTGCTTGGGCTTTAACTCAGAGGGCAGGACTTGAGCAAAGAAATGGCATAATGCAACTTGTGTTTTAACAGGTCCCTCAGGCTGCTGGCTTGAGAACAGACCTTAGAAAGGCAAGGCTAGAGGAGAGGAGACCATTATACTAACCCAGGTAGGAGATGTTCACCTGGACCAAGGTGGTCCAGGGGCCATTCAGAACACATTTATCGATTGTGAATGTGATTGCAGCCCTCAGTCACAGTGGGACGAAACGGGAAAATATCACCAACAAATGAAAAAACCTGGAAGCCATGACTTACTTAGAAGGAAAAGGAAATTACATTCTGTAAAAAGCCCAGTTGAGAAAAGCTCTGACAAGTGAGCACAAAACTGAGTGCTGGGCTTTCTGGCAGCCAGTACAATGCTGGAAATATAAAAATAAGCAGGTCCAGTGCTCTTCAAAGCAAGCTTGATGATGATATACATCTTTATATTTTTGTGGATGTGCCTGGAGTCCACCATGGTGGGTCCATGGGGTCCCTCTAGCCCCTTCTTCCAGCAGCTCTGCTCTCAACTGTTTTGTACATATCAAAATAAGATTTCTTCTGAAGAACGGGTGACACACACGCGCGCGTGCACACACACACACATGCTTGGAAGAAAATGTCTACTCAAAATTCCTTCTCTGACTAATGAACAAAAAGCCTGCTCGAATGATTCTGCAGAAAAATGGCATAAGAACGTTTATGCTGTGAGTGGATCCAGTGAGAAGACTCCTGTGAACGGTGTTTGCATCTCAGCGGTTCTTCCCGAAGATCCACGCCCTGTGTCTACACTGTGTAATGGGCCATGAACCACCGCTATCATCTTCCCCGCCTTATTAAGCGTAAATCTTTTCTATGAAGGAGATAAAGCCTGTGAAGAAAGAAGATGCTCCGAGAGACCTCGAACATCTCATCTACTAATAGAAAAGTTTGGTAATGAAAGAAATGAACAAATGAAGCCATTCACTGGACCACAATGTGCTTCCATCTACTGCACATATATTTTTTTTCACGTATAAGAAAGTAAAGAATGATTATAAACGTGTTGTTGGTTCTGGAATGCATTACCGCATTTCCTGAGCATGATATGGTGTTTTTGAAAAGCCTAGAGAAACATTCAAGTGGTGGACTGACAACCTTCATCCACCAAGGGAGCCCTTGGTCATTGTGTCCACACAGCATGTGCCCAGCGGACAAACAGACCACTAATCAGTCCATTAGGGGTTGAGTAATCAGGCAATTGGTGTTTTAGCTGGTTTAGGTTATGCAGAAATCCTTAGTGGATTATTATATGTGTTTATATAATATTTTGGGAATTGGTTGAGAATTTTGGATGGATTTGGAATACATTATTTTCCCACCGAGAAAAAGAAGAATGTAGTTCCTCATTATGCAAAATTTACAATTTAACACTTCAGACCTGGATTAGATTTTTACGCTGAGGCACACCTCTGTGAATAAAATTAAAGACCCAGTTATGATATCTAATGTTAATGAGTTCTTCCTATGTCCTAAGACTGTGCTAAGCCTTTACAATGTTGTAATTTATTTGATACTTGAAACAGGCCTACAGGTTAGATACCTACGTTTGTTGTAATTAATGCTATTTTAAAGATGAGGAAAAAAAGAGAGAGGCTGAGTACCTATCCCAAGTAATTCCTAGCTTAGTTAGACAGACATTTGTTTTTAATATTGTCCGTATAGTTGACATGTGCATTTTCATAGATACTCGTGTGTGCTCTAAATTTCATCATACGTAATAGTAAAAGAAGGTAGAAGCAGAGGGAATCATTCCTAACTCATTCCAAGAGGCCAGCTTTACCCTAATACCAAAACTAGACAAAGACACTACAAAAAGAGAAAACTACAGACCAATATCTCTCATGAACATAGATGTAAAAATCCTTAACAAAATATTAGCAAATCAAATCCAACAATGTATAAAAAGAATTATAAAACATGACCAAGTGTGATTGATCCCAGGTATGCAAGGCTGGTTCAACATTCAAAAATCAATTAATATAATCCATCACAGCAACAGGCTAACAATAAAAATCACAGTATCATATCAATAGGCATATAGTAGGAAAAGTAGTCACCAGCCTGGAATTCTGAGGAAGAAGAACCAACACTCATTCATGATGAAAAAATAAAAAACTCAGTTAACTAGGCATAGAGGGGAACTTCTTCAACTTCACAAAGAATATCTATCAGAAAACCTTACAGCTAACATAATACTTAATGGTGAGGAACTTGAAACCTTCTTACTAAGATCAGGTACAAGGCAAGGATGTCCCCTTTCACTATTCCTTTTCAATATTATGCCAGAAGTTCTAACTAATGCAATAAAGTGATAAAAGAAAATAAAGTGCACACAGATTGGGAAAAAAGAAATAAAACGGTTTTTATTCATAAAGGACATGATCATCTATGTAGAAAATCCAAAAGAATAAAAACAACAACTCTTGGAATTATTAATTATAACAAGGCTGCAGGATACAAGGCTAATAATGCAAAAGTATCTACCAGCAATCAACAAGTGGAATTTGAAATTAAAAACACAATACCATTTCCATGAGCACCCCCAAAATGAACTATGTAGGTATAAATCTGAAAGATATATACAAAATCTATATGAGGAAAACGACAAAACCCTGAAGAATGGAATCAAAGGAGAACTAAATGATGTTGTAAATAGTGACATCAATGGCGGTGACAGTGGTGATGGTGACCGTGAAGATGATGATGACACTAAAGACAATGATGGAGGCAGTAGTGCTGATGATGAGGGTGGTGACAGTAGATTGTAACAGGAATGGTGAGAATGGTGATGGTCTTGGTGACATTGACGATGGTGGCTGGTAATGGCGATGGTGGTGATTGCTGTTATTGTTATATAACAATATTATACGCTGGAAGGTTCTTGAGGGAAAATTCTCTCTTATGCTGGATGTTTCTTGAGGGAAAAAAATCACATTTATTTCTGTGTTTCTAACATTTTGGACTGTGCCTAACTGGCACATAGTAGGTCTCCGATAAATATACGCTGAGGGAGGAAGGAGTGAATAGCCCTGGCATCTATCTTCCAGGGCAACGCCCCTATTTAACAGCATGTTATACTCATAACCATCCTCCAGGTGTCAGCCTTATCCCTGAAATTGGGCACTTCCAGGTCCTACACAAGGAGGGCCAGGCTCATGGAGGGGCAGATGACACCTGAGGATGATGCTGACCAGCAGATGGGGACAAGGGTGGGGTTCATCTGCATCCAGGAGGAGGCACTGGGAGAGGTGTGAAAAGCCTCACCTGGGCTGTGGAGTCTTAAGTCCTGGGTTCTAGTCCCAGCTGGGAACACCAAGAGAGTCCATTCACCCCTCTGTGCCTCAGTTTCCCCATCTGTCAAGTGGGAGCAATAATGCTATGGTAGATTGGTACTCCCTATCCGATAGTCCGTAAGGGTTTGATTTACTTTCTTGCTTCTTTACTTGTTTTTAAGTTGACCTTTCACCTGTGATTGCCGTAGAAGGCCTGGCATTGGCACACCACCCTACCTCACCAACTCTGGCTCTCTGAGTGGAAATGAAATGAAAAATTCACCCACTTGGAATTCTGAGGAAGAAGGGACAAAGAATGAAGAATAAATGAGATTATCTGTGTTCCCCAAAGATGTCAGAGAGACAGTGGCCCAGATGGACCACACTTCTGGGTGACTCTTCTGTGGCCGCATGAGCCCACCCAAGTAGACTAAAGATCTTTCTTGAGAGGCAAACAGGGTGGAGTTAATGGGATGGGGAGGTGGGGTCAGTGCTCCCCTCACCTCTGTCCCTTCACCCTCCCTGGCGGTGTGACTCGAGCAAGTTCCTTCCCCGCTTGGGCTGTTCTCTCTGTGAAATGGGGTGGGCCTAGGTCAGGAGCTTGCAAGCCTATCTTTAGCAGTAGAAACCTGCTTTGGGTTTCCTGTGGAAGCAGATAAAGCGAAGCTGCCTGGGTCCACCCCCTCGGACCCCTCGTCTTCTGCAGGGACCCTGAGCAGGTCCAATAGCTGAAACCACAGGCCAGTTCCCCGCGGTCACCTCCAAGTGCAAGTTTTGATGACTCTGCAGGTCCTCCTTAGGCTCACTCTGTCCTCCCACAGCCCAGCACCACCTCCCAGACACTTCCCACCTCC
>NW_017731659.1:856353-1031704 GCF_001890085.2 Hipposideros armiger
CGCTCCTTCGACCTCATCAAGACTCTCCGGGAGACCTTCACGGGCGAAGTCATTCCCACTCCTCCCACCCCACCGCCCAGCCTTTCCCCACACTTACAGGCCCAGGGAATGTGAGCCCTGAAGGGAGCCCGTGGAAGAGACCACCAGCTCCTCCTGCATCTCCTTCCATATTTGGGGAAATTTGTCAAGAGGTGAGCAGGGACTAGTCCAAGGTCACCAGGGCCTGGGGCAGAGCTGGGGCTGGAAGCCAGGTCCTCTGACTCCCAGGCCTGAGCTGGGTTCTCTCCACCTTCACCCCACCCCAGCTCCTCACCGCAGAGCCTGTCTCCAGGCCAGTCGGAGAGTGGGCCGGATGTCTGTGGGTGCTGGGCCTGGTGTTTGGGCCAGCGGGAGGCCAGCCTGCCTCCAAAGGTCCCCACCCTCACATACCCCTCCCAGTGGCTAATTAACTCAAGGCCAGGCCCCCCGCAGCTCCCAGAAAGCTCCAGAGCTGAGACCTCATCCCTGCTAACCCCTCACTCCCCAGAGCAGGGGTGAACCAGCCTCCGGGTGCCTGCCGAGGTCACGATCCAGCCCACCCAGCTCTCGCTTCTCCTCCAGGCCCATCTCTCCCCAGTCTGGATGGAGGGCTCTCCTCCAGCTCTTCTTTTATTTCCCAGAGAAGGGGCAGGATGATCCGAGTCAAGGCCTCACAGCACAGCAGAGGCAGAGCCCAGAGCAGACCTGCCCTCACTCTCGGCCCAGCGCGCCACACCACTCTTCCTTTCTGCCAAAGGGCACCCCAGAGGCTGGACCAACACTCTACTCCTGCTTCTGCACCCTCCCAGCTGTGTGACCTTGAGAAAGCCACTTCTCCTCTCTGACACTCAATCTCTTCGTCCCTAACAGAGATAACAGGCTGTTTGGAATATTAAATGAGATAATATGTACAAGCACCTGGCACATTATATGCTAATGTTAAATCATTTTTGTTTTCAGGGGCTCCCAGTGGGAGAAATCGAAATTTCTCTTCTCAGCATTCAAGGCTCTTCAGTCTAGCCCTGGATCTAACTTCTCCCTTCCCTCACCACCAAACTCTTGCTCCCTGGTGCCCACCAGCCCCTTCCCTCCTCCAGCAAACACCCACCTTTGCCTCTGCTGCTCTCCCTCCCTGACCCTGCCTCCGTGCAAATCAAGAGCCACCTTCTCCAGTGTTGTCTGGTTTCTCCTCAGCCATCGCCATCTGCTCCAGGCCTCCGAGGTCATGGGGACCAGCTTAATTCCCCGCCCTCGGCTCACTTTCCCAGCTGCCTTGCCAAAAAAAGGAATAATAATAGCAGCAACAACATGTATTGTAAAAATGAGGACCAACAATGACCTAGGCCCTATCCCAAGCACTTCTTTGTGTATCAGCTGATTTAATCTGCCCAGCAACTCTACAAGGTGGGAGCTATTATCTGCCCCATTTTACAGATGAGGAAATAGAGGCACAGAGAGATGAAGCAGCTTGTCCAGTATGGTACATAGCAGAGCCAGCCTTCAGTCCCAGCCAGGCTAGCTCCAGTCTGGGCTTTTCTGAGGTTCTGGTTGCTGTGGGGGCAGGGGTAGGGTGGGGGGAAGCCATGTTAGGCCTGGCTCAGTCCCCACTTACTGGTTAGCACCACCAGGCAAACCAGAACTCAGACACCAGGCCAGGCTACGCATTGTGCCACCCCAGGAGGCACCATTCACATGGAATGCAGCACGAGGGGTGCCCCCTAGAGCTGTACCATCCATTGGTCCAGCCTGGAGTCCCCCTGCCCTGACCAGGTATCTGCTTTTTTCTCCTATACTCGCTGGAATTCTGCCATCTTGTGGACATATTAGGAATTACCTATGCTCTGCTGGGCTTGCAGGCTATTTGACTTACACACCCACGCCCCAGATTCCTCAAGGATGCACAAGGCCCAGTAAGACCTGGCCCTGCCCTCAAGTTGCTCAGACACCCCAGTACATCCATGCACAGGAGCACAGGTAGGTCCATTCAAACTTTTATCAATCCTCCCTCCAAATGGATGCCTGATCAGATCCCCCATCCCATCTCTCCCACCTCCAGCCCAGCCACCAGACCGTCTCACCATCTAGACAGCTGCGGTGGTCTCCCTGCTTCCTCTAGTGCACCTTCCAGGCCATTCTCAGCCAGCATCTGTTGAAGAAGATCCCATCTTGCTACAACCTTTTGAACACTTTGCCCAGGCTCACCTTGCATGCCCTATCCCCTGCTCTCCTCACCTCGTTGTCACCTACTTGTCCCCGCCACTCACCATGTCCTAGCTGCACTGGCCTTCTTTCTGTTGCTCACATGCACCAGATTTGTTCCTGCCCCAGGGCCTTTGCGTGGCTGTTCTCACTGCCTGGAGTACCCTTCCTCCAGGATGTCATCATCCAGGTGTCAGCTCAAATGTCTCTTCTCAAAGAGGCATCTTTAAGGACCCTAAGGAGGCCCTGTCCCTCCCCCAGTCTCAGACCACAGTGTCTTTTCCTCACAGCTCTTGTCATCTAAAATCATTCGTCCTGTTTCTTGTCTCTCATCTACCCACTAGGGGGCACGCTCTATGAGTGCAGAGTTGTGGCTGCCTCCTTCACAGGCTGTGAACCTCGCATACTTCCTGGCCCTCAGTAACTGCTCAAGAAATATGTGTTACTTGATTGAATGAATGAATGAATGAATGCACAGATGGCATTTTTCTCCACTTTGGGGCACATAAACCCAATGACAGTCAGAGCTGGAAAGCACACAGTAGCTCACAGACTGGATGGCCCATCAACTTAAAATACAGATCTCCGGGCACTTCCACCCTGAGGCTCTGGTTCAGCAAATTCGGAGGGGGGCCCTGAAATCTGCAGAGCTTCCACACTCTACCCCTCCATGTGTCCTAAGTGATTCTGATGCTCTGGCAGTTTACCTAGTTCCACTTTTACAGATGGGAAAACTGAGGCTCAGAGGGGGGAGGAGCTGGCCTAAGATCACACAGAAAGTGGATGGAACCTGATCCAAGCCTGGAGCTCTGAAGCCCTGAGCTGGAGGACAAGCGATGCGGGGGACAGATTCCTTCCGCCCTGGGTGAAGCTAGGCAACAGGGCCCCAGTTCAGGGCCAGGACTGGGGTGAGGCAAGCCAGACTCTGGGGAGCAGAAGGTAAGGAGGCACTTCTCTCTGTGTGTGTGAGTGCCCACCCTGCCAGGAGGGCCTCCTTCAATCCTCTGCCCTGGACACCTGGCGTGCCTCACCCTGGTCCCTCGCCTTCCTCCCCTCCCCCAGCCTGGGTCCTTCTGGAAACAAGGGTTTGGGGGCTGCCTCCCTGTTCCGATGACAGCCCAAGTGGGGAGCTCAAGGTTTTAATTTCTTTGGCTTCTCTAGTCCTGGCGGTCCCACCGAGCAAGGATCCCCCAGCTCACTCCTCACTGGGCTCGTCGCAATTCCTCAGACGCCTGGACAAACTCCTGCCTCAGGTCCTTTGCACTTGCTGTTTTCTCTGGCCCGGATGCTCTTTTCTTAGATACCTGCATAACTCAAGCCCTCGCTTCCTTTAGAGCTGTGCTCAGATTCCCACTGAGACCTTCTCTGTCCATCTTGAGTCAGGCAGCGACCCCTCCTCCAATTGCTCTGCTTTGCTTCCAGAGCACACGCCTCTACCGTGCTGCATTTATTTTACTTACTTCCGGTCTGTCTCCACTGGGGCGTGAGTTCCACCGAGCAAGTACTGTGTCTATTTCTTTTTAATTGCTTCATCTCTAGCACCAGAACCGTGACTGGCACATGGAAGGAGCTCGAGGAACATTTATTAGACGAATGAATGGAAGAGGAGCAGGGCTGCAGCCTTTGGCAGGGAACAGTTTCCAGTGAGGCTATTACCATTACTTTGTCTTCATTGTATTTGTTTTTTCTGGTTACCTTTTATTTCTTATGGCAAGTGATACTGAGTTTTTTTTTCATTTGTGGAAGTGATTTTAAATTTCTTTTTAAAGCAAATATATTTAACTGGGAAAGTACATTTATTTAAAGATGAATATTTAGTTAATAGAGTTGCAGGTGGTATGGGGGCATGACAGCAATTAGGAAGGTGGGACAGGAGTGACCAAGGCTGCGTGACTGCTGGAGGCCAGGCCTCCCATGGGACAGGTGCGGAAGCTGAGGCCCAGAGGCCGAGGGACTTGTTCAAGGTCACACAGCAAGTACTGACAAGGTGAGCACTGATCTTCTGATTCCAGGTGTGGCTTTTCCATTGCTCTTCTACATTGCCTGTTCCGCCCATCAGTGGATACCTAAGGGGGGCCCTGTGCTGGAGATGATAGGCCTGAGGACAGTCTAGAATGATTTCATCTCCAACACCAGAATAGTGTCTGGCAGCGGGCACTTGTTAGATGCATGATAAAAGAGAGAACAGCAGACCCGGAGCCCCATGTCCTCCTCTGGTGAGCACCCAGTGCTGCTGGGGAGAGAGATCAGGCCTACAGCAGCAGGGTCAGGCGATGGAGGGAGGTCACATACAGTAAGGAGATGCCCAGGACAGAGAAACAGTGGAGGCGGTGGGTGCTGTAAATAGGGCGGTGGGCATGCCCTTAGGGACCGGGGAGAGCTGGGCCACCTGGGGCCGACTGGGTTGCAGGAACACAAATAGCAGAAAGCAAATGGATTCCTTCCTCCTGAGGACATCCGTGGCAGTGGGCTGTCAGTGTGGGGGTGAAGGCAGGCCCCGCATCTGACAGCTCTGGCTTGGAGTCCAGCCTCTGCCGCTCACCGACACCATCGTCATCCTCCTCCTCATCTCCCTCCCTCTCCAAAGGGCTGAAGTCAAGACCAAACAAGAAAGTCTCCATAGAGTGTTCACTGTACCATCTGGTCCATAGATGGAGCTCGGAGAATGCTAATGGCTGGTATTTTAGGGTAGGGATCAGGTTCAAGGATGGGTTAAGGGCACCAGGACGTCTGCTATGCACATTTCTTGGTAACAACTTTCTGAGCGTGTCCATTTTCATTTTTTTTTTAGGAGAATCAGTGACACTAAAGGTCCTGCCCCTTTGGGGTTGGGGTTAGGGAGGTGGGAGGCTGGGAAGCTGAGTCAGGAGGCTGGAGAGGGCCCAGGATTAAAAGGAAGGGGAAACTATCTCAGAGGGGTCAAACCCATTGCCATGACCACACAGCTGGTTGAGGACAGAGCTGGGATTAGAGGGAAAGTGTGTAGGTCCCACACTCTATGCTCTGCCCATAGCTGCTAGCTGCTTCCAGGCTCAAGAATTAGAAATTCACCTGCATCGGCCAGGTCTTTGAGACGTGAGAGCTCCTCCTGGCATTGTTGCTGAGTTGGACCTGAATGACTCAGGCCTGAACCTAAGCCTCAGTTTGCCCCTCTGCCCAATGGGGAGAAAGGGGATGCCCACTTCATCTCATTTAAATGAAAGTCAAATGAAACTGTTCTTATTTTCCTTTTACTCCTCTTCCAATGATTTTGACTGCTGTGATTTCTTAGTTGCCTAGCTCAGCCTCTGGAGGCCAGGGGACACCTGAGTTAAAAACAGACGCTGCTGACTGCTTGGAGACTCGGGGAGCGGGGTCTCAGAAGCCAGGCCTCAAGGCTCTTTGGAAGCATGGGGAGGCCTTTCTCAGGGCCCCGCCTGGGGAGGTTTTATGGTTTGGCCTGCAACGTGGTGAATTGCTAAATATGCAAATTATGGGTACAAATCTGGGGGTGGCAGGAAAGGCTGCCAGGCAGGGTTAGGGTGTGCTGGAGGTCTGGCTGCAGGACCATGTGTGTGGGTGGGGCCCGGCTGCTCCAGATGGGGCTGCACATGTGCCTGTGGGGGGAGGGGCTGCAGCGGCACAGCCTCCTCCCCACCTCCTCACCCTCCTTGTGCCTCCAGGCCAGGCCAGCTGACTGTTCTCCCCCAGGCAGCAGCTGCCAAAAACCCTCTCATGCTGGCTCATCTGAGTATCTGGGACAATGGGAGAAGTGGGTGGGATGGAGAGGAGGGACCCTTTCGTTGTTCAGATGGGGAAATCAAGGCACAAAGATGTAGGGTTATGTACACCGGACCACACAACAACTTCGTGACCAGGTCTGAGACCAAAGGCTGGTCTCTTGGCTCTTGGTCAGCACGGTGCATGACTGGGCATGAAGAGGGATGACTCAGACGGCGGCAGCTCAGGTTATAGCCCGAACAACGCCATGAACCAGGGTTATGGTCACTGTCACGCACACGAGGAGCATGAGACACCCTGCCCGAGGGCCCTGGCTGGGGTGCGATAGAGCCTGGTTTGTCCCCAGGGCTGGCCATTGCTGGGAGATTCATGTGGACTCCTCAACAGAGCTGGGGAGGGAGTCCTCCCGGGGGACGGGGGGCGCTGACACAAGGACGCAGGGGTGGCGTGTCTTCCTTAGATTAGGTGGACGTTTCATGGCAAAACAAACTGGGTTGCCTGAGGGGAGAGGGATCAGGAGGCAGTCCTATTTTAGGGGAAAGATTAGCGCGATGAAACTAGAGAAGATCCTACCGTCCCAAAGGCATGGATAGGGAAGGGCGTCATCCCTCCCATTTTTCATGTAGGAAAAGCAAGACACAGAGAGGGACAGTCATTCATTCAGGGACCACAGCAGCGGGATGGACTGTCAGCAAATGAACTCAATCTCTTGGGTTCCTTCCCAGGCTACCTGGGGAGAAAGGAGATGCTTCTGAGAGCTGAGACCTGAGCCTTCCTCTTCCTTAGCTAAGGTGCAACTTTGGCCAGTGTCCTCACCCTGCCCCCCCCAGCCCAGGGCCTCTGAGCAGGACCTGACCCCATGGCCAGTCCTGAGAAATATGCAGATCAGGGGTGACTGGGGCTCCCTCCCCATCCAGCCAATCCCTCTCCTCTCTCTAACCCCCTCCCCCAGGAGTCCTAAACCATGAGAGCCTCACCTCAGTGCCCTTTGCTACAGGGCAGAGGAAATGGGTCCATGAACCCCGTTCTTCCCAGCTTCCTGGTTTGGGGTCCTAACAGGGACCAAGGTGGTGTGGAGAATGGACTGTAGAGGCTCAAAGTAGCAGGAGGTCGGCATGTAAGGGCAAATCCATCAACAGGAAATAAGAAATGGAGTCAAGAACACTGGGACCCGGGAAACAGACCCCACCCAGGCGTCTGAGTCAACAAGGTGTTCCCAGGATGCCTGGGTTTTCCCTCAGGAAAAAAAGGGTGACAGGTGAAAGCAGATTCTGCCATCACTGCTGGGGGGGTCTCGGCCCCCACCCCTCCCTCCATCCTTCCATCCTTCACAGCAGGATGCCCACCCACTCACAGAGCCCCCCACCATTCATGGCTTCTGTAGAGGCATTCTCAAGAGTGGAGTAAAGCAGGCATGAACTGGGCACCTGACAGGCCTAGGTATGAAGCTGAGTCTCTTTTGTTAGCTGTGTGACCTTGAGAAAGTAACAACCTCTCTGAGCCTGTTAGGGCTGCCGTATACCCGGCATCCAGTAGGTGTTCATTAAAATAGCTGTCCCCTTCACTTGTTTCCTCTTGATAGGAAACTTCTGCTGCCCTGGCCGTCCTGTTGCCAATATCCCATAGACTCCTTCGTCTCCCAACTTACTTCTTCCCCAGTAATAACAAGACTTTAGGGAAGTGAGTCAGTAGCAACATTAGCTACCATGCCCTGTGCTGGGTGTTCCCATTGCTGCTGAGGAAACTGAAGCACAGAGAGGTAAAGTCGCTTGCTCAATGTCAACAGCAGCTAAGAGACCAAGGGGACTCGAGTCCATATCTACGCAAGTCCAAGGCCTTGTCTTTCCAGTCCACGCCGCCATCTATCTCTACCTATAATGAATCAGAGACAAACTTCGGACTCAAAAAAGATCACCAAGGTGAGGTTGGGGTGGGGTGGGGGTGTCACTGGAACCATGTGGATCAGGGCGCAGGCTGGTGGGGCCTGGAGAAGGGAAGTGGCACTCTGTGGAGGAGGCTCCAAGGACAGCGTTTGTCTCCCCCCAGCTGAGTCCACACCTTGAGCACGCACTCACTGTCCCAGTTCTTTGCTCCCGGGAGGGCAGACATTTCTTTTTTGCCTTTGGGGAAGTGGGGCTCCTGTGTTTTCAGAGGAATCTTTGAGCTTCAGAAAGTTCGGCCCCACCCCCTCCAAGTTAGCCACCAAAGGAGTGCTTTCATCCTGAGCAAGGAACATGTTCTCCCCATGTCATTTTATTGAATTCAGCAGAGCCTTTTATTTCTAATTCAGGAAGTGTCCTGACAATAAAGACATCATCGATATATTAGCTCACTTCTTCAAAATTTCAAGCGCATTCTGGAGAGAGATTTTCCAAATGGAAAACAACACTGCAATAAAGTGAACAGTGTGGTCCTGGCTGTCACCGCTTTTATGGTTGGGCTTTGAGCAGGGAGGGAGTGCTAGAGGAGGAAAAAAAAACCCCAAAAAACAAACAAAAAAAAAACCGGTAAAGAAAAATGAACAAACCAACCGGGAAGGGAAGGGCTAACTCCCACCAGCAAGGCGTTCCTTCCAGAATCAGCCTCCATGACTAGGCATTGCTTCATCTCCATCTGCTTTTGCAAAGAAATTACAAGAAGCAATAGCTATTCGTTAGAGCCCTTGGCCATGCTTTTAACTCTATTGACAACCCCACGGGAAGACATTCTGGCTCATTCTCTAACTTCCCAAGGTCACTGATATCTGGGAAGCCTTTTACTGAATACAGGCGGCCTTGTTAGGAATGATTTGCAGGCCTCGTTCCATTCAGGCCGCCCAGCCCACTGTGGAGGGGGGTGGTCGCCCTATTTCACTGGTGGGGAAAGCTGAGGCTGTCAGAGGCTACTGGCTTGTCCAGTGTCACACAGCTAGAAGGCAACTGAGTCAGGATGGTGTCCCTAGTGCTCTGACCCAAACCCCTTGCTGAGAGGATGTGGGAGGGAGCCTGACAGGGGGAAGAGGCGCCCAAGGCTCTGGTTCCTGGCGGGCAGCCAGGGGGCCGCTCCAGACTGACACCCCTCTTTTCCTTCAGTGTCAATGTGGGGCCAACTTCTCCTTGGTGGGGATTCATTTTTCATTTATTCGACAGATACTTTGGAGAATCTTCTAGAAGCCAAGGCTTGTGCTAGTGCAGGGATAAAGTAATAAAAACAGCAAGACCCCAGCCTCTTTGATTTTCAGGGGTCAGGGCCCTTTCCTCTGCCACCCCCAGGGCCTCTCCTCGCTAAAGAAGGGGCAGCTGTGGCCCTGATCGGCCTCAGATTTTTTCCCCCACCTACCAGGAACAGTCCCCAGAGAGGCGTGGGACTGAGGCCGGCCCTGTGAGCATTTGCTAGTACCTCTCACTCCCTCCCCACAGCCCCTGCCCCCCTTTACCCTCACCCCCACCTCTGCCCCAGACCCTTTTGGTTTCAGCTCTGCCTGGGACAGGCCAGGGGCAACAGAGCCCCCAGGGAGCCTGGAGCAGAGGCCACGAGGGGGTAAGGGAGGAAAGGGGGGCAAGCAGAGGTGTGTTTTGAAATCTGCTTCCTTTTGGCCACGCTTGAACTTCCAAGCGCTGGGTTTGACTGACAGGCGCAGAAAGGGAGCTCTGGTTCCCTGTGGAGCCCGGGGCTGAGATGGAGGGGCTCCACAGGGGTTGGGGCTCCAGGGCCAGAAATCTCTGCCCTTCCTCCCCTGCTCTCAGCCTGCGAGAGCCTGGGGATCGGGGTCCCTGCAGGCCAGGGCCCAGGTGGAGGTCTTGGAGTCAGAGACAGGAGCGCCCCAGAATCGCAGCATGTCTGAGCCCATTACAGCAAGTCTGATGACAACAGCACCGTCAGCAAGGACAGGCAGCGTTTATTGAGTACTTACTGTTTATACTTTAAACACATCCTTACTAAATGAGTTTATGTTGTAAAACATCTTAGAATAGTGCCCAGTGCCCAGTGAATACTAGACGCATATGCGTTTGTGAATGGATAATACGTCAAGGTTTCCGCCTGCCATTTGTCTGTTCAACTCAGATCTGTCCCCTGCGCGTCCTTCATTCTGTACTGTGTCTCAGGGTTGAAACCTGCCAAACTACATCTCCCAGGATCCCTTGTCAACCAGCTTCCTGTCAACCTTGGACAATGGGAAGAGCTAGGCTACTTCACCCCAACCCCCCTTCTGCTTTGGTGGCATCTTGGGCAATGGTTAAGTCACCCCTGCAGTTCCAGGTCCTAGAGACAGGCCCGCCCTCCAAGTCCCCTGCTTGACTGTGATTCCAGGGTCTCCCACTGATCTTGGCTCCTGAGTTCTGGTGTCGTCCCTTCTTCCTTGGTCCCTCTAGTCCCAGAGATGTTGAAACTTCCTGCAACTCCCTGAGTTGCCTCGCCATCCCATTCAGGCCCTTCAGCCCTTCCAGCCCCAATACAACGAGTTCCCTGTATTAAATTCCCTCTGTTGAAATACCTGCGTGAGTTCTGGCTTCCTGACTGGATCTAATAGAAACCCCTATCTGTCATGTTCAAGTCCCTGCCTTCAAGAAGCTTATAATCCAGTGGGGAACAAGGCATTCACCCAGTGGTCACATAAATACCTATGTAGGTACAGCCAACTCAGAGTTTATGAGAAAACGCTTTACCCAGGGGGCCTGGATCTCCCCCTGGGGTCAGGCAGGCGCCCCCAGGAAGAAATACGTTTTCCAGGCACTGCATTAGATGCTTTCCGTGCACCGTTTCTCAACCTTGTGGCAGTTTTACAAGGTAATGCTATTATCTTCATTTTGTGGATAAAGGCCCAGGAAATGTACCCTTCTACCACAAGCCCACAGTCCTGTGGGGACTGGGCTGGGACTGGGACCTGGATCAGCCCGCTCTTTGCATGTGTCCACACTCCCTACTGCCTGGAAGCAACATTTCACACAGGAAGGGATAGTCTGAAGGAGACAGTAGCTTTCTCATAGTCACCAAACAAGGAAAAGCGAGGTCACCTTGCTTCGGTGTGGATCCCAGGACCACCTCTGCCCTGTGAAATGTTCCACGTCACTGCTCAGCTGCAGATTCAGCGTTTTCTCTCCTCTTCTCCGCCTCTCCACAGCTTCCCTCGAACCCCAAGGCTGAGGCAGCATCTGAAACCACAGTTCTGGGCCCACTGCCAGAGCCTGCCCCCTCAGTGACCCCCTTCCCACTGTCCTGGGTTTCTGAAATTCACTCTCTGTCTCAGGGGAAAGCTTTGCAGACCTCCTGAGGCCGTCTCGTGTGTGTGTGTGTGTGTGTGTGTGTGTGTGTGTGTGTGTGTGTGTGTGTGTCTGTGTGTGCGTGTGTGCTTACCTGATGTTTATCTCCCTTGCAGTAGAAGGTGGGGGCAAATAAGGCCCTTTCTAAGATTAGAGGAGCCCCCAACCCACACTGGGAGTCAGCCCTCCTAAGATTAGTTACTGAAAGTATGGGTATGACCTCCTGCTGCAGAGGGCACACATTGGTGGGAGTTAGAGAATGTGGGTGCTGGGAATCCTGGGGGCTTTTCAGGGCACAATAGCCCCTGTAACAGGTGCTGGGGACACAGAGAGGGGTCATGGCTTTCTGGCTAGGAGCCGAAAGGGACAGAGAGCAGACCCAGAGAGAGCTGGAGAGGCAAGACTCCAGGACATCTGGGCTGGGGGAAGCTGTAAAATCTTCGTGCAGGAAGAAAAGGCCTGGCTGTGCATGGCCCTGAGGTCTCTGATGGCAAGTCAAGGCCTCAGGGAACAGGAAGCTTGGCTGAGAAAGAGCTGGGGGAGGGACCCTCAGCCGCTGAGAGAAGCTGGCTTGTGCCTCCTCCTCGAGCAGATGGGGACACTGAGGCTGAGAGGCTGATGATTTATTTGAGGCAGAGACTGGGAATGGACTCTCTCAGTCTTTCAACTTTCCACCCCATCATTCCTAGATGGAAGCCAACCAGGAGCCACCTCTTTAAAATCCTAAACGCCTTAGCCAACTTTTCTGAGCAAGCAAGAAGCAACCCTGAGCTATAATAGCCAGCATTTATTAAACTCTCACCATGTAAAAAAACTCACAGCCATCATTCCGTGTGTCCTCAGAGTAACCCCATGAAGTAGATGCTATGCTCAATTCCAATTTACAGATGTAGAAACTGAGGCTACGAGAGGTTAAGTACTTGCCCAAGATCACTTAGATAGGAGGTGGCAGATACAAGATTTAATGCAAAGATTGAGGGCTTGCTGTGGTGTCACCAAAGGCTCCTGGAAAATGGCCCCCCTCATGTGCCCTTGAGGCAGCCACTCATAATTAACCCAAATGGGACCATCAACAGGGGGCTCATCAGCTCTCTTTGGCATCCTGGGCTCTGTACACACTGTTGTTCCTCTGTCTTCATTCATCCATCCATCCATTCCCCACTCAACAGGTCTTTATTGACCATTTACTACATGCCATGTGCTGGAGATTGATCACAAAACAGTTGTCATCTCCACTTTCATTGTGTTTATATTCTAGTGGGAAAGATAGAAAATAAACAAAGGAATACATAACACAATACCCAATACTCATACTGCTATTAGATAATCACAAAAGGGGATAGAGATGGAAAGGGAGGTCTTTTAGACTAAGGGGTCAAGGAAAGTCTCTCTGAGAAGGTGACATTTGAGGAGAGCTGTCAGGGAAGTGATTTATCCCAGCATGAATTAATTATTCTCTCAGGATCTGTCTAATGTCTGTCTTTCCCACCGGACTGTAACTCCGTGAAAACAAAACATTTGCCTGTCTTGTTCATGATGGTATCTCAAAGCTTAGAAACAGTGCCTGGCACACAGTATGTCCTCAACAGTGTCTTGCACTCAGTAGGTGAATGGGTGAATGCATGACTGAATGGTGGATGAATGATGAATCAATGTATGATGAAGGGAAGAGGTGGAGGCAGAAAACCTTTGCAGGCCCAAGTGCTAACCTTGCTGCTGCCCCAAAGGGGTTAAAGACACGTCCATTTCCTCCTCAGAGCCTCCCTTCCTTCCCAAATAGTGAGTGAAGGGGATGCTTGACTGATCCTTTGGGACAGGTGTTGAGAATCCCAACTTATTAAACATCTGGACCCAAAATAGACAGTTAAAAGATTCGGCAAGCAGCAAGGCTTTAGGGACTGGAGGGCCGACAGGGAAAGCTGGAGACAGGGCCGGCTTGCCTTGCTCCAGCTCCTCCCAGACAGCCTCGAAGGGCCGTCATCCACACCCCTGTTTGCAGCGAAGCCCCCGCCAGGGAGGCTGAGGTGATGGGAGAAGGCTGCTTCCTAACATCTGTGCCGACCCTGGAGCTGCAGGCCCGGACAGGAAGGGGAATGTAGCGGGCACCTCCAACCCCAGCACGGAGGGCCGTAGGTGGGCGGAGGTCAGGGCCACCTGGGGGCATCCTGAGCTCAGGAGAGACCATGCTGGCTGGTGGCCAGGGGCTTTATTTTATCAAAGAGAAAGATCCTTCCTGGGGTGGGGGGCTGTTAGTGAGGGCCTGGGATTTGGGGAGGCTCCTCTCCTCCTGCAATGGAAAGGCCCACTCGCAGAGTCCCAGAATCCCCCAGGCTGGCTCTCCTGAGCTGAGATTGGCCTGAGAGGGAGGTGCTGTGGGAATAGCTGAGGCGTCTGGGGAGAGGGTGGGACACCTGATAGCGCCGGCTCGGCCACCTGCTGACATGTGACCCTGGCAAAGCATGTCCCCTCTTTGGACCTCACTTTTTCAGTCTTTAAAATGGGGTGATCGTATGAATGCTGACCTCACAGGATTGCTATGGGGCTCACATTGGAGAACGTATACGAAGCCACATGATTGTGCACATGCAAAGGGTAGGCACTGAGTGATAGAAAAAGAAAAACCTTGTTCTGTGTTGACTGATTTTTTTTTTTTCTCCCAGGCTGGTGCTTAACTGACTAGCTGAGCACTTGTGTTTTGGAATCAGACAGATTCCATTTGAATCCTGGCTAATGATTCTCTGAGCCTCAGTTTCCATGCCTATAAAATAGATGAAAACAGTAAATAGTAAAATAGTAAAACACTTCACACAGCCACTGGCACACAGGAAGTGCTCATTAAATGGTTTGGTTAGTATCACGGAGTAAATTCTGAGGGTGTCGAGATGGAGAAAAATGGGCTCCCTGCCCTCAAGCTCATAGTTATTTGGGGACAAACATCAATTGATCATGGAAGAGGTTGGTAAAGACTGTGGGGGTGGGGGGGTGGGGACTCTGAGGAAAAAGCCCCACACTGCCTGGATGGAGCAGGGATGACAAAGAAAGCCTTCCAACAGCAGGTGGCACAGACACCAAGGCTGTAAGGATGGGTGGGACTTCTCTAGGGCAGCTGGCACCAGGCAGAGGGACCTGCACAGGTAAAGGCGAGAGGGCTGGAAGAGCAAGTGGGGTGGACGAGCACCGAGGCACGTGTTGGCTGAGGGAAGACAATAGAGGGAGCCACGTGGAGACTCTCTACCCAGAAGTCCTCAGGGGCCAGACAACGTAAAGAAGGAAGCCAGGCCTCACGCCCCTCTATGCGTGACCCCAGTCACCGCTGCCCCGTGGGGCCTGGCCTGGCTTCCCCTCTATTGCGCAGGGCGGAAATCCAGCAGGGGCAGCCAGGCTGACATCAAACCCTCCCACCGCAGGCCTGGCCTCAGCCCCTCTCCAGGCCTTAACGAAGCCATAAATCCCCGGGCAGGGTGGTGGGAGGGGCAGGCCCCCGCACATGTCCCGGCGGCCGGACAGAGGCCGGCATCTCTGGCTGGCGGTGACTGAGCGTCCCGACACCCCATCACTCATCCCCCACGCCCAGACTCCCCCACCTCGGCAGCAGCCCATCTATCTCAGCCAGAGGCTTTCAAGTCCAGCCCCAGGCCTCTCTGCTTAGTGTTAAGATGAGCCCCGGCTCACGTGGACTGTTCTTATTTATCTTCGCGTTCGTCCCCCTGTGGCCATCACTCTGCGAGTTGGCCCCAGATCTCAGGACAGGCCTCAGAATGCGATCCTCCTCTGCCTTCCTCTCCCACCCCCACCTGGCAATGCCCGGAGAAGGTCTGCAGCCGAGGGCGATTCCTCTTAGTCACAGGCCTTGCTCACGGCGCTATCTCTTGGCAGCCTTACAACAGCCCTTGGAAGCACTAGTGTCTGTGCTTTGGACCAGGGAAACTGAGGCACAGAGCGGTGGGCGCCTCAGCTCAGGGCTCGCCTGACTACCTGCCTCTGCCACCGGTACCAGTGGCCCACCGTTGGCCAAGTCACGCAAGGCCTTGTGGCGCCTTTGTGTTGCTGCCCTGCAGGTTTAGGCAAATCAGTTCATATCCATGTCCTCTGCTAGATTGGGAAGTCCTCCAGGCAGGGCCCAAGCTGCCTCAAGACCCCCAGCCCAATCTCAAGATTCCGGACTCGGGCATAGGAAGGGGACTTAGTGCCGGGTTCAGAGCAGTTATTCTGGAATCACACAGGGCCTGAGCCCTGACTCTCCACCTCCCAGCTGGTGACCTCAGGGAGCTGTTGACGTCTCCAAGTGTCAGTCTCCAAATGTGCAGAATGAGGACAAGTAACAGAGCCCGCACGGTAACCCATGGCAACTTCCTGGGACCCTGCGGGCACAGAAGGCCTGTGACCGCGTTTGTTCTCACAGTCACCCTCCCAGGGACCCTCTACCTGGGGTCCTCAGAGGGGTGATAGAGGTGGGTGTCATCCCCTAGTCCTGACAGTTCTGGGGCCCTTACAGCCCCGTCTCAGGGAGTCCTGCTGGACAGAGAGCATTCCGTCTTGGAGGAGGTTGGAATTCCCAGAGCCCAGTATGGACACGGCCGCCACCTCAGAAGATGGCCATAGGCGTCTCTGAGGCATAAGAAGGGCGGGGGCGGGGGGATAAATGAATTATTACTTTGAGACAAAGTTTGTTCAAGAGATAAGACCTTTCAAATCATGGGCTAATAAAAGCTGCCTTCTTTGGGGAACAGGCTAGGAGACCCTACTGTCGTACAGCCCCAAGCCCCGTGCACCGGTCCCAGCCCTGTGTCAGAGGCCCCTGTCAGCCCTCGGAATGTGGTCCCATCTTTAGTGAGGCAGCTGAGAGCTACGGAGGTGGCATGACTTGCCCCCGGCCACACTGGCGGAAGCGAGGCCAGGCCTCCACTCGGCATAAGTAGAGGCCTTAAGGAGAAAGGCACAAGCGCGAGCTTTGGAGTCGGGCAGACCTGGATCCCAGCCTGGCTCTGCTACCTACTGCTGGGAGATTTTGAGCAAACCACATCCTCTCATCTGGAGAGAAGGTGTGAAACCACTTGAGTGAGTTAAAAAGCATGTCTCCAGGTGATCTGGCTCTCGGGTGCATTTTCAGAGATGGGTCCTGGCACTTCCCGACACCAGAGGGTCTCATGGCCCAGATCCCACGTCCTCCATCAGCAGCTGCAAGGCCAAGAGCCATGGCCCGGCTGTCACGGCGAGGTGGAGCTTCCCAGGACACAGGCCCTTGTCTTGTGCTGCCTCCCAGATGTGGAGATCGCATTTGTCACGGAAGATGGCCTAAAGATGCTTGTGTCTTTGATTCTCTGGTTATAATGCTCTGTGACCTTGAGGCAAGGAGGAGGAAGGAATAAAATGGGTGGATGAGAACCGGCGAGTTTAGCATTAGGCAGCACAGACACGCAGGCCTCTGTTTCCACACCTGTAAAATGTGTGTCAAGGGTGGTGATTAGATGATCCCTTAGGACCCGTCTAGCTGAGGGCTGGTGCAGACCTTCCCAAGGCTGGGGCAGAGGACAGGTGTCTCTGTGCCCCTTCCCACTGTGAGATGGGCAGACCGCAGGAAGTCAGCACCAGGAGAAACTTGAGTGACCACCTTCTTTTGCAAATGAGATACAGGAAAGGACTGTGAGAAGGAAAAGGACTCACGCAATGCCACATGGGATGTGCATGGCAAAGACCTGGGAGCAACCCAGGAGTCCTGACCCCATCCAGGGGCTTACCCACTCGCTACGCCATGCTGTGTGCAGGAGAGAGCCCAGTTGTTGACTGAATGAATGTGCACTGAGAAACTCCAATCTCCTCCTGCCTTCTCTCACTCCCTTCCTCCCTTCCTCCTTTCCTTGATTCCTTCTTTTCTCCTTCCAACCTCCTTCCCTCTACACACAAGCAAGCCCCCACCAAATGTCTCCTCTGGGCCAGGCCCTGTCCCGGATACTGGGGCCACCAAGCTCAGCTGACCTCATCCTTATCCTCTGGTGGCTCTCAGACACGTGGACAAGATCCTCTTGGGAGCCCCGAGCCCCTGAGTGGCCTCCAGGAGTCCCTCTCTCCCTGCATACCCCACCCAGGATGGGAAGGGGTTAAAAAGCAGGGGGCAGAGTAAGCCCACTCGCCTGCCCGGCCGGCCAGGGGTTTGGTGTGTTCTGGGGGCTTGCTGTGTTTCTTTTTCTCCTCCTCCTCTCTCTCTCTTTTTTTAAAGAAACATATGTCACTCGCCATAACTCATGCGCTTATTATAATCATGACCATATGCTTAATGGGATGTAATAAAACCACTGCTAACCTGGCCCTGCTCGCAAATCTCTCCCTCTCGCTCCCACTCTGCCGGCCAGTCTGCCTGCCCTTGAACTACTTCAACGTTTTTCCATGACAAGACTGCCCTGAGGAAAAGGGAGAAAAAAGGGGGAGTAAACACAGTCATTCACTTTTCGTTCATTCATTCATTCATTCATTCATTCATCATTCATCACTCATCCATTCACTATTTATTGAGTACACCAAACACAGAAGATGAGACAGTGAATGAGGACAGCCACCGCCTCTGTCCTCATGGCCCCTGTCCCCCTCTGCCCTTTAGGAGGAAAGACAGATTTAATTTAAGTGTAATTAAACACTTAGTTAATTACAGCTAATAACAGAGGAGAGTGCACTATAGGAAGGATTGCCAAGACTGGAGTGTTGCCTTCAAGAGCAGAACCATGACTATCTAATGCATGTATGTACACTCAGTCTCTAGTAGATCCTTTATGAATATTTGTTTATTGAACGAATGAATGAATGAATGAATGAGTTGTAGGTCAGAGGAGGCTTTCCTAAAGAACAGAGGTTGATTTCTAAGATAATGTCTCCAAAGTGGAGTGGACAGGAAGAGCCAGTGGGAAACATGAAGAAAACAGCAGAGCTTCTATCGATTTCTAGTTCTCAGTCTTAAAAGGAAGAAACTAACATTTGCTCTGATGTTTTATATACAGATCGATGGTAGAAATGTGGTGTATGTATGACATGTATAAATGGCTCTACATACAGTGTGTGGGGGTGGTGTATGTGCTCAGTGTTGTTATTGCTGGGAAGAAGTGTGTGATCAAAAGAGTTGGCAGACCCCTTGTCTTAGCTTAGGCTGCCATAACCAAATACCATAGACTGGGAGGCTTAAACAGCAGGCATTTATTTCTCACAGTTCTAGAGGCTCAGAAGTCCAAGATCATGGTGTTGGCCACTTGGTTCCTGGTGAGAGCTCTCTTCCTGCCTTGCAGACAGCCACCTTCTCCCTGTGTCCTCACATGGCCTGTGTGCTCATGGGTGGGGATAGTCTCTTCTCTCGTTCTTTTCCTATAAAGCCACCCATTTTATCAGATTAGGGTCCAATCCTTAAGACCTCATGTAACCTTAATTACCTCCTAAAAGCCCTATCTCCAAATCCAATTACATTGGGGGTTATGGCTTCAACATATGAATTGCAAGGGTGGGGGGCATCCCTGCTCTAATGGATGGGAGGGTGAGGCTCTGAGTCAAGGGTGAAGGTACTAGGCAAGCGGCCACTGACTGGGTGATATGAGTTTGGGGATATGAGGAACAAAATTCCTACCATTACATTATCCATTTCTAGCAAAGCATTTCTTCCATCTAGTCCATCATCATGCTGGCATGAACCTAATACTCTTTCAGATGCACAAAACAATATGGGTGGTAGAGCCAGAGTGTGATATGGGACTCCAAGCCCGTGGGGGTTCTGGGCAGCGGGACAGCTCAATGGAGGTGATAATAACATGGAAAAGTAGCGGAGGTGTAATGTCACAGTGTGTGCCCCAGACAAGTACCTCAGGTATAAAACTTGAGTCTCAATTCTTCTGATGCCAAGAACACCCCACCCAGTCCTCCCTCGCCAATCTCACCTGGCCCCAGCTGAAGGCCCAGCTTGGACACCTCCCAGAATCCACTCGGGCCCTCCTGTGGCCTATCCTGGGGGAAGATAGCACACAGGGTGATCCTTTTAAAATATATAGATGAGCATGTCACTTCCCAGCTTCAACTTTCACAGCTTCCGCCACACCCAGGATACAGCCAAAGCCCCCACCATGGCCCCCAGGCCCTGCATGAGGTGGCTTCTGGCCATTTCTTCCAACTTCACTCCTATCCCACCCTTTGCCTGACTCATGGGCCTTCTTGCACTTGCTTGAACACACTTTGTACATTCCCACCCCAGGGCCTTTGCACTTGCTGTCATCTCTCCCAGGAGCCCTCTCCCTCCTTTTATCCAAGTGACTCACTCCCTTGTTTCACTCTGGTCTCTGCCCTAATGACATGGCCTCAAAGAGGCCACCTTGGGCCGCCCCATCTGAAATAGGTCCCTTTCACTCTCTCCCTTAGTGCCCTTTCTTTTTATAGCCTCCTTCACCATCTGATATATATATATGTGTTTATGTGTAATGTCCCTCTTGCACTAAAATATAAGTTCTAGAAAGGCAGGAATTTTTGTCTGTGTGTTCCCTACTGCGCTCCAAGGGTTTATAAAAGTATTTGGTGCCAAAACACAATTATTACATGCAACTTACTAGTTACTACTTATTCTAAAAACAAAAACCATCTTGTAAAAAAAGAAAAGTGTCTGGCACCTAGCAGGTACTCATGAAGCAATTGTCAGATGAATGAAGGAATATGTGAATGAATGAAAAGCGTTTTTGCAGCCTATCCATCCAAGTGGGAGGCTGTACAAGGTGAGATGAGAGAGAGAGAAGGGACCAGGCCTCGGGGGTCCTGCAAGACCCTGGTAGGGAGTTTGGATTTTTTCATAATTGCAGTGGGGAGCTACTGAAGGTTTAATATGATTTCTATTTTTTAATTTTAAAGATAGCTCCCCTTTAGGTCTGCTAGGGCAGAATAGAAGGGGAGATTTTTTTGACTATGGAATTGGGGGAAATTAGGGGCAACCTGGTAGGATTATGGGGAAAGCAACAATTTCAGCCTCAGTCTCCCCATCCACCCTCCCCTTCTTCTCCTCCCCCTAAGGCTCCCTCTGAGATCTTTTTGGTTAAAGATAAAAAGACAAAGGAATAAATATAGGGGCGGTATGATCACCGTCTGCCACGTCTAGGCCTCCGTGCGTTTTCTATCTGTTCCCTGTATGTCTTCCCCATTCCCTAGTGTGCGAGGAGAGGGTCCGGCCCTGATTTATGCTGCTGACAGAAAATCTAATGAATTGAATACATAAAAGCATAACAAGGTCCCCCTGGGATAAATCCATTCTGGATTCAGGCCTTTGAGGGGGCCCGTGGTCGTGCTGACAGCCCAGTGTCCGTGATGGATGTGTCTCTGGACGTCCAGTTCGGGGGCACTGGGGACCTCGTTGGAGGTGGTAATGGAAGGAGCTGATGTAGACTTAGGAGGCCCTAAAACATCCCAACCTTGTAGCAAAAGGAGCTTAAGGCAAATCCAAAACGGAGATTCCAAGCACGTGTGGGGTGTGCGCAGGGCCAATTCCTTGTACCAGGAAGGGTGCGTGGAGAACGTGAGGCAGATGGCGGAGCCGAGCAAGCACCCAGGGATCTTGGTCCCCACCGCAGCTTTGCTGGTAAATGCAGCCTCGCTCGAGCCCCTAGTAGGTCATCTATGTCCACTGGTAAAATAAGGTTTCAAATGGATTGGAGACTCAAAAGGTCCGCGCTTGCGGGAGCCCAGGACAGACTTTACATAAGTGAGAGAAGTGGGCCGGGTAGACGCTGTAGAAAAATGGGGAACATTCACCCTGTTTGTAAGGCGTGGCCGCCACTCAGTTCTAACCAACGGGATGATTGTCCGAGTTGGGCCTGGGAAGGGGATGGGGGCAGCTCTCTGCTGATCGAAGAGAAGTCAGAAAGTGAGATTCATTCCTATGTGGAACCCCCCTTTTGAAAAATGCTGACAGTTGGTTCAAATAGAATTTTAAACGATGCTGACCGAATCCAGCCTATGGGCTCCGTGTTGGAGATCTCTGAATGAGAGGACTACTCAGGGGCCCACCTAATTTTAATTCAGTTAAGTCAACAATCATTCATTGGGAGCACAGTATGTGCCAGGCACTGTGCTAGACAGCCTGGATGCTGACAAGACGAACACAGGACTCAACATGCAGCAACTATTTAGTGGGTAGCACAGTGTGGACAAAGTCTCCGAGGCTGAGGGCCAAAGCACATTTGGAGAGTGGTCCAGAGGTGGTCAAGAGAAAGCAGGACTGGAGCTGCGGCCGCAAACAGGTGGCGGCAGGTGGGAAGGTACTAGAGGGTCTGATGGAGGAGAAATCAATCCTTTGTCCTACAGGTCACCCCACTTTGCAGGTGAGGATGGGAGGGTCAGTTTCCATGTTAGAAAGCGCCCTCTGGTGGCTGTATGCACGATGTGAGGAGCAACCTAGGAGAACCACCACACAGGTGGCCGTCTTAATAATCCGGGGAGAGTGGGTGTGGCAGGGGAAGGAAAAGAGGGCACCATTGAGGACTGTTGAGCCTGTCCCCATATTTGTTGGGACATTTCCCCATTGATTGATGCCAAGTACACAGAGCTGCTTGGTGACAAGCAACAGAACGCAAATGTGGCTAATTTAAGCAGACAAGGGATGGAGCCAGGCTCAGAAGCTATGCGGTGAGGAACAATGCCTCAGTCAAACTATGGAACTGGTCCATGGAGACACCACCACCTTCCCTGAGCACACCTGGCACAGCCAACTTTCCCGACGCCAATACCATGGCTTTGGACACTGAGTTACTGAGAAAGTGAGGATAATTGTTCTTGCTTCACTGGAATTGTTTTGAAGCTAAAGGTAATCATATGAGTAAGGTATTCGACATAGTAACCTTGGGCTTGGCTCACAGTCACTCAGAAAATGGCAGCTGTCTTCGCATCCTCGTCATCATTATGGTTACTGTCTTATTATTAGTCTCAGCAAGCCAGTTAGACTTGTGTCAAGGGACAAGTCCCCTATACTGTGCTCTTGTACCTTAAACAATACTCTGCACATTTTAGGGGCATTACTACCCTTCAAAGTGTCATCCCGTGTCTGGTGTGAAATGACTTGAATAACTGAATGGATGGGTGGATGGACTGTGGTGGGAAAATGACAAACATAGCAAGTTAAATATTTCAGATGTTTCTCTCCAGTGAAACAACTGCTCTCCTTTTTTACTCACTTTGACCATCTTCCAGACAAAGGAAGAACAGATGTCTGTCCCCTCAGTCATACCAAAGATGCCCCAGAACTGGGGAGACACCATCTGTGGCCATCTCCGTGTCTCCCACGGGGAAAGAGGGATTCCAGATGTTTCTGAGGCTCTGGGTGCTCAGCTGAGGGCTGGTGGGTGTGGAGGAGAGGTTGGGGGTCTCTGAGTGTCAGTCGTACCGGGGAGTATGAGACATGGAGAGAATATGGGATGAAGTCCAGCTTTGGGGCACACCCAGAAAGGTGCTTAATGCTTATGTGTTACCACAAATGCTCATCACCCCAACATCACCTCATGGACTGTGTCAAAGACAGGTGGACCCACCACATATTGCAAATGCTCCTTCCATCTCCCAGACTCCCTTGCAGCTGGGGTGGGGACACAGGGCTCCTTCAGCCAGGGGGCTGTGCATGGAAACTATGGGTGTCCCTTCCAGGCAGAAGCAATGAGGGCCAGCATCCATTCCTCATGTTCCTCTCTCCTGCCCTTCCACCTTGGTGGACCACACGTTACAGACGATGCCGCTAACATACAGCAGACTTTATGGGAGCAAGAAATACATCGTTATTGTGCTAAGCTGCTGAGATGGCAGGGTTGATCAGTGACTGCAGCACAGTCTAACCTAGCCTGACTAACAGAGTCACACCTAACTAGGTCTCCTGCATGTTTCAGAGATGGTCAAAAGCTCAGAGCTTTATCAACATGAGAACTAATTGCAAGGACTCTCAGGATCTTTTCATTCAATCACCCCCTTTTCACAGATGGAGAAACTGAAGCAGGCTTAGAGAGGGGAAGGAAATTGCCCAGTACGGCCATAGAGCAGTGCATGGGAGAGTCCACAGTTGGGTTTCTTGATCCGCAGCTCATCTTGACCATTCTGCTTAAATATAAGTTTCAATGAAAAATATTCTAAAAGCTCAAGAGGCTTGTTCCTCAAAAGAGTCCTAAAGAACGCCCAGGTTGGGTCGGGCTTCTGGTCTGGATGCTGCCTGCCACTGTGACCTCGCCCGTAAACCAACCTGGCTTCCTTCAAACCCTGCTGAGACCCCCTTCCCCTCCCAGGTCCTTGACCACACCTCCCTCGATTGCCTTCTGAAATTCTGCCTGTTGGGGGTCTTGGGTGAGGTTTAATCCTCTTGCTGACACTCAGAGAAGGGCTCTGCCATGTAAGTGTGGCTAAGAACGCAGCTCTTCGTGAAACTATTAAGGCCCCTTTAAAGAGACATAGGGTCATCACGCAGTGAGAAGCCCATATGAATAGAGCCCCACCATGAACACATACAACTCCCAGATGTTTGCATGTCTCTCTTCAGGACCGAGCAGCATCAGCTGGTGCAGGGCTGGGTGCAGGGACCGTCAGAGAAGTTCAATGTAGTATGTATTGGGATACCCTCCCACCCCCCCTCCTCTGTGAACGTGGTACATTCCCTGTCCCCAGGAGTGGGTGTTCTGGCAGGAGAGCCAACATGGAACAATTAATTAATTGCAACTGTGATAAATGTTACGTGTGAAATGTGCAGGGTGGTGTGAGAGCAGGTGATGTTGTCTAGGGTAGGGTGGTAGGAAAGCCCTCTTAAATAGGGTTTGATCAGTGAGAACGGAGGCAGGGAAGCGCTCCTGGCAGAGGGAACTGCATATGCAAAGGCCTTGTCCCTGGAAGGAGCCTGAAGTATTTGAAGATGACTTTGAAAGGCCGATGTGGCAGGAGGGAACAGAAAGGAGGTTGAGGGTGTGGTAGGGAGTAAGAGTCTGGTCATTGCAGGGCCGTGTCATGGATTTGGGACTTTATTATTTTTATCCTGAAAGCCATCAAAGGACTTCAGACAGAACCAGTGACTTTTAGACTGATGGCACTGGCTGCTCTGTGGAAAATTGATGGTAGAGAAGCAGGAAGACCAGCCTGGAGGCTACCGCAGGGGACACAGGAAGAGATGGGTCTTTGATTAAGGTGATGACAGGAGTGATGAAGAGAAGAGGGTGGATTCAGGATATAGTTGGGGGGTTGAATGGGCAGGACTTGGTGATAGGTAGGCTGTGGGTCTTTGTGGAGGATAGGGAAAGAGTCATTTCTGTCTTAGACAGCTGACTGGACAGTGGTGTCAGTTCCTGAGATGAAGAGTAGATTTATGGAGATGTGTGATTAGTTTATCGCTGGATGTGGGTTTGAGTAGTGGAACCAGCAGGGGAGGTTCTGGATGAGAACCTTCTACCTTGTAGGTAGGTGGCAGATTTGCCAATTGTCTACCTCAATACCTAGTCTCCCCATCCTCTGGAGTAATATAATCCCTGGTTCTTTTTTTTTTTTTTTTTTAAGATTTTTTTTCAATTGGGGAATTGGGGGAGGGGAACAGCGTTGGGGAATCAGGGAAGGGGAACAAACAAGCTGCTGTCCTTTTGTTCTTCAGTCTAGTTGTGGAGGACGTTGCTTCACTGGCCCATGTTGGTATTATCATTGCACTCTTCCCGGGTGAGGCAGATCGGTCGCTGGCCTCTGGACGAGCTGCTCACGGCGGCTCTTGGCAGCTCACACCAGCTGCCGGCTGCTCACGTTGGCTGCCAGCCACACATGGTAGCTTATGGCAGCCCACTGCAGCAGGGGTTGCAGCCTACGCCGTCGCCAGAGACTCATGGCAGCCCAGCTCCAGGTTGAGCTGTTGTTCACCATCTTAGCTGTAGGGGGCGCAGTGTCACTGGCCCCATGTGGGATCCGAACCGGGGCCCTGCTGCTCAGAGCTGGCGTCCCAAGCCAGCTCTTAACCAATGCGCCACTTGGCCAGCCCCTAATCCCTGGTTCTTATCTGGGCATGTAACCATCTGGAATAAAGAGCACACTTCCCAGCATTCCTGCCAAGAAAGACATAAGCAGAAATGCTGTGTTTGACTGCTGAACAGTGCCCAGGAGAAAGGCTGCCTTCCTTTGTTTTTCTTTCTTTTCCTGGATAACTGGAAAGTGGACTTGATGTCTGGAGCTCAAGCAGCCATCTTGGACCATGAGGAGTGAGTCATGAGAATGCAGAGTAGAAATATGGAAAGAGCCAGGGATGTGACCCCTTGAGGTACCACACCAGCCCCAAGCTACGTATTTCTGGACTTCTTTGCCATGCACCTAGCTTGGTTCTAATAAATACTAGGAAATATGACCCCTACTACTGGACTTTCCTCATCTCCTACCCTTCTCTCTCTCACTTACTTCATGCCAGCCACAGTAGCTTTTCTGTTCCTCTAATGCTCTAAGCTTGTTCTCCCCTGAAGTCTCTGCACTCGCTGTTCTTTCTGCCTAAAATGCTCTTTCTGTATATCTTCCCACCTGGCTCCATGCAAACATTCCCTGTTCAGAGAGGGCGTGCTGCCCACCTTTCTGACCAAGCTCCTTGCCCTAAGATGTCCTCTATCATATTATTATTTCCTTTCCTGCCCAGCATTTCTCACAGCCTGGGTAATTTTCCTTCTTTATGGTTTATGTGAGATTTAATGTTTCTTCCACTTAGAATGAGTACTTGGCAAGAGTAGAGAGTCCTGCTGTTTGTCTACCCTGTATCTCCTAACACTGAACAGAGACCAGCATGCACTGTGGACTTAATACATAGTTACTAAGTAACAAAAGAAACTAGAGCACGTTTCATTTTACCAAGACTATTATATTAAAGCCAGAAAAGGAAATTGATTTACCCAAGATCATTGTTCAGGTCAAGGTTATCCCTGGGGTGCAGGCCTCCCAGCACCCAGCTCAGGGTGACCCCCCCTCCTCCACTCCCCACATCTCAGCAGGGACAGACAGAATCTTGGAGGCACTAGCAGCTCCTTCTCTGCCTTGTGAGGCAGGAATCTCTGCATCCATGACATTCCACCAGCCTGACCGCACTGGCCTGGCTCCTGCGACCCTGGGACACAATCCCGAAAGGCCTTTGGTCCCTCTCCTTCATCTGGCCCAGCGTCACCCTGAGCGGCCTGCGTGGGAAGAGGGCAGAGGAAAAGGGGCCCTGCTGGGGAGGGGCCTTGGGCCACATCTGGAATTAACAGCCGAAAACCCAGCTCAGTGCTGATAACGCTTTATTGACAGGAGATGAAAGTGCCGAGGGCAGTACCTCTCTGCGCTCCAGTTTGCATGGTTTTACGAGGTGTAATACACTCTGCTACCTTCGTGGGCCCCTCTCCACCCCCTTTCCTGCTCCCAGCCCACATTGGAGCCTTTACTGACAGGAGCACTTGGCCAGGGGTGGGGGGTTGGTGACTGGCCCTGCCTCAGAGAAGACTAAGGAGGCCCAGAAAGTGACATCCTGCTCCGGTCCTGTCCCGTGGAAACTGGACTCTGGGAATTGCCCATTGCCAGACAAACCTTAATTCTCCTCTCATGTAACATGTCACGGGGTCCAGGAGTTAGGACATGGACATATTTGGGAGGCCATTTTCTGCCTATCACACAGGACCGGAGAGAGACTCTCCTGAGTGTGTGTGTGTGTGTGTGTGTGTGTGTGTGTGCGTGTGTGTAGGATGCGCAGAGAACTGGACATTCTAGCAGGAACCAACTCATAGTGTAAGGTGGAACAATGAGGCAGGTATAAGTTTTACAGTCTATAAACTCAAGTGTGCAAATAAATGTAACTTCTTTATTTTCCTGTGATGAACCTTAAATTTCTATCCGGAACATTCATTCTGCTGATGCAATAAAACATTATCGCATCCAGGCAGACACACTGACAGCAATGAGTTTCTCAGGCTTTTTCTGGGCCAACGTGGGGTACAGGAATGACTTAGTTTGGGTCCACTGCCCCATCCTTCGCAGCTGTCAGCCCCTGAGGCAGGCTGGTGCCCCTGGAGGCAGCTTGGTCTCCTCTGGCCTCTCCTTGCCAGCTCTTCAAAGCTTGAGGTTCTTGATGCCTCCCAACCAGGCCCTACTTTGGGCCACGGTCTTTCTGTCTTCTATCTTCTGATTTGAGTCCGGCAGAGGCAGTGGGGAGGTGCCTTTGAATAGCCACCTAGAGGCTCTCTGGGCTGTGGGAGACCTCACACAGCTAGCTCTGTGCCCTTGCTCCAACCCCTGCCTGCTTGGCCAGGGGTTGGGGGACCCCTCAGGCAGCCATGGTCACTTGCTGAGACAAAAGGCTGCATTCCAGGCCTGCCTGGGCTGTCCCCGGGGAAAGAAGGCACTGCTTCCTTGTGCTTGCCCATCTCCCAGTGTAGAGGGGGCTGTGTTCCCCACCTTCTCCAGATTCTGCCCCAGCACTGGTGAGCCCCCATTCTGAGACGAAGCCTACTGCTACCGTCCCCAACCTATGCTGTCCCTGAAACAAACCCTCTTTCCAAATTGCTCAACTATGCACCTAAATCTCAGTGAATTATAGAATTTTGGAAACTTTGTTTTTTTTTTCAGTTGCTTGTGACACCCCCTTGGGGACAATAGCTAAAGATACTTAAAGCCAAAGTCACGGTGTTTGCAGGTGAGAAGCAGGGAGTGTCAAAGGGTTAAGAAAGTTATAGAAAAACATATTAATAAAGATGTCACTTATCAGCCTGCCATGATCCCGGCGTGATGGCTAGTGTGGGCTCTCCGGTCCACCAATGCTGGAGCTTAGTTTCCTGTTCTGTAAAATGGGTGTAGGAATATTGCCATCTACCTCAGGAGGTTGTCTGAGAACGTGTGTGTGATGGTCTTAGCCCACCCAGACAGAGCCTGGCACCCTACACAGGCTGGCTGCGGGTCACAGCTGCTATCCTCAGGTGACAGGTCAGCTGTACTGGGGGACTTCCCATTAGTAATATGTAATATTTAAAAGCAGTTTATAGTCTATGGAAATGTTACTCCAATCACATTGATTCTGCAAACTTGCTTATCCTTTTTTCTTTTTGTAACCCAGAGCTGCTATAAAGTTGAAAACATGGAGCCCACCTGAGAACATCTCCACCTGACAAAGCCTCAGAGGTTTCTCCAGCTGTTTATCCCTCTCCCCAAGAGCAGCGGCCACTGACCATCTGGGGAGAGCCCACAGGTGTGGCTTGTGTGGCTTTGGGATTTCTCCCCTGCTTAAGCCACAGAGCAGAGGGCACACAATGCATTCAGTGTGTACATTACCTAGCGTGTGCGTGCTTGTCCGATGTCTTCCCCCTGCATGAAACCCAGGTGGATTTCACCTTTTGGAAAGGCTCCATGGGAGTACACTGGATGGCTGCACCCAACACCTTGTAACCCCACCTCCACAGAGATCTGCCCATTTTACAGATGTGGACAGTCGTGGGCCCAGCTTCTTGGCGCATCATGGCCGAGGATGTGCATTCTAGATCCAGGGAGACTCAGGTTTATATCCCAGCTCTGCCATTCCTCATGCTGGGTGATCTTGGGCAAGTTATTTCATCGACCTCAGCCTCAGCCTCCCTCGCTAACAAATGGAGATACTAACAGCACCTCTTGTGGAGACAACACTTACCTTACACTCTTGTCAGGAGAATGAAATGAGATCACGGACGGATCCATTTCACAGAGGGCTAAACCAAGGGCCATGTCACAATACCAGACATTCAGCTAACATCACAAAACTCCCTAGAGAAGAACTGGGTCAAGAGTCTATCTGCGTCTTCACAAGAAAACCTGAAAATCCGTGGGAACAAGCCTTTCCTATCAGAGGCCGTGAGCTGGGCACAGGCCTCTCAGCCTTCTGGCACCTTCCTTCCCTGCCCCTCCCCTTTCTCTATCGGTGTCCTCCTCCCTGTTGTAATGATGTCATTGGTATCCATGTCTCTCTGGCTCTTTCAACAAGGTGACCATGCAAAGACTTGGAAGAGGGGTGAGGGCACAGCATGTGCAAAGGCCCTCAGCTGGGAGGACTTGGCATGTTTAAGGCTGGCATGGAGGCTGGTGTGAGTGGCATGTAGTGGGCTGGTGAGAGAGAGGGAGGGAGGAAGTCGGAGAACTCCACAGGACTAGGTCCTCCAGGGTGTAATTCAAAGCAGGAGAATTACACGGTCCAAGTTGGAGTTCTAAAATATGTGTTTTCTGTGGAGTGTAATGTGCATGTGGGGGAGGGAGAGGGCAAGAGAGAAAGCAGAGAATCTGGTGTGGCAGTGTAATAATTTGCGAGGGCTTCAACAACGAGGAACCACAGGCTGGGCAGCTGAGCCAACAGAAATTAATTGTCTCACAGTTCTGGAGGCTGCAAGTCTGAGATCAAGGTATCAGCAGAGGTGGTACCTTCGGAAGGCCATAGGGAGAATCTTCCATGCCTCTCGCCTGGCTCTTGGTGGTTTGCTGGCAATCTTTGACGTTCCTTGGCTTACAGAAACTTCTCCCTGATCTCTGCGTCCATCTTCGTGTGGCCTTCTTTCTGTGTGCATGCCTACGTCCAAATTTCCCCTTTTTATAGGGGTACTAGTTGTATTAGATTTGGGGCCCATCCTACGCCAGTATGATCTCATCACCACTAATTAATTATATCTGCAATGACCCTGTTTCCAAATAAAGTCCCATTCTGAGGTACTGAGGGGCTAGGACTTCTAGGTATGCATTCACATGTTTTCAAAAAATTGAACCCGTAACAGGAGGCTACTGCAATCATCCAGGAGAGATAGCATGTGGCCCAGATCAAGTGATGTCAGCGGAGATGGAGAGAGTGGTTAGACAGAAGACAAATTTTGAAAGCAGAGCTGATGGAATTTGCTGATGGATGGGATATATAATATGATGGAAAGTGGTGGTAGTGGCAAGGGGGACAAATTCAGATTTCGGATTCTTGCTTGAAGAACCAGGGGTGGTTGGGTGGGGGGCTGGGAAGTAGGTCTAGGGGCAAGAAGTCAAGAGCAAGGTTTTGCAGCCAGCTGTGGCAGACACATCTGGCATTTGCCCTGGCTTACCTCGAGGGTCCACCTTGTCCTGAGCTGTAGGAAGCAGGCCCTAATGAGAGGCAGCTGTGGCCGGGCGGCCGGCTCACATTTGTTCTGCTTTCAGCATCAAAGGCCTGAGAAGAGGTTGTCCAGCCCTGAAGGCCATGGTCATCCATCTTGGAGGCTACACTGCCAGGAAGCCAGGTCCCTGCGGCCAGCGCCTGTTCACTCCGTGAGGGGGACACCCCGCCCCCAACCCCTTCCCAGCACAATTTCCCAGCTGTAGCTTTGGAAGCTTCCCCTCCACCCAAGCCATCAGCCCCACCTCAGGCTTGGTTCATCCCTGCCCGGGGAGATCAACCACCTGAGCAAAAGAGGGGCTCCCTAAAGACAGAGGGAGAGACTCACAGGGACAAGGCTGACTGTTCCCAAAGTGGGCCCCAAACACGTTACATTCTACTTAGTAACAAAGGAAGGGAGCCGTTTAGCAAGATCATAAAGCATAAGCTCTGACATCACCTACCTGTGTTAGAGCCCAGCTCTGCCTCTCTTAGCTCACCTGTAAAACGGAGGGAGAAATAAAACTTTTATATAAGGTAACTGCGAGGCCTAAATGAAGTGTAATATATGGAAACTTCTTAGCACAGTGCTTGTCACATAATAAGCTCTTGTTATTTATTACAATTACTATTCTTCTTGTTATTTGGGGTTAATCATCTATTAAAAATTTATATTTGAAACGTGCACACTAACAAACCAATAAAGGCTCAAACCTTCTCCATTGATCTGCTTAAGTTAGAAATGTAAGCATTTATGGTGTGATACACCCTCCAAATTAGCATTAAAATAGTTATAGCGAAGCTATGTGCTGCTATGGAAAGATGGTTCACTGCAGGCAGTGGGCCTGGAGTTCTAATCTCAGCTCTGTTGTTTGTTTACTAGCTGTGTGGCCCTGGGCAAGTTACTGCACCTCTCTGAGGCTCTAAGTCAGGGACAGGATGATAATACTCATGAATATTGAAGATCATGTGTATAAAGGACCTGGCCCAAGATGTGACTCATGGTAATTGCACAATAAATGATAGGTTTTGTGATAGATCGATGGCATTAATGGCACCTCCCTTTCCTCCCCACTGCCAAATTCTTTACCCTTCCCTATATCCTCACCCTCTGTCCCTCTGTACCTTTTTAGTGTCCTTCCTCTCTGACCATGGCTTGCTTTGACCAAGAGGGTGTTAGCAGATGTGACACAAGGACATACTTCAAAAAGCACCTGCATATTTATTCCCACTGCTCTCTCGCATCTATTCACCTGCCATGAGGCTACGTCCAGGCTATCCTGCGGGAGGGTGCGATCTGTGCAGCAGAGCGAGTCAGCCCAGTCATCGCAGACGAGACCCGCCTGGATCAGCAAAGAACCAGCTAGCTCCAGACACGTGCACAGATCCAGCCAAGATAGAACTATCCAGACACCCCATGGCTGGCTGCAGTGCAGCCCAGGTCATCCAAGCCCAGCGCAGATGAGGAGAACCCTGCAGACCCTTGAGCCAAATACACATTTATCATTACATGCGTCCAAGTCTTCATGGCTGTTACTCAGCATTATTGTGACAATAGATAATGGATACAGATATTAATATGCCACAGTATTAATGCTTGCTTATGAAATAGACTCTTTTAGATGGATTTTAGGGCATCTGGGACCCAAAGATATTGACATTTGTAATGAGAGTTCACCCTTGTCCTAATCCCCACAAGATTATTTAGCAGTGAACCTATAAATCTCAAAAACTGAAATATAGTAAATAAGCTTCACTGTTTTGTTTTGTTTAAGGTTAAGAGCCAAGACTAAAAATGCCAGAAACATTATGATGTTGGCCAGACAGAAAAAGTGGGAGGGGGATATAGGCTAGGTCACCCTCTCTTTCTGTCTTCTAACCCAAATCTTGTAGACTTCTTGGCCCCAGAATCTTAAATTAGAGTCCTCTCCTTAGGACCTTCTTTGCTGATTATACAAATCTGATTATAAGCATCTCAATACGATGGCTTTAGCCACATCTGGGCAATTGTTCACTGTGGAAACTGAAAATCTCCTTATGAGCCCGGCAATCCACTTATCTCACAGCACCCTACTGTGAAGGGAGACTAGCGCAGGGGTTGAGAGTAATCGCTTGACGTCAGGTGCCCTGGGCTTGGATCCCAGCCTCTCTGCCCCTTAGCTGTGCAACCTTAAGCAAATCACAGAACATCTCTGTGAGGTTTTTACAGAGGGTCCTCTGTAAAATGGACATAAACTCGGTACCTGCTTCATAAGGTTTAATGCGGTAAAACGAGGAAAGTGCTAGCACATAGGCAGGGCCTAATGATTTGGAGCTGTCCATTTACCCCAGGTACAATTAGCCTGTATGCCCTCAAACTGTTCCAACAGGGTCAGTCCTGGCACCTGGGGGTTATAATAACTGCACTGCTCCATCCTTCCAGTTTCAGATTTGTTGAGTCTCCTCTCTGAGCCTCATGACAAGTTTATTACTTGGGTTGCATGTTCAGCAAAACCACATGGCCAAGTAACTGGATCAGTTAAGGTACAATAAATGGATGTTACAGATAAACTAAATCCCAAGACCTTACTGCTTTAACATGTAGAAGTTTATTTCTCATTCGCGTAAAATCTAAATGGCAGCAGGATACAGGGAGATGCTAGCTTTCTGTACTCAGGGACCCAGGTGAATAGAGGCTCTGCCAGCTTCACCCTCTATTATTAAAGGTCACCCTGGGCATCAACATTCAGCCAGCAGACAAGAGAGAGAGAGTATGGAGGACCATCAGGAGGGATTGTATGGGCCCAGCTGGAAGGAACTCATGGCTTCTGCCCGCATTCTAGTGACCAGAACCAGTCACATGACCACACACAGGTGCAAGGGGGGCTGGGAAATGTAGTCCCTGGCTGGATAGCTGTTTGCCAGCAATGAGTCTGCATTCTGGAAGGGGAGCATGAATCTTGTGGACAAATGGCTGCCACTGCCTCAGTGGCCAGCACTCACTGAGCACCTACTATGTGCCTGGCACCACGTGATGGCCTTTATGCCCATCATTCATGAGTGCTTATGGCAGTTCCATGAGGAAGGACCCTTATCGCCCTATCTTTCCCTGAGCCACGAGGCCCTGAGAAATGACTCCTTGCTGCAGCGCTGACTCTCAGAAGCAGCAGTTGTTCCTGTGTTCTCGTGCTGGCGAGGTGGCTGGGGTCCACTATGGACTCTGGCTTGAAGGCTGATTATTGGTGCTGTCTTACCAACACAACAGTTCTCCCCTGTCAGGCTCTGCATCACACACTCTCCATCACCCGCCTGTGCAGTGACCCAGGGCTAATTCCCCTGCCCAACATCACCGCCATCTCCAGCCTTCAGCTCTCACCAAGTCATTAACCTTTCTATGGCTCTGAATTAACATGGCTTTGCTCTGCTCTCTGTCCTAGCCAAGATCAGGCAGACCAGCCTACCAGATTTCAAACTGTAGTGTATGAGAACTATAGGTCCCTACCTACACTTGATGCTTGGCTGTCTTGATGACTGCGGCTGCCAGAGTCACCATTTGTGGTAGAGAGAATGATGTTCTTTCCCACAAAGTCATCCACATCTTAGTCCCCCAGAACCTTACTTGGCAAAGGGGAATTTAAAGTTATGGTTAACTCAAGGCCTTTAAGGTGGGGAGATGATTCTAGATTATTGAGGTGGGCTCAACTAGAAGAGGAAGGCAGGAGGACCAGAAACAGAGAAACGTGAGGGTTGAAGCAGAGATTGGAACGATGTACTTTGAAGATGGAGGACGGAGGCTGTACCTCCTCTGCCCTAACGTGGGTCCCTTGGTCCTCCTGAGCAATGTTTTGCAGGATCCTGTGTGGATGGATGAGCATACAGTTAGAACTTGAATCCTAGTAGGGGCTGGCTAAAGGTCTGTGGACAGAATAGAAAAATTCATACCCTGAGTATGTGTCAATTTCAGTCAAGACAAAGCTGCTTGTTCTTGGGTGGAAGAAATCCAAGGTAGTCATCGCCACTGAGAGGCTGTTTGGTTTCCTTGAGGAAAGGTGCTACATCAGGGGCTCAGCGTTGGTCCCATTGCTGGCAGGTCGGTCATTACGTAACAGCAATAGCTAGGTGGGCTTTGAGGCACAGGATCCCTGCCTTGCATAGCCTCCATCCCTGCCATCATGGCTACGCCATTCAAGTGTCAGTCATGTAGACTCTGGGATGCTGACATCATGTGTCGTTGGCGGAGTCATTCTGTCTGCTTGGTTGTTTAGTGCCTCTTCTGAGGTAGACTCTCTCTGGCAGGCCTTGTCATACAATGAAAAGATCTTCATGCTTCATGCCCTTAAATCCATCCACATATTTCTTCCCAAGGCCTCCTTGTTCCCAATCTTCAACATTTTTCCCTCCCAGGCTCCTGAAGAGCTAGTCAAGTCATTCACTGCTGCCTGTACATCCATATATAGTCTCCCCTTGGGCCATGTCCCTTTCTGCAGTAAATGGATGACCAGGGTCATGCCCAAAACTCTGCCCAGGGGGTGGAATGTCCTCTCATCACAGTTCTCCAGGACTAACCCTGAGTGGGGCCCTGTACAGTTAGGGTCCATGTGCAGCTCGGATGCACACATCAAGCTAACCCATGTGTGAACATTTTCCCTCCTCTCTCAGGTTGTTATTAGACAGGCTACGTATAAACATAGAATGAGAACTGAGGGAGGGCTGCCAGTGGAACAATGCTGGGTGACACGGGCATCTGGATTATGTCCTTGTGCAGCTTATTTGTACCCCCTGTTCCTGTCGGGAGCTACCCAAACTTAACAGCTTTGCAACACTGTCTGAACTCAGCTCATAACGGACTACTCTGGTCACATGGAGACTCGATGGCCCGTGGCCGTGTAGTCCATCTCTCCCAGGACACAGTATCATTCCGGGAGCTGTTTTTGAAGGGTGTATCATTTCCCACAGCAGCTGGCATGACCTTACCCCCAGAACTTCAGAGGTCTGCACTGAGCTCCTCCTAGAGGGGCTCGCCATAAATTCTGCACAGCATTTTTTCTCACCATGGAGAGCTCCAAGACCATAGACTTGACTGGGTTGTATGGCCCAAGCAGCTGGGGTTCTGGCACTACAGCCTGGCTCTGCTGCAGACAGATTCCGCTGTGGTCTCCACACACAGCTGGCAGCTTTTCGTGTTATTTGATACATGGGCTGGAACACCTGTGAAATATGCTGCCTCTAGAACCTGAATAGGCCTACCCGGCATTGTACAATAGTTTCTCCTTTACTTTAGAGAGAAGGCCCTGGGATGCCCTAAACCAGGATCAGACTGGACCCCAAAACTTCACTAATATGATTCCTGAATCTTCTACAATTACCTCCCACCCCCTGGAGCACACATTGCACCAAGGCTTCCAATGCATTTACTACTTCTTGCTCATCTAGTCTGATTCACGTGATATCAGCGACACAGTAGACTGAAGCAATGTTCTGCAGAATGTCTCGATGATTCACTACCTTCAGATTGTATTATGACAGAGGGGGGAAGAATTAACATGGCCCTGGGGCCAGACAGTAAATGTATACAGTTGTTCTTTCCAAGTGAATACAAACTGTTTCTGCTTCTCCTAATAGATGGGGGGGGGGGGAAACACACATTCACCAGTGTTCAGTTAGCCAGGTAAATGGCTGTAGGTCCCTCTGGTGAAAGGGCTGGTCGTATATAATATTAATACAGAGGCCATAGTAATCTGTTCTAACAAAGAACCCACATCTGGCTCAATAGCTACAAGACAGGCTACTACTTGGTGAAGTTTGCAGTAGGTCATTATCATCTTCCAGGATCTGTCTGGTTTTTATAGGGACCGGACTGGTGAATTAAACAGAAATATGATGGAGACCACCATCCACACATCCTTGGGAGCTTTAAGAGTGGCACCAATTGCTGCTACTCTCCATCCCTCACCCCAACTCTGGGATACAATATTGGTTTTTTTTTTTAATTTATTTATTTACTCTCTTGGGATGAGGGAAGCAGTTTCAAAAGTTTTCACTTAGACTATACATACTCCACGTGCTAAGCAACCAATGTGTTTTGGGCTACCAAAGAGGCCCTCTTGGCTTCCACAATTAGCCTCTAACTGCTGATTAAACACCCTCAGCTTTTTCTCGTCTATTTCCAAAGTATTTATTGCCCCTAGCACACAGTCATTCAATTCCATTGTCCTTAGAATTACTACTTCCCCCATACTTGTCACATTCTTGTTATATTGTCCAAACCATCTGCTCCCTTCTACTCAGAACCCATCCCAGTTCCCATTAGTCAAAGACGAATAACTTCATTGCTGCAGTGCTCTAGTGCTCATCAGTGCTCCCCATACCAACAGTGATGGGGTCCTCATTGCCAGTCCGGTAGCAGATGATCCAGCTCCCAACCCCATTGTAAAGCCTGCCTTCTTGGATCCCTCATGGCACCAAAGATCACAGGTCTGGTTTCTTGGGGACCAGACTCTGAGACAGACATTTACTTGTGGAAGGTTTAGTGGGAGATGCTCTCAGCAACAACATCTGCAAGGGAGTGAAGGAAGCACATTTGGGCACAGAAACAAGTTGGGCTCAGTACAGACACAACAGAAGCCTTAGCCAATCCCACAGGGAGCTCTGAAACTGGAATGACCGTGAAGTTACCTCAAAGTGGGGTGAGAAGGTTAGGTGGTTAGAGACCTCCATTAACCAGTCTTTGGATGCATGCTACCCCTCGGGTAAGATGTTTCCTTTCAGCCAAGAGCAATCCCTGGTGTGGTTGGATGGGGTGGTACTCAGCTCTGAGCTCTCAGCTGTCAACCTCAGCAGCTCAAGGAGGATCTGGGAGGCACACCACAGCATCTACTTACTACACCACAATTTTTCTCACATGAAAAGATGTGGAAGAGCCCCCCGAAAAGGATAGAAATGTATTCTACACATTTTGCACATTAAAATGTTGATTGATATTGCCAAATTTCTCTCCAGAAAGCTTGAATCAATTTATACTTCTATCAGCAAAGTATAAAAATGCCTATTTCCCAACCTCTTAGCCAACTTTGAGTATTTGATCTTCGAAAACTGTCAATGTGAGAAGGGGAAAATACATTTTATTGTTCTCGTTTTCCATTCTTTTATTATTAGGGAGGTCAATCATCTTTTTGAATATTGTTCATGTTTTCCGCTTTTCTCCTCATTGATTTGCAGCGGCTAGTTCCATCTTATGGATAATAATTTATCTCTGTCATATTTTTCTTCAAGTGAAGCTTGCCTGTCAACTTTATTGGCAATGTATTTACTATAAAATCTGTAAAACCTCAAACTGCCTATCTTTTCCATTATGGCTTCTGGGTCTCATTTGCCACTTATCAAGGCTTTATCCTTAGAAAATATTCTTCCACAGTTTTTTCTAATATTTTTATGGTTTGGGTTTTTACATTAAAATGTTATTCCAGTTGGAATTTATTCTGGTGAGAGAAGTATGAATCCATCTTTTTATTTTTTTCCCCAGAGGGTCAGCCAGTTGCCCACAACATGTATTAAACATTACATTCCTCTCCTCTGATTAGAGGTGTTCCTTCCAGTGTACTACGTTCCCATATTAAGTTGCACTTTCTACTCTATTATATTGACCTGCCTATTTTTAATCCCATATCAAAGCATCTATTTTATTCTATCTTTATAATATTTCTCAATATCTTCTAGTGTAATTTCTTCCTCTTTTCTCACTTTTGCCCCGAATATCTATTCTCTCCTATACATTCTTCCAGATGAAATTTAGAACAATGCTGACAAGCTCCAAAAATAATCGCACTGGAATTTTGGTTGCGATTGGGTTGAATTTTTCAATACATTTTAAGATAATTGACAGTTGAATAATTTTGAGTCATTCTAGATAAGAACAAGACCCATACTTACTTATTCAAGTCTTCCTATCTATGCTTTTGGGGATTATATATATATTTTTCATATGAACCTGCACATTTCTAATCGAATTTATTCCCAATATTTTATTTGTTACTGTTATTGTCTTTGTGAACAGATTCTTTATTTCCATTGTACTGGTTATTGTTGCTACATAAGAAAGCTACCGATTTTTGTATATTTATTTTGTAACTAGATGCTATACCAAGATGTCTTATTGTTGATAATAGTTTTTTCATTAATTATCTTGGTCTTTTCAGATAAATGAAAATAACCTCCTTGTCTCCTAGATCTATGCTTCAGAAAGATTATTCTCTAGAAAAAAATTGGGGTGGGAGAGGTTGGAGACACAGAGTGGGGCCTTGGCCCTGGCTGATCTATCATATCAAGTATGTTTTCTTTCTCATTATCTATATTAGGACAGAAAACTTTCAGGTTAGTTAACAAGAACGCAGGAGTACTGACATTTGAATTGGTGATGAGGTAAAATGAATCTTCAGTTCCCTGAGATGTAACTTGATTATGATGTACTCTGATGTTGTATTATGGAAAATCAATCAGTGTGGATAAAGGATAATAATAAAAGCAGACACTGAAGGAGAACTCACTGTGTGCTAGACACTGCTAAGCACTTCATATACATCCTCTCATTTAATCTACAAGGCATCCCTTTGAGGTAGGTACCACTATTACCCCATTTTACAGATGAAGACACTGAGGCCTGGGAATGTTGAGTGACTTGCCCATGGGCATATGACTTATAGTTGATAGAACCCAAATTTGAATCCAGTGATTCCATAGTCCATTGCCCACAGTAACTACAGCAATATGGTTTAACTCAGCAGAAATCTGCTCTTTATTCAAAGCTCCAGAATACCTTTTGAATCCTAATTCTAGATTAACCACAGAGTTTGCCTTCTCTCCTTTGAGCTAGCCACTGCCTCAGGAGGCCATGGACTCCCAGCTTTCTAGGCAGCCCGAGGGTATGGGACTAACTGAGCAGAGCCATTTGAGCAGGTTCCAAGTACAAGGTGAAGAGATGATTTACAAGGCAGCAATCAGAAACTGACTGGTTATGACCAGGCCCTGGAAAATCTCAGTTTTTAAACTGCAGATTTTCTTGGGCGCCTCTCTCATTTCATTACATTATGGTCAATGGTTGAAATTTCCTTCCTCGTTTGAAAATTCTTTCTAGTTTGTGATCCTGACCTCTTGCTCTCTGCCCCATCAGTAGCATGGTGAGGAAGGAGCCTCCTTGCCTGTGTCAGCCTGTTCCTGAGTGGGGTTTCCAGGCCTCTAAGGCAACCGGGCTGAGCTAGTCTCTCAGAAAAAGCTTCTCTCAGCAACTCAGGACTAACTTACCTAAAACCAATTCAACCCTAGGTCAGCTGGCCAGTGTCTCTATGTCTATAGGCACAAAATGCTCTGGGAAATCAGAGATAGCTTCAGAGAGAGGAGGTGACATTTGAGGCATTACCAAGTTAATTTTATATGAACAGTACTGATATTAATTCCTTTGTTGAATACATATTAACCAAGCCCTTACTATGTGCTTGAGATATAGTGATAAACCAGACAAAGGGGTCTTAGTCCTCAAGGAACTTAGATTCTAGCCACTAACAAGTAAACAAATGAAAGAATATGATAATTCCAAATCTAGAAGCGCTAAAGATTAAGATAAGATAAGATGATAAGAGAAGATAAGATAAAGGAGTAGAAAGTGAGGGGTGGGGGAGAGTGACTTAAGACAGGTGGTCAGGAGATTCTTCAAGTAGCTGAAATTAAATGAATGTTAAGAAGGAACCAGAGCTGTGAGGCCCTGAGGGGCACTCAGGCCACTGTGTGGAGAAAAAGCGGTGAGAGTCAGGGGCACGCAGTGCAGAGCCAAGGGGGAGATGATGCAGAATTGGAAGAAGAGAAAGTGGGGGAGCTGCAGCAACATGGCTGACAGGGGGCGGGTTCAGGAAGTGGTGCCGTGTGCATATAGGTCAGCCCTTCGGGGTAAAGAAAGTGAGGCGTCAAAGGCGACTCCTGGATTTTGGGCTTGAGCAATTCTAGATAACTGGTGAGGCTATTTTTTAAGACGAGAAATACAGAGGATGGAACAGGGTCTTGGTGGGAGGAAATTAAAAGTTCATGAATAATAATAACAATGAACTATCATTAGTTTAATACAATGTGCTCACCATTTGCTTGTATTAGTTCCGTTAATTATCAGTAATGCTGTGAAATAGATGCTTTCTCATTTTCCAGATGAGAAATGAGATTTGGAGAGGGGAAATGACACTCAGCTTAAGAAGGACAGACCTGGGATTCAAACCTGAGTCTGCCTGCTCTTAACTGTTAGACCCAAGAGTAGCTTTATAATTAAGCTTTTATAAATAATAGGATTTTTAAAAACTGCTATGGAAACATTTTTTCTATTTTTTAACAACTTTTTATCACTTGATACATCATTTAACATTTCTTTAAAATGCCAAAAGAATGGACAAAAAGAAATAAAACAAATAATAAAAAACCTGTATGGATGCCAAAATCCTCCAGTGAGAAGTGAACATTAGACACTCTGGTCATTAGGCAAGTTGCCCAATAGGCACACGGACCCAGGTGAAGACATGGATTCTTCAACGGTTGGGACCTAGATCCTTAACACACCTTCAAGGCCCTGCCTGATCTGCCTCCCCCATCCCTCCTTCATGGTTTTCCAGTCCATCCCCTATGACCTTCCCCCTCATCTCTGTCCTCCCACTGACCAGGACTCTGTCCATTTTCTCCCAAATTCTCTGCTCATCCAAACCTGGGATCCTCATTCTTCTGGCCCCTCCCTTGGTTAACACTTACTCATACGACAGAATAGTCAAGCATCACCTCCTCCAGGAAGTCTTCCCAGACTCCCATCTGATTCTTTGTTTCAGGCCTCATGGAATCAAACTCTTCTTCTCCTCAGCACTTCCCTTAGTGTTAATTCCTACCCATAAGTGTGATTTTTCTTCATCTCCTCACCAGGAAGGGAGGGGCAGAGGTACGCCAGGCCTTAACTCAGAGCTGGCACTGAGTAAGAACTCAGTCATTGGTGACTGAATGAATCATGTCTCTTGGCAACTTTGAACTGCTCTGCCTCTTGCCTGTGGGTCCTCAGGGGAGACTCCTGGCTGAGACACAGCTCTTCCCTGGCAATACCTGGCACTCCCGCTGGAAGAACCATCCTGGTCTCCATACAGCTAGATCCTTGTTCCCAGGTCACCGACTTTCCAGGCCACAGTGCCCCAGATGGCTGCTAGGAAGGTGGGAGAGAGAACCTGGGAGGGGGCCTATGGGAAAGGAGAGTCGAAGGCCTTTTGTTGAGATGTCATGGGGATGGATGTGGGATCTCAGCATCAGTGAGTCCCTGCCAGTTTAGCCCTGTTATCTGGAAACAGTGTCCGCCTTGAGCTCCAGACCACCAGCAGCCTTGAGCAGTTGGGAGGGCTGGGAGTACAGTTTCCATTAAGGAAAATGATGACTTAAACAGAGGCCTCCTCCTTTCCAGGCCTGTAGCCCTGTCTCAGGTCCCTTCTAAGAAGGCTTCATTTTGAGGCCCAAGCTGAGGCTGAGTGGGGAGACAAGCTCCACCGTCCAAATATTTGTAAACTGAGCTGTTTTCCCAAGCAAAGCAGAACCAGATGCCACCACCCTCCCGTGGAGGCCAGGTCTTGGCACCGGGTGGCAGCCCTGAGGTTGCGAGGCTGGACTAGAGAGTTGTAAGGCTGACCAGGGATTGCAAAGTGGGGCCCTGGAAAGCTGGCTGCTTATTCGAGAAGATATTTTTATTCTGCCTGGCCAGATGGTAAGCCAGAGCAGGGCAGGGCCTGCATCTCACTCATTTCTGGGTTCCCAGCATGTGCTGAGGCCAGGCGCGTAGTGGGACCTCAGTCGATGTCTGCAAAGGAGTGCAGTATACACACACCTGGATTGGGCCACACTTAGTAGCTGCATGGCCTTGCCTCAGTCACCCCATCTGTGTAATGGGGATGATAAAGTACCCGCCTCACAGGGTAGCTGGGGACTCAAGAAGTTCATGCGCATACCCACGCTTGACCAACGTTGGCTCTCAGAAAATGCTCACTCTTACTAACCCTCAACAATCTGGGGGGAGGGGGGTGGCAGTGCTGGCAAACAATTGGGGGAAATAGGCAGAATGGGAGACACTTCCACGAAGGTGGCAGCAGGTAGACTCTGTGGATACTGGGAAATCGGCAGGTGAGTGTGCAAAAGGCAGAGCCCCAGATAGCTGGTGGCCGCAGTTCTGATAAGAAGCATGTATTTCAGAGGCTCAGGTTCAGGGTTTAGAAGGATGCAAAGAGACGGAGCCTAATCATTTTTAGAGTCTTCTTTTCTATAAAGTTTCTTTAAAAATAAAAGTCTGTGTGTCATGGAGAGGATAGAGGGACACTGGAGAGGCGTCATAAGGCAGAGGTTAGCTGTGGGCTCTGGGATCTGCCCAGATCAAATCTCAGCTCTGCCGTGGTGCCAGTTACCCCACCTACCTCACTGTGCTTTATTCTTCTCACTTGTTAAAGTGAGGTATTAGAGCTACTGATGTCATAGGGCTATTATAGGAACATAACGAGTTAATATTGACCAATGCCCAGAGCAGTGCCATGCCTTGTTGGAAACGATTTGTGTGTGTGTGTGTGTTTGCTTGAAGAGAAACAGTGTGGTATAATGGAAAGTGCATCGGTCTGGGTTCTATTGGGTTGTCTGAAAAGTCATGACGTATGTTTTCTATGTTTTTCGTTGCAAAAATGCGTCGTGACTTTTCCTACAGCCCGATATATCTGAGTTGAAATCCAGTTCCCTCTCTTTTCCAGCTACGTAATCTTCAACATGTCACTGGACCTGTCTGAACTTTGGACACCTGCTCAGTAAAGTAGGACTAATAATAATAATAATAACAACAGTAATAATGGTGATGATGCTGTGACGAGTAAACTGCAGCACTCAGCAGGTGGCTGTTTCCCATGATTACCACGGGCTGAGAGTCTCCTGGGATATGATGTTTTACCTGTCCCAAAAAACTGACCTAAAGGCTGGGCTTTTAGGGATCCTGTGACAGTTCATTGCATGTGTCAACTTGACTGACCATGGTGCCCAGATATTTGGTCAAACATAATTCCAGATGTTTCTGTGAAGGCATTTTTGGATGAGATGAACATTTAAATCAGTGAACTTTGAGCAAAACAGATTGCCCTCCATAATGTGGGTGGGCTTCATCCAATCCGTTGAAGGCCTGAATAGCTCAAAAGACTGACTTTCCCCAAACAAGAGGAAATTCTGCTAGCAGATGGCCTTCAGACTTGAACTGCAGTAATGGCTAGTCCCTAGGTCTCTAGCTTGCTGACCAACCCTGTAGATTTTGTACTTGTCAGCCTCCATAATTACCTGAGCCAATTTCTTAAAATCTCTATCATCTATCTATCTATCTATCTATCTATCTATCTATCTATCATCTATCTATCTCTATCTCTCCATACACATGCATACACCCTATCCGATCTGTTTCTCTGGAGAACCCTGACTAATGCATGTCCTACATTCATTGATGGTAAAAAGTATGTCCAGTGCCAGCCACTGCAGAGCAGGGTTCTTTAGAACTGAACGGGAAGTGTATCCTCAGGAAGCAGGCTCTTGGGGCCCCAGGCTCTGAGGAATCCCTGCACGGTTGTAGGGGTGGGAGGTGGGAACTAGCCCCAGACCTGGGTCTGGCTATTCTTTGAAACCACAGCAGATTCAGCATCAGGCAAGAAAGCTCCTTCTTGGTGAAGCTCTCTTGCCTTCTGCTAAATCTACTATGTGAGGTTGCTGAGCTATCCAGATGGAGCCAGACTGTTTTCTACACTCAAGGGTCCATCTTGGACGGCGAGAAGCCCGGGATCCTAGCCTGAGTTTCATTCTGTATCCCCGGGCCTCAGTCTACCCATATATAATGTATAACATAAGCTAAGGCTTTATAATCTCTCAGGTACCTGCCAGCGTGGATGCTCAGGTATGCTGGGCAGGACAGTGACCCAAGTGGAGGAGGCTGGGAAGGAACAGAAGCAGCTCTGGAGGCTGCAACCTGAGCAGCAGGCTGGGGAGACTCCCCTGGGGGAGGATGTCCTTAATCCCGGAAAGGTTCATGGAGGAAAGCTACTTCAAGGCTTGCTGGGTGGGTCACTGAGAGAGGGGTGAAGCCCTCAGGCTTCAGGGATCAAGAAAAACAAAGGTTTTTTTCCTGTGCTATCAAATATTTCTAGTATATTTTTCTTCAAAAACATTTTTAAATTACTCAGGCGCCCTCCACTCTAACCATCTAATTGAAATTTTTTGTATGTTGTCATTAAAACATAACTTTGATGTTTCCTTTTTCTTCTTACAAAAATAATAAGTATTTATTATAGAATGTTAAGAAAATTAGCATCAGGGGGAACAAAGAAAATCACCAATGCACTAATTAGGGTAGACAACCTGCTGTTAACAAAAACAACCTCCAAATTTCAGCGCCTTAACAGAATAGGATTTTTTTCTGCTCATGCGAAAGTCCAGTGATAATGCTTGCTTTGTGGCCTTTCTCTAGATGATTCAGAGACTCAGAATCAGAATCCTCATATCTGGTGACTCCACCATCCTCTAGGGCCCTGGGTGCTCTGTCTCTAGCCGGTAGGTGGGAAAAAAGAGAGTGAAGATTGTGCAGCAGGTTTTATGAGTTAGGCTTGGACAAGGAAAACTTTATTTCTGCTCACATTTGATTGGCCATATTTGACTGCAAGGGAGGCTGGGAAATGTAGTCTAGCTGTGTGTTAAGAAGAATGGGTTCTGTGAACATCATGGTAACTGTCACAACCTGAACTTCAGCATCCTGAGAGAACCCTATTCACATTTTAAGGGATTCCCTTCCATTCCTTTTTCTATGTCATATACATTCTGTGTAATAAAGCATGTGACTTGCCTAAGTCTCCAGTTCCTGAGAGCCAACCTCTAAGCCCTTGGAGTTTCTCAAGTAATAAAAGTATCTCAATTTTTCCTGGTACTACACCTGATAGGTTATGCTAACAGGATGGTGCAGGATGGCAGCTGGCCATACCTGGAATACTAACCAAGTGATTAGAAGATTGGAGCTTTGAGCCACATGATATCTGCCCAACCTTTGGGGAGGGGAATGGTATGGAGATTGGGTTCAATCAATTTTGCCTATGTAATGAAGCCTCATTAAAACCCCTGGACACTGAAGCTCTGGTGAAGTTCCTGGTTGGTAGTACTCTGTGCCATATGTCGGTGCCAGGAGGGTAACATGGTCCTAAGGATGATGGAAGCTTTGTGTTTGGAGCCCTCCCAGGCTTAGCCCCATGTATCTCTACTAATTTGTATCATTTTGTCATAATAAAACAGTAGTTATAATTACAGTGCTTTCCTGAGTTCTGTAAGTCTTGCTAGTGAATTATCGAACGTGAGGGAATCTGTGGGGAGCTCTAAGTTTGTAGCCAGTTAGTCTGAAGTGAAGGCAGCCCTGAGGACCCCCAAACTTATGGCTGGTGTCGGAAGTTAGGGCAGTCCTGAGGAGGACCATACCCTTAATTGCAACTTGGGGTCCACATGAATACAGATATAGATTCACATGTATAATACTCATTGAAATGCACGTTTAAAAAGATGGTATAGCTCTATAAATCCTATTTTATAAAATGCTTTTATTCACTTGACTTGTTGCTGATGTCTTTCCAAGTATTTGACCTGAATTCCAAGTTGCTCCAGTAACCCAGCCAGAATTCTAGGATTCTACTTGTTTTCCCAAGTTTGGGACACATGAGATGCCCCAGCCTCAGCTTCTCACCCTTATCTGGCTCCCGGTCCCATACCTGGCCCTTGTCCCCGACGTCATCCAGAAGCATCTCTGAAGGAGGACCAGGTTGGCTTAGCTGGGCTAAGTGTAGGCAGAGAGCCCCAGGCCCATGGCGAGCCCTACAGAGCCTGGGTTGGCAGGTGCCCCTGGCCAGAGCTGTAGTAGGAAGACGTCTGGAGCAAACCAGGACAATGTGGGCTGAGCAATGGCTTCACCCAGGCTGCAGCTCACAGGGACTTCTGGACGTGGAGACAGGCCTGGCCGTGGAAGAAAGATCCAGCCTGGAGCCCCAGCGCAGAGCTCCTGCTCCACCCGGGCTCCAGCCTTTCACCCACGTCTGTCCTTCTGTAGCTCCTGCTCCGGCCCCAGCTCCACGCATGCCAGGACTTCTATTATATGTTGCTTTTCCTCGACATAATAAATTTGGGTGGGGGTAGGGCGGCAGGCAGAAAGACATATAATGCTCACCAACCTTATGGCACATGCAAAGCCTGACATTGACCTTAGACATCCTCTATGTCAGTGATTGTCTAATTTTAGTTGCTGTTAAAAATCACCTGGGGAGTCTATTCTAAAGGCAGATTCCTAGCTGCCATCCTCCAAACCAGCTCATCTCTTAGGGCTGGGGTGGGGCCCAAGAACCTGAAATTATCACTTCACTCGCAAATGATTCTGAAATAGGTGGGCCTTGGGTCACTTTCTAGTAAACCCTCCTTGGTGTCCTGAGGCTCAGAGAGGGTAAGTGACTGTCCCATATCACATAGCTAGTGGGGGCCAGATCTTAGGTAAGAATTTCGGTCTTCTGATCCAGCTCAAGGCCGTTAGTGGGGATAGGGCTAGATATATGCAGGGCAGAGGACAATTGGAAGCCCTAGGAAGGGCCCCAGAATCAAAGACCTGCCATGGTGTCTGAAATTCCACTATTAGACATTCATTCCTTTGGGCCTTGAAGATTTGGGATTTCCCAGAGTCGACTCTGAAAATGCTAATCTTTCTGGAGTGGAAGCTTCTTAAATTATTGCAATGAGCACATTGACAACTGGCTCCTTTCTATCTTCCAACAGGAATGAAGGCCTGGAAGAAGCCACAGTCTACATGCTAGGTGTTAGAAGACTTGGATGGAGCCAGGGTGTTAGAACGCGGGTGTGGGTGCAAACCAGAATCAGACTCACCCGCTTTACCATCTTAGGAGACAGAACGTCCTGGCAGAGAGAGCATGGCATCTTAGAATCAGCCTAGCCTGGGTTTCAGTCCAGGCTGTACCACTTCCCAGCTCTGTGGCCTTGGGCCACCCAGCCACTTTATTGCTCTGGGCCTCAGTTTCCCCATTTGTAAAACAGGAATCACATGATCACCAGGGGTCCCATTGGGTTGGTGCAAAACGCTGAAAGAGTCTGAATAATCCTCAGAACTGTGTTCTAACTGTCATGATGTGCCCAACCTTAGGGAGGAACAGAGAGACCAACAGTCACCCAAGGTCACCCCGCCCTCTTTTTGGGAGCCTGAATAAGTGGCGCTCTGGGCAGCCAGCTTTGTTTGCCAAGGTCCCCTGGCCTTAGGGCATCCACCAGGCCTGGGTACCATGGGAGGGAAGGCCTTGTCATCCCAGCAGGGGATTACATTCTTCCTGACTTTTGGCGTCTGGAAACTCATTTCTGCCCTTTCTTCTCTTTAGGAAACAACAACAACAAAGCCAGACTCCTGTCCTGGGGGACAGAGCTGCCTTCACCAGGCAGGACTAGTGGGGGGAGAGCTTTTCCCGGCCCTCCCCCCACACTAACCACAACTGTGCTGCCCTTCCTTCCCTCCCTCCTCCAGCTGGCGGCCAGCAGGGTGGAGGTCTCTGGGAAAACTCCCCGGAGCTGGAGCTGACGAGTTGGCAGACGGTGCCCGGGGCCATGGCAGAGGCCTTCCCTCAGAATGCCTCCTCCACGCTCAGCCTCCGGTGGAGGCATCTGGTGACTTGGCGCTGGTGTGGCAGAGCTGCATTGTGCAGGTGACACACTCATGTGCTGCTCTGTGTATCCATGGACAAGGCTGGCCTGGCCAGGGGAAGGGTGGCCAGAGGGCTCAGTGCCCGCAGGTGGGGATGGAGTAACAGGACAGCAGGGGTGGGGCCAGGGACAATGCTGTAGACCCAGAAGAGAGCCAGAGCCTTCTGTCACTGCGGGCTCCACCTGCAAAACACTGCTGACCCACCGGTGTCTCCTCCCACACAGGCAGCCACAGGTCTCTTCTGGGAAGTGGAAGCCTTGGCCATCTGCTCCTAGCTTCCCACCCTGTGCCAGATCAGCCCGTACAAACTCCTTAGCAAATGCTCATCCAGCTCCATCTCAGACACTGGAAGCTCTCTCTTATTACTCATGAACGCATACTCATTGTAGCAACACTGAAATACAGATTAGAAGAAAAAACCAATGATCACCCCTAACTTACTATTTAGAGAAAATCACTCTGGGCCTTGTATTGTATTTCTTCCCAGACTTTTATAGAAGATATGAAACGGGGCAATTCCAGGTGTGGTCTGTGAACTGTTTGGTCCTGGGCCATGAAGAGATAAGTATGAAAAGTGAGAATAAGCATTTAGAAACTTGACAGCAACTTGACACGGCCACCACATTTTTATTTATTGTGTTTTACAGAAGAATCGGCTTGTAGCAGATTGGAAATCAAAAGTGGTCTTTCGGCATAGCTAGTTGGAGAAGCGTTAATATAGATATTTTAATAAAAATGGGTTCATATCCTGTTTTGTAGCCTGGTCCCCACCCTGTCTTCATGTGTGTTTTCCTTACCATGTCACTTGTGCCGAGTGGCTGCTCGCTTCCGTGGCATGACTGGTCTGCAATTTTGTTTACTAGTCCTTAATCCTGGTGAATCAGATGGTTTTCCGTTTTCAAGATCAATAAGCAATAGCTGATGACTCTTTGTTCATACTCTCTCTGTGCCTTTGTGACATTATTTCCTTCAGATAAAATTTCAGAAATGAAATCGCTGGAGCAAAGGATGCACACCATTTTAAGATTTTAGGCACTTGCTACTAAAATGATGTAAAGAAAAAAGCTGACCCAATTCATGCTTTTGCCAGTAAGTTTTCAAGGCAGGCACTGTTGGGGGAACGGGGAGCATCAAACAAGACAACCACCTCCTCCGATGACTTCCTTTCCGAGATTGGGAGGCCATGACTACAGGGCCCCTTTTGCAGGCTGCTTGTTCCCAGGTCCTTTAGCCACTCTTCATATAGATCCAAGAATGATAGGGCCAGGAGCAGTTTTAGAGATCGTAGCCCAGGAGTTCCCAATCTGGGTTCCATGGGACACTGACACTGCTACTAGACAAAAGGATTTTATGATGAAATAATCCTGAGAATCAGTGAGTTAAACAAATCCAAGGTGTTCTCTGTTACAGGGCTTCTCAGAGCACTTAATATGTTAATATGCATTATTTATTTCCAAGAAGAGGCTATAGTGAACAGTTTCCCAGGCTCATTTGACAATGGCATCTTTCAAGGAGGGGCAGCTCAAAGAACCAATGGCCCACGGAACTCCCTTCCCCAGCACAGAGGTTTTCAAATTTTTTAAAAGCCACAGATACTTTCTTCAAGTTATTTTTTTACAAGAAATCTCAATTCATATGAAACGGATCAAAGTAAGGATGGGACAATACAGAAGCCTGATGACTCACTGCCCTTTTCAGTAGGGCACCTGAGGAGGCGTCTCAGAACTCCTCAGGAACCATGTGGTGCCACTTGAAGAACATAGTCCCCCTTGGTCTGTCTCCCTTCTCCCACCAAGGATCATTTGAAAGGTGAATGTAGGGGGAGGAAGACGGGTCTGTGTACAGCTAGTAGCATTTATTGAGCACTTATGGGTCAGACCCTAAGCCAAGTGTGGGGCCATAGATAAAAGTAAGGCACATCCCATTGTCGGCAAGAGGTTTAAGCTTGGCATGGGAGATGCACATAGACATGTGTAAAGGGAATTACAGACACCAAAAGTATGCCATGAGGACAAGTGGCACAGTGGACACTTGTTTTTCATCTGCCACACATCCTTTTATTTGGGAAGCTGCCTCTCCCTGCCTTCATTGCTGGCAAGGTGCCAATCACAATAATTCCACGTTTCTGGCCCATCAGGTAGTTATGTGACTCTTGCCTGGGCATTACAGTGCCCTATTCTCCTGGTCTCAGTGACTGATATGGGATGGCACACAATCCATACCTGGCCAATCAGAATTGGTCCCTAGGATGGTAGGCAGATGCTCTCTTTTCTTTGAGGCCATTAAATGATGGTGGGAGCCTGCAGCTGACCATGACCATGTTCTTTTTGTGCCCCCCACTATATGGAGTCACTCCATCTGTAGTAGAAAAGAGTGAAGCAGGCTCCAGAGAGATGAAGGGTCCAGTGATGAAAGGCAAGAGAGTCCTGCTGTCTTCACTTCTGGGACCTGCTCCAAGCCTGGGCTTTCCGGGGATATGTGAGCCAATTGATTCCCCTTTAGGTGCTTACACTCATAGGAGCTGAACTTCTGTCACTTGCTATCAAAGGTGTCATTATAAGGCAAGAAACAGAAGAGATCAAGGAGGGGGAGGTCTCTTCTTAGCCAGAAGAGTCAGAGAAGGTATCTCAGAGGATGTTAAACTTGAACTTGACTTGGGAGGATGCAAGTCCTCTAGATAGGAGGTGGCAGAGCATTGCAGGCAGAAGGGATGGGTTGAGCAAAGACAGAGGGGTGGAAAGGTAGTATAACAGTTGAGTAGAGGGCAGGGAGGTAACAGAAGGACAGGTGTGGGCTATTCTGTGGGATGGCCTTGAATCCCAGGGTGAAAGCCTTAAATGCCATTTGGTTGGCAATAGGGAGCCACTGAAGGCGTTTGAGCGTGGGTGACGGGGATAGAGAAGGGAAGGCATGGTCTGATTGGTGTTTTAGGAAGACCTCTCTGACAACAGGCGACAGGTGGAGCATGGGGATAGGGGAGAGGAAAGATGCCCCACTGAACGACTGGGAGCACAGAGCTGCCACCAGTGGGACAGAGACGTGAGGCGGAGTTGCTGATTTGGGGGCAGGGGGCCAGATTGGATTGGGCCACATTGAGGTTGAGGCCTGCTGTGGACTGAATTCTGTCTCCCTGACCCTAAATGCATACCTTAAAGCCCCAACCCCCGGTGTGACTGCATTTGGAGTAAGGGAGTAATTAAGGTTAAATAAGGTCATAAGAGCAGAGCCTTGATCTGATAGGATTAGTGTCCTTCGAAGAGGAGACACCAGAGAGCCCACGCGTGTGCTCTCTGCCATATGAGGACACAATGAGGAGCTCTGCAAGCCAGGAAGAGCGCTCTCACCAGGAACTGAATTGACCAGCACTTTGATCTTGGACTTCCGGTCTCCAGAACTGTAAGAAATAAATGTCTGTTGTTTGAGCCACCCGGTCTGTGGTGCTCTGTTATGTCAGCCCAAGCTGACTCAGACAAGACGCTTCCAGGTAGAAGTGAATTGGGGTGAACTTCCACCTGGGGATGCTCTTCTTAGGGATGTAGATCTGCCTGGACCCGAGGCCTGGTATCCAGAGCATCTGGTGTAACCATCACCACTATCTATATCCAAACTTTTTTCATCGTCCCAAATAAAAACTCTGGACCCATTAAATAGCTCCCCCATGTCACTTCCCCCCCAGCCCCTGGTAACATCTAATCTCCTGTTTGTCTCTATGAGTTTGCCTACTTGAGGTACTCATATAAGTAGAATCACATAATATTTCTCTTTCTGGGAACAAATATTTGACTTATTTTATTTCATGTAAAGTTTCCATGGTCCATCCATGTTGTAGCATATATCAGAACTTAATTCCTTTTTATGACTAAATAATATTCCATTGTATGTATTTACCACATTTTGTTTATCCATTCATCTGTTGATGGACACTTGAGTTGTTTTCATTTTTGCCTACTGTGAATAATGTTGCTATGAACATGGTGTCAGCAGCGGTAGTCTTAACCACTAAGCTAAACGAATATTTTGGTTTTGATTGAGTGAAAAACATTTTTATCTACAAAATAGGTTGAAAAAGGAGTCATTGTGTTTGAATTGAGATTTGATTCCTCTCACAATCCCCCCACATCCTTCAGCAGCTCCATGAACCTGGTGACACCTCCCTGAACACTCAGTGAGAACTCAAGTCTGGCCCAACCCCCTGACTGACGTCCAGCTTCCTGTTGAAGGTGGCACTCCCTTGACACCTATCTGCCACCACAGCAAACGGACATCATTCATCCTGCAGCTCAAGCCCCAAATTTTAATCCTCTACTTTCCATCATGTCTTACATCGATTCCACCTGCAGCTCCTGTCAACTCAACCTTCCAGAGTATAGCCTGATTCTGCCCACCGCTCTCCTCTCTAGCCCAAGCCATCATCCTCTCTGGCTGGAAAGAAAATAGATCTGCTAGGCCTCTCTGTTTCCTCCCACTGCCAGGGCTGGCTTTTGGAAACAAAAGCCAACTCTCACCATGCCTCTGTTTACAGCGTTCTAGTGGCTTCCCATTCCATTTAGAATCTAGTCCAGAATCCCTCCCCTGACCTACAAGGCTCTGCGTCTACACAACCTGGCCACTGCTATCCCGCCAAGCCCATCTGGTGCCTGCTCCCCTGCTCACACTCTGTCTCCAACACACTGCCTTTCCTGGCTTGCTCCTTCCTTAGGGCCTTTGCAGTTTGATGGGTTTTGCGCTCAAAACGCTCTTCACCCAGATTGTTGCATGGCTGGCGGCTTCTCACCTCCGAGGAATCCACTCCAGTGTTACCTCCTCTGAGAAGCCTTCCTGACCACTCGACTGAAGCAGTGGTCCCATGCCCCCAAGCCTGATATCTCCATCCCATAACCATACTTGTGGTCTTTGCATCACTTTTTGCAAATACCGAAAGTATCTGCTGTCTTTCTTTATTTCCCGGTTCACTGTCTCTTTTCACGGATGTAAACTCCGCAAGAGCAGGGGCCTGTCCTATTTGTCGTTCTGCCCCCTACTCCCCTATTCCTAGAACAGGGCCTGATACAAAGGCGCTCAATTGTTATTTAACAAGTGAAGAATTAAATGTAAAAGGATGTGTGCCCAGGGGTAGAGCTGAAGTCTCCATGTTTTCTGTGGTTCACAGTGGGATCCAGGCTCTGCCAACATTTCTTTGAGGCCAGAGTTCTCACATAAACATTAAAAGCATGGACTATCTTCTGATGGGCAATTGCATGAATGGCACTTTCTCGACAGTGACATCAGCTGCGGGGGAAGGTGTCTCTCACAGACCTCGGGCCCCCTTCATGAGGGTACCCACTGCATATACAGGGCTTTGGGCCTCTGCAAGGGAAATCGGTCTACCTGGGGTACGGCCTCTGCTCCTAGCAATTCCAGGAAACCCTGGGGCCTCCCAACATGTGGTCTTTTCTGCTCCAGGGAGGAGGGCCACGCTTCAGAGACAGCGCCGCCCTGTCTTGTGGTCGGGCTATTCTTGTGCCTTGGAATGCTCTTCTCCTCGGTGCTGACAGCCGTCACCTCTGCCGGTGATGCCAGGCCTCTGGAGCCTCGCTCACTGGGTGGCAACGGCTTCCAAGTCCCCCACGCCCACCTGGGCTCTGGCAGGAACAGGAGGAGGAACACAGAGCATGTGGCATTGGGGGAGGCCTTCTCCTGCATCGCTGCCTCTTTCTCCTCCTGCCAAACAAAAGCTTCCTGCTCAGGGCAGGGACAAGAGCCGTTTCTAATTGTGGAACAAACAACAGACCAAGCCCTTTCCAGCAGGAGGAGAGGCAGGGCTGCCCAGGGTCTCTGCCTGCTGTGCTCCGCTTTTCTCAGGCTTGGAGCGGTCCAGGAGGCCATGGTGGAAACGTCCACTTCCTTGAAGGGTCAGAAGAGTCTGCAGCTGGTCTTCAGGTGGGGCCGTTTTCTCTACCACCACTCTCTACTGGCCGTGTTCCCTTGCAACTTGGAATCCGCCCGCCCTGTCTCCTCTCTGGCCTTTGGACTGATGCTCACTTACCCGCTGCTGCCACTTACTCTTCTTCCAACACCCAGATTATCGTGTCTGGACTCTTCCAGGACCTGATAATAAATAGTTCCCTTTCCTGCCTGCACTGTTTGCTCAGTCAGAAAGACCTAAATCACCATCATCATCACACTCATCGTATCATCACATGGTTACCATGCACCACCCTTGTCATCATCTCCATGGTTACCATCATTAGTATTAGTATGCTATGTGTCCGGCACCATGCTAAGCACTTTACACATCTCATTTACACCTTGTGAAGTAGTTTCTATTTTTCGCTTCATTTTGCAGATGAGCGAAGTGAGCTCAGAGTGGTCAAGTAACCTGTCCAGGGTCACACAGCTGGTGCATGGCACAGCTGGGATGCTAACCTGATGCCAGAGGCCTATCCAGCCTCTAGGCCATATGGCTTCCAATGGCAGAGAGTTTAGGACGTGAATTCTGAAGCCAAACTGCCTGGTCCTAGCTCACCCCTTTCTAGCTTTGTGACTTTTGTCATTATTTGACCTTTCTATGCCTCAATTTGCTCACCTGTGACATGAGGACAATAAGAGTACCTACCTCCCAGGGTTGCTGTGATGTTTAGAGGAGTTAATATATGGAAAGTATATAAAGTGTTTAGCACAGTAACTGGTGCATCATAAGCGCTTTGTGAGGTGCAGTAAGACACAACCTCTTCCCTCATGAGCTTCCAGTCTGATGGGGATGACTGTCGAATCCTGGGATGATCTCAGCCACAGCAGGGAAAAGAACAGGGCACACAGATGTGCACAGCAGGGACACCTCTCATGGCAAACCTTAGGCCAGCCAATTTTTTTTAAATAAACTTTTTATTTTGTAATAATTTTAGATGTATAGAAAAGCTGCAGAGGTAGTACAGAGAGTTCCCACACACTCTTTCCCTAGCTTCCCCTAATGTTAATCTTACCTATCCATGCTACATCCATCAAAACTAAGAAATTACCATGGGTACAATCTGATTAACGAAAATATAGTCTTTATTTGGATTTCACCAGTTTTCCCAATCCAGCATGGAATCCTGCTACTGTGTTGCCTTTGGCCACCTTAGTTTTGAAGGATGAATAGGAGTTCGCCAGGACACAGCGCTAGGCATTGGGGCTTCTGGGCACGACAGAGCAGATGTGAGTGCCACCTGGCCTACATAACACATACCTAAAGAACATGCTATTTCTTCAGAAATAAGACAAAGGAAATGGGACCACGAAAGATGTCCATCACGTTAGTTGTCCCCAGGCACACTCCCTCCAACCACGGTCCCATGGAAAGGTTACAGGAAGAGGTAAATATCATGGAATCCGGCCAACGCCACCTCTGCGGGCCTGTGTCCTGCACAGAGGGCCTGAGCAAGGGATTTTTACAAGCAAGGTCAAACAGGAAACAGCACAGCTGTGTGACCCACGCAGTCTTGTGGCGCCTCGTCCCTGGTCTTGGGGCCAACGCGACAGCTACAACAGTGTATTGCTGGTCTCATTTTCCCCTGGCTGGCAGACCAGATGAGGGGATCAGGGAATCTGTGTTCATTTGTCCTTTTATGCAACACAATGTATTGAACAGCAGTCCTATGCTAGGCCCTGGGGGTGCAGTGCTGGGCTTCTCATGGGGCTCTGTTTTCTCAATAGCCTCCCTTCAACAAGAATTACAAGGGATATACAATAGTCACCCCTTAGCCACAGTTTCACTTTCCGTGGTGTCAGCCACCTGCAGTCAATGGTGGCCCGAAAACATTAAATGGACAATTCTAAACATAAACAACTCGTAAGTTTTAAAATGTGCACTGTTCTAAGCAGCATGAAACCTTGCACTGTCCGTCCCACCTGGGACATGAAATCATCCCTTTGTCCAGCATCTCCACGCTGTATGCACTCCGCACTTGTTAATCACTTAGTAGCCAAATCAGTTATAAGATCGGCTGCCGTGGTACTGCAGTGCTTGTGTTCCAGTAACTCTTAATTTACTTAATAACGGCCTCAAAGTGCAAGAGCAGTGAGGCTGGCAATTTGGAGATGCCAAAAAGAAGCCATAAAGCGCTTCCTATAAGTGACAAGATGAGTACAGTACAATAAGATATTTTGTGAGGGGAGAGGGACCGCAGCCACATAACTTCTATTACAGTGTATTGCTATAATCGTTCTATTTTATTATTAGTTATTGCTGTTCATCTCTCACTGTGCCTAATTTATAAATTAAACTTGATCGCATATAGGAGAAAACATAGTATGTATAGCGTTCAGTATTATCCTCGGTTTCTGGCATCTACTGAGGGGCTTGGAATGTACTCCCCTCGAATAAGGGGGGATGACGGTAAACCTTTTCGTGGCTCCATAGAGTTTCCTATTGCTACCATAACAAATTACCACTAACTTAGGGGCTGAAAACGACATAAATCTATTATCTTACAGTTCTGGAGATCAGAGGTCCAAAGTCAGTGTCACTGGGCTAAAGGCAAGGGATGAGGAGCCTGGTTCCTTCTGGGGAGACCCTGTTTCCTTGCCTTCGCCAGCTCCGCAAGGCTGCCTGCCTCCTTAGCTCATGGCGCCTTTCCTTCCTCAGTCCTCAAAGCCAGCAGTGTAGCGTCTTCTCTCCTCCCTGGCTTCTGCTTCTGTTCATGCATCTTTCTCTCTTAGAAAGATTTGTAATTACAATAAGGCCCACCTGAATAATCCGGGATAACCTCCCATCTCAAGACCTTTAACTTAATTATACCTGAAAATTCCCCTTTGCCATGTAAGGGAACATAGTCACAGGTTCTGGGGATTAGGCCATGGACATCTTTGCGGGGCGAAGGGGTGGGGAGCATCATTCAGCCTACCACAAGTTCTATCTCAAAGTCACTGACAGCCCAGATCTCTGATGTCCACAGGCCTGGGTTTGAATCCACACCCTGCCGTTTCTTAGGGTGTGACCTCATGGGACCGAATCACTCTGTGCCTCAGTTTCCTTGTCTATAACATGAGGCTAATCGGAAGCTCTCTCAGGGGTTGTTAGAAGAATTAAACAAGCTCTGATGTAAGTTATAGTCAGAGAGCTTTAGTGATAGACAACAGAAGCTGCATTTATGCTGTTTTAAGGAGAAAAGTAGCAGCTCATAAAGTTTACAGGAAGGCTGAAAATACAGGGTCAGAAAATGCCAGAACAAGGGAGAGCTGGCAGCCAGAACCGCAGCCCAAGCCACGCTATGTAACTTGCCCAGTGAGGCTTTCTGTGTACAACGCCCAGCCCTGTGTATTTAAGGCCTGCTGCTGCCACTGTGGCTCTGTCACTCCAGGATGCTGGCAGCTATGGGCCCGATACTCCACTGCTCCTGGGCTGAATCAAGCAGTGGGTGGGAGCATCAGATTGGCTGACTCCGGTCACATGCCCACTTCCTGGTTGCAAGGGCCCCTGGGAAAGCTGGGATCTGGCTTTTTCAGCTTTTTTTGGTGAAAGGCTGGCTCTCCTCCCCCTCCTGACTCAGGGGATGGGGAACACCTCCCACACAGAGAGGGGTTCAGCCCTCAAATTAAGTACTCTCTCAATGCCAGTCATGATTATTATTAGTCCAGGCTTTCTACTGATGGACGTGGTAAATTTGTAACCATTCCCCAGAACTGGAGGGGGAGGCAGAGCTCCTGGTCCCTGTTGAAACTTGCCTGGACCTGGCCCAATGTCACAGGCGCTCTCACCCAGATGCCAGCCAAACACCGAGAATGTCAGCCATTCCTGGGTGGCCAACCAGTCAGCGCGACCCTGCTTGGGATGAAGAGCCGCATAGCTGGCTAACTTCATCAGCTTTTGTTGGATGGAGAAAAAGAGAAACTGGGAGAGTGAGAATGAGCATGCAGCCAAGCAAAGGCGTCCGAAAGATGTTTTTAATGTGCATCAGATTATGCAGCCAAGCCAGGGGCCTCTGCCCAGCTCCCCGGCACGTTCCTGCCTGAAGACAGCTTGATGATTTGAAGGGAGCCGTGGTCAGATTGTATACCTGTCAACTGCCTCTCGGCGCTCGCTAGGGCGAGGGCTCTAATGAGGCCTGACACCTCAGGAATCCAGCAGGATGTGAAACAGCCGCAGAGGGCAGGAGGGGAGACAGGAGGGGAGGCAGGCGGGGCCTGCTCCGGCCACTTGGGCCTGCCTGGAATGTGCCAGAGGACCATGGGAGGGAGTCCAGTGGGCCTGGCTCCAAGTTCTGCCTCGGCCACTTGCTAGTAGGATAGTGAGAAAGTCATATCACCTCTCTGAAACTCAGTGCCCTCATCTATAAAATGGGTTTTGATATTCCCTCAAAGGTTTATCGGAAGGATTCAAGGTAGAGCATACAAAGGGACTAGCGCAGAGCAAGACCTAATAAATGATCATGATAAATCTTAACAACACTGTCGATACCCTCATCAACCCGGTTACTCTTGTCTGCTTCAATTGCCTGTTGCGGTGCTTAGAAATCCACCATTCAAGTCTTTCTCCTCCATTATTTCGCACCCAGCTATCTTGAGATGAAATTCACATATAACGTTATGTAAGTTTAAAGTGTACGACAGGGTGATACACTTACATACTGCAAAATGATTACTGCCATAGCATTAGCTAACACCTCCATCACGTCACAGAATTATCATTTCTTTTTAGTGGTGAGAACATTTAACATCTATTCTCCTAGCAACTTTCAAGTATATAGGATACAGTATTATTAACTCTATAGCCACCATTTTTATTGGTTTGCCTCAGTGAGAGTCTGCTGGGAGAGTTTTTAGGCCGAGGGAGATTTTAGAGATGATTTTGACCAACTTCCCCGTCTTACTGTTGAGAAAATCAAGGCTCAGAAAGGGGAGGTAATTTACCCAAGTTAAAGTGCTTTGTGGCAGAGGCATTTTGACAGCAAGAAGGGAAGACAGACATGAAGGCCCCTAGCTGCTTGGGGCAGAGGGGCGGACTTTGTCTATTCTTGTGGCTACTCCATGACGCTAACCTCAGGCATGTTAGATAAACACAGAGAAGAGGAATAGCCACTGTTCTGGGCCATCAACCATCATTCTGGAAAACATGGGTTGAGCATGTCAGAGCCCCCAGGGCGTGCACAGAGATGTATAGGCAAGGTCCAGCTGGCCTAGTCCCCGTGCCCTGAGAGAGAAAACAGACTCTTAAACAACTCGTCCTAGGTACACACGGAGAACAGCATATTGCAGGCCTGGAGTGGGAAAGATTAATTCTTCTTGGGGGATGGATGTTTTCACAGGAGCTGGTGGTGAAGCGGGTTTCCAGAAGTTCCCAAGACGAGATTCAAGGGAAAGGGGGTGGAAAGAATCACATTTGGGTAAGGAACAAAGAGAGGCTTCATGGAAAAGATGGGATTCGTCCTGTCCTGTCAAGGAGGAATGGGGTTTCCACAGACAGAAGGGGGTGGGAGGGCAAACCTGGCAGTCGACGCAGCTGAGCACAGGCCTAGAGGTGGGAAAGCGCAGAGCATGCTCGGAAAAGCGTAGCTCGATTTGGCCAGAATTAGGAGCAAGAGGCAGCGTAGTAGAAGATAAGGCTAGAAAGGTGGTTGGGGTCAGATGGTGAGTAGCATGAAATGCTGTGTCAAGAAAATTGTCTTCGGGCCGGCCGAGTGGCACGTTGGTTAGGAGTTGGCTTGGGACACCAGCTCTGAGCAGCAGGGCCCCAGTTCGGATCCCCCATGAGGGCCAGTGACACTGCGCCCTCTACAGCTAAGATGGTGAACAACAGCTCGACCTGCAGCTGGGCTGCTGTGAGTCGCCGGCGATGGCATAGGCTGCAGTGGGGCTGGCCGGCACCAGGTGTGAGCTTTCGTGAGCTGCCGTGAGTGGCCATCCAGTGACCGGCGAGCGACTGCCTCAACTGGGAAGAGTGCAATACCAACATGGGCCAGTGAAGCGACGTCCTCCACAACTAGACTGAAGAACAAAAGGACAACAACTTGTCTGTTCCCCTCCCCCAATTCCCCAATAAAATCTTTAAAAAAAAATTGTCCTTAATTCCAAGGGAAGAGGGTGACATTAAAGTTTGCAGAGCAGGGGTGTGGCATGGCTTGGGCTGAGGTACAACAGAAACTGGAGCAGGAAGAAGCAAGGAAAGGTGGGCAAGGAGTGTAGGCTCTCATGGCCATCAAGATTCACCAGTGTTCAGCCTGCTGAATAATGGACATTTAACAGCCCAAACTCAGTGAACCCATTTTACTTTATTCAAGGTGCCAAGTCAGATGCCCTTTCAGTAAGCCTGGCTTTCCCAAGAAGAATTCTGCCTGGAATGCTGGTTGGATGGGGGGTGGGGAGGCACTTGCTTGGCCAGCACAAGCTGAGTTCTGAGGGGTGATGGAAATGTGTCTCTAGCTTGGCACCTTGCCCTAATGGGGCCCTTGGTTCCTATTACTCCAGGGTTTGCCTTAGATCACAGTAAATCAGGGGGAAAGAGACTATCTGGGGAGTGCCTAGAATGTGCCAGGCAAATCCCCATGCCTTTGCTTCATTTCATTCACATGAAGTCTGTGATTTCGTTGAATCCTCCAGCAACCTCGGGGGGAGATATTATGATTACCACTTCATAGATGAGAAAACTAAGGTGCAGAGGGATTAAGTAACTTCCTCAAGGCCTCTGAACTGGAAAGTGCCAGATCCAGGCCCCAAACTCAAATCTGTGTGCCTCTAAACTCTGATCCTTCCCCCTATATTCATACTCCCTCAGGAGTACTGAAACTGCCCTGCAAAGTGATGTGAAGGAGACTCTGCAGCCTCCTTATAAGGTTAGTCCCAATCCCTCCCTAGTAGGGGTTTGGGAACTGTGAGCCACAGGCAGCCAGAAAACAATGGGGTCCTGATCCGGTCCTGCTGGCCCATGCCTTGTATCTCACATCATCTGTCCATCTTTCCTGAGAACTGGAGCCCCACCTGCCAGACATAGACCACTGCCGTTCCTTAGAATCCAGGTCCTCAAGGGGAAGGGGTTCTGCCCCCGGACATGTCCTCCGTCAGCGGTGCTCCCACATTCAGGCTGCTTCCGGGTTGCTCCGCTGGGCTCTGGGTTGGGCTGCAATGATGCAGGTGCTGTGCTCTGCATAGGCCTTCTCTGTAGGGTTCTCCACTCTTCCCTTCCCTGTGTAGAAACACCCCCTGCAGCTGCCACAGGAGCCTACCAGTGACATCTCCCAGCTGGGCAGTAAAAGCATGCCGTCAAGGCTGAGCATTGTCTGGAAGAACCCCCTTCCCTCAGATGCCCTTTCCTCCAGGGGGTGGGGCCTTCTGTCTCCCCCAGGCAAGCATCCTCTCAGTGGTCGCACTTCGACATAGAGGCTGTCCATTTCCTTCTGAGTTGAGGTTTTACCGTTTAATTCCTTTGTGCCTCCTTACTCCTTGGTAAATTTCTACCATGCCACACTGCCTCCACCAAGCCCCTCCCAGCCAGGCAATGACCGCGATCATCTCTGGCACTGGTCCTACCTCAGTTCTGCCAACTTACCCGTCATCAGCACCTCCAAGGACACTCAAGCTCCAAATCCTTGACAGCTGCATTAATTGGGTCTCTTTGGATTGCAAGAGAGAGAAACCCAGTTGAATGCACTGAAAGCAAAACAGAATAGAATGGGATGGAATGGAATGGAATGGAATAGAATAGAATAGAACAGAACAGAACAGAACAGAACAGAACAGAATAGAATAGAATAGAATAGAATAGAATAGAATAGAATAGAATAGAATAGAATTGCCTTGTAAAACAGGGAGCTGTGGGATGGAGAGAGGACTGAATTCGGAGTTCAGAAACGCTACAGTAATCGGTTTTCTTCCTCTCCTTCCTCCCAGCTTTTTGTCCATGCCTGTCTTTGCCTCCTGTGGATGGGTGTCTCCACAAGATAAAGAGAAGGTCTTCCCGTATTCCCAAGCCTGCAGCTTCCCAGTCTATCAAGCCAAGTGGGAATGAAGCCAGCTTCCTCCTTCCAGGACCTTATGAGGAAGAATGCTGAGTGTAACACGTCCAACCAACCTCTGGGGCCAGAAGGATGGTGGGATGATTGGTCCAGCCTGGGTCTGCCTGTCCCCACCCCTGAGGGCTCCTGTTACCAAAGGAATGAAGGTGGGGAGCAAACCCCACCTGGGGTTTCCGTATACCAGGGGAGGAAGCAAGGAATGGGGAGCAGTGGGCATCAGGGTACCCTTGTGTTAGCCCAGGACAGTTTGAACAAGGCGGGGGTTTCCCTCTCTCTGGGTCCAGCCCAGGGGCTGGAGGGAGCAACATAAGAAGGGCCCCAACGTGAAGTGATAGAGCAGCGGTCTTCACAGCAAAGCGGGGCGCGGGGCTAGAGACTCCCCTTGCTGGGAGCGTCCCAGTTTCCCTAGCAGGCTGGTGCTAAGGGGCAGAAACAAAAGTGAGAAGATAAGAGAGAGGGGTCTGAGGAATGCAGAGGCTGCTGGAGGCTGGGCAGAGGGCAGAGGCACCCTGCTGCTCACCAGGTCAGCTCCTTACCTGGCCCCACCCCTCTCTGGGGTGTGGGAAGAGCCCTTGCTAGTCAGGAGGTGGAGGGTCGGATCCCACCTGAACCATTCACTCACTACGTGACCTGGGCGGCATCGCCAGCCTCAGTTTCCCTGCCAGTGAAATGAGGACGTTGGAACGAAAGTGGCTTCAGCCTCCCTTCTCTTCCCCCAGAGCCAGCCCCAGCTCCTCCTCATCACCCCAGGAGTGAGGGCACCCCAGAAGACCCTCAGAACCCAGGAATGTGCCGCAGGCCTCAGCCTGCCCTCAGCTCCTCCCCGAGGAAGCCGGGGAAACAGTTGGCAGGGTATCTAAAGGTCCCCTCACCTCCCCCTCTCCTCTCCGAACCATTTCTGCTTTCCTCTTTCTTTCCTCTTTTGGCTGCAAAGCACATACAGATGTGGGGCTGTCGGCCACAATCAGGGGGCTCAGGTGAGGAATGGGGCCTGGCAGCCCTTGGCTTGTACTCGTTTGCCGGAGTGCAATTTCCCCATAATTACACTTCCTAACTTTTCAGCATCTGTGAAAGATCATCTTCTGACACAGCAGAGTCAGGCGCGCGCCGGCCAGGAGGCAAAGCCCTTCGCTCGGAATCATTTTCAACAGGCAGAGAAAACACATTCGCTCTTTTCTTTCCGGCATGTACAATGTCCCCAAGAGACAAGCCAGGGGCCCGACCGGTGGCTCCGACCAGCCCAGGGCCTCGGCGCCTGCCACGCAGTCACCCTCTCAAACACCCTCTCACTCTCCCCAGCCACCACCAGCCTCGATGCTCAGCTGCTCCCTTGTCACCCATCCCAGTGTCACTGACATCATCACCCACTCACGAGATCGCTCACTGGAATTCTCACCAGCCGGGTCTATTAGTCACTCACGGTGACATTTATAGGGTCACCTACACCGTCACCCTTCTTGCCTCACCACCACTGCAGTTCCACCTCCTCAAACCATCACTCACCCAAGTTCTCCCCTAGTCGTTTTGTCACCCACAAGCATCCACAGCCACACTGTCACCCACAGTGACATGTACTCGGACGCCATTTTTACTGCTCTTTCTTGTCACGCTGAGTGGTGCTGAGACCAGCTTGAACCCTCACACATTTACTCCATGCCACGTCCTCCATCGCCCCACAGCCAGCAAAACCATCTCCTCTTCCACTGTGAGGCCCCAGGGGCAGCAGAGGTGTGTTTCAGGGCAACCCCAAAGTGGAAACCTTATGCCACCTCTCCTGGGGTCTCATATGAAGACTTGCTTTGACAAAGTGGGGTGTCAGGAGGAGAGGCAGAGAGAACTGAGGACCTCAGAAATTGGGAGGAAGGAACCACAAAGGCCCTTTTAAATGCATTAGAAATATGGCCAGGCCCTGGGTGCAGGGTGTGCAGAGGACTTGGTAGGGAGGAGGCCCCCATCTGCTCTAATTTCCCCCACCTGGGGTCTGCTGGCCTCAAGGGCCAGAGACCAAACCCCGCTGCTGGGGACCCAACCCCTGAGAGCCAGGGAAGGCACTCCCACTCTGATGGAAACCTAAGCCCCCTGGGGCCTGTCATGCCCCATCCTCAGAAGGGCCTTTCTGCTCTTAAGCCTGTAGGAAACATAGTTGCTTCCAAGACCAAGAATCTGGAAGGAGCCTGGGTGTGGGGAGTGGTTTCAGGCGAGCTTTTCCTTCTGCTCAATGAGGCAGATATGAGGCATATGTACCCTATCCTGAGCCCACGGCGGACACTACTAATCAAGCATGGTACAGAGAGGTTAAGTAACTTGGCAAAGGTCACACAGCTGATAAATGAGAGGAGCCAACTTTTGAACTTGAGCAGCCTGGATTCAGTCCTTGATCTTAACGACTATGCTATACTGTCCCGTACAAACTCTGCCCCCTAGCCTCAGAGGTGGGCACCTGCAGCCTGCACAGCTCCCCAGCAGAATAAGAGACAAGAACAAATACCTTTCAGAGAAGGAGGAAGCAGAAAGCAAGGTTTGATGCCAATGTGAATTCAAAGTCAGGCTGTGTGGCTTACTGGCTGCAGGATTTGGGGAAGGTGACATAATGTTTTTGAGGCCCCTGTTTCCTCCATTGCAAAATGGAGACAATAATAGCATTTTTGAAAAGTACGTAAAGCAGCTGATTCTAAATGATAAAAGTCCAAAGTCCTAGCAGCATTATTCACAGTAGGTTAAAGGTGGACGTATCCATCCATGGATGAATGGATAAACACAATGTGTTATACCCATACAATGAAATATTATTCAACCCGTACAATGAAATCCTGACATATGCTACATGGATAAGCCTCGAAAACATTATGCTAAGTGACATAAGCCAGTCACAAAATGACAAATACCGTATGATTCCATTTACATGAAGTACCTAGTGTAAGTAGTCAAGTTCAAAGAGATAGGAAGTAGAATGGTGGTTGCCGGGGCTGGAGGAAGAGGGCCATGTAGAGCTGCAGCCTGCACAGCTCCCCAGCAGAATAAGAGACAAGAACAAATACCTTTCAGAGAAGGAGGAAGCAGAAAGCAAGGTTTGATGCCAATGTGAATTCAAAGTCAGGCTGTGTGGCTTACTGGCTGCAGGATTTGGGGAAGGTGACATAACGTTTTTGAGGCCCCTGTTTCCTCCATTGCAAAATGGAGACAATAATAGCATTTTTGAAAAGTACGTAAAGCAGCTGATTCTAAATGATAAAAGTCCAAAGTCCTAGCAGCATTATTCACAGTAGGTTAAAGGTGGACGTATCCATCCATGGATGAATGGATAAACACAATGTGTTATACCCATACAATGAAATATTATTCAACCCGTACAATGAAATCCTGACATATGCTACATGGATAAGCCTCGAAAACATTATGCTAAGTGACATAAGCCAGTCACAAAATGACAAATACCGTATGATTCCATTTACATGAAGTACCTAGTGTAAGTAGTCAAGTTCAAAGAGATAGGAAGTAGAATGGTGGTTGCCGGGGCTGGAGGAAGAGGGCCATGTAGAGCTGTTGTTTAATGGGTACAGAGTTTCAGATTGGTAAGATGGAAAGCTCTGGAGATCTGTTTCACAACAGTGTGAATATACTTGGCACTACTGAGCTGTATACTTAAACACGGTATAAGACGGTAAACTTCATGTTATGCATATTTTACCACAACTAAAAAAAAAAAAAAGCCAAGTCCTCAGTCGGCCAGATGAAGTATGAATTAGGTGATGTGGGTGTTGGACAGAGGAGGCGGTGGCCTCTGCTGGGAGGGTTGGAGAAGGCATCTGAAAGGGGCTGGCCTCTGAGGTGAGGTTTTTCTGAGGCCACCTGGAATGGAGAAGCTCAGAGGCAGGGAAAAGCCCATCACCAGCTGCCCAAGAAATGGTGCCTTGAGGCTGGAAGCCCCGTTCCCACCCTGCCTACCCCTGGGCGCCCCACGTGGCTCAAAGGAGAGAAGGCGCTGTTGGACAACTTGGTGGGGGGACGGAAGGGCCAGGCTGGAGGGAGGAGTGGGCAGGGGGGTGGTCTCCTGGGCACCACCGGGCTTCCAGCGAGCCCCTGTCTGGCCTCCCAGGCCCTCCCTACCCTGACAGCCTGTGCTGAGGGCAGGTGCCAATCCCACCACGGGGCTAGGCTTCTGTATTCCGCCTGCTTAGAGGAGTGCCAGTCACTTGTTGGGGCAGCAAGTATTCTGTGAGCACCTGCTCTGTGTCAAGCCAGGCAGAATATTATGAGGAGGGGGATGGAAGCCAGAGACAGAGCAGTCCCTGCCCCCAACACGACAAGGCTAGAGTCCCGGAAACCCTCCTGCGTGCTGTGCCCGGCACAGAGCACCTCCGCACAATGTGTTGGAAGCAGCGTCTTGCTCACTCCTGCTGCTGCAGGATCCTATCAATCCAATTAAATCTTCTCTTTCTTCAGGGGTCAGGGCAAGGCCTGCACTCTCTCACTCGTTTAGCAAAATACCCCGAGGTCCTCTCTGTGCCCCACCACAGGTTGGGGTGCCCCTGGCCTCACGTCTCCTGCCCAGCTACTCCTGCTCACAGGGGTTTGTCCTGGGTGCCAATCCCAGCTCTGCCACCTGCGAGTTCAGTGGCCTCTTTGTGCCCCGGCTTCCTCATCTGTGAGATGGGTATTTTACGGTACCTGATTCATGGGATTAGAAAGCACTTACCGCCGTGCATGGCATGTAGCAAGCATTCCTTAAGTCTGAGCTGTTTTTATTTGTGTCCTTATTTCATCCTCTTCTGTACTCCCCCCTCTTGTTATCCATACTGTTCATCTGACTCTGAGTAAAAATACATTATTTACTTCATGCACAAATGATGCCCTTCGGAGCAGGAATCTGAGCTGGGTGCGACTGTTCGTTCCGTGGGGTCACTGCTAACTTGAATGATCCTCCTTAGGTGGGCACCGCGTTCATTCTAGTTCTCAAGGTACCTTGCATTCATGATCACATCTGTCTTTCACATCCTCCTTGCAAGAGAAGACACTGCTGCTCCTAAGGTTGCAGAAACTTTAGTGACCTGCTTATAGCAGAGCCGGGCTCAGAACCCAGGTCTCCGGACATCAGGCTGCACATTTTCCCACCCATGTGCAATAACATTTCTAGCATCTCAGCTGAGGGACAGATGAAGGCGTTACTGGCCCCGCCCCCCTGTCCTGCGCTGTACCTCAGGGTATGGAAGCAGCAGCGGGGAGACAAGGGAACAGAGGGGTGAGCCAGTGGCACGAGAGAGGGGTCACAGCCCTAACCATGTCCATTCTCTGTGCTCCCGGGCAGATGTCCTCCCGGGCCATCAGGCTTGCCCTGACCCACAGCTTGAGTGAAGGCACCCAGCTCGCCCAGGGGTCTGGTGACAGACACTCTAAGCTAAAGGCATGATGCTCTCTCACAGGAGACTGGGCGAGAGCAGTGGAGACATCTGAATTGAACTCTGGAAGGACTTCCTGGCACCAGCAGCTGGGACGCCCAGGGTTGCCGTGACACCCCTTCCCTCCCAATACTGGGCATCACTCAGCCTGGCTGTGGTGCCTGCTGAGAACATAGCCACCTGCAGCGCCACTGCAGTCACCCTGCTCTGGGACAGTCAGCTTCTGTATTCTGCCTGCTTAGAAGTTCGAGTCACTTCTTGTGGCTGGGGCACAGTTGCCCAGTCAATTCGCCAAAAAATAACCATCTGCAATATGCCCCATCCTGTCACGTACCACCGGGGTAAGCTTGGGCAAGTCCATCCTCCTCTCTGGGCCTCAGTGTACACATCTATAAAGTGGGCAGTTTGAAATTAAGTCTTTTTAAGGCCACTTCCTGCTGGGACATTCTCACAGATTAACACCCGCACCCCATGACAAGGAGATGAGGGGACCCCAGTGGAGAGGCAGCCATGCAACCCAAGGCCCTGGCTCCTTCTGGACGTGTATTCCAGTTGGGACGGGTCAGTAAAAAAGGGATGACAAGTTTCAGACAGTGAAAAACACTAGGAATAAATAAAACTACGTAATATGATAGAAAGCCAGGAACACTCCTGGTATTTGTGGGGCTCAGCACAAGTGCAAATGGAGGTCCCGGCCCACTCCCATCTCTCTGACCCCACTTTGGCTCCACATCCTGAGAGGCCTCCCACGCAGTGGGCACGTAAAAGCTCTGTCCGTCTCCTCCCCCACCTACACCATCCACACCACACAGCACCTTGGGGCCACCTCGCAGGCCTTGGGGTGCTCACACAAGCACACAGTTGGGCCTTGGAGGACAAACCGAGAGAAGAGGTCCCCATGCCTGGACACAGGCTCAGGATGTTTGGAAGGGAATTCCAGAGTTCTCAGAGCCCTGAGTGTGGTCTAGAAAGGGGCATGTCTTCTCCAGGTGGGCACCGCACCTTGGCCCATAAAGTCCTCACCTCAGGGCTTACCGTCAGAGGTGGGCTAGAGCAGGGCCTCTAAATCAGCTTCTAAGGATGGTCCTGTGGGGAGCCATGGAGCAGGGGTATTCATTCAGTTTAGGCGATAAAGCGAGGCGTCAGAGAGGAGGAGCCCTTTGAGCTGAGACCTGACTAGGAAGCAGACAGCCCTGACCAGCTCTGGGAAAAGGCGCTCCTGGCAGTGGGAGCCAGTCATCCAGCTCTCCGGGCCCACTGCCCGCGCCTCCGGGCCCACCCGTTGCCCCAGCTCAGCTGGGAGGGGCCCTGAAGAGGCCACCTGGAAGCAATCTTCCCCAGCCTGCTCCCTGAAAGTGAAAGCCATTCACTTTGATAGTCTCCAAATTGCCTTTCTTTCCAGGGAGGGAGGCTGCAGGAGTCTGGGAGGGGAGTGAGGGAGGAAAATTAGCCAAAAGCCACTGGCCTTGGTTCTGCAGCCCAGGAGAAGCAGCCCTAGAGGCCTATGGGAGCTGCTCAGCCCCCACTGCTCACCTTTCCTTATCACTGAGCACAGAGCCTCCAGACCAAGGAGAGGGTCCTGCTCCTCTAGCCGTCTCTGCCTGACCTTCGACCTGTCACGTCCCCTCTCTGAGCCTCTGTCCTTCGGCTCCTGAAGAGGAGAAATTCAAAAGGCCCCATTGCCTAACCATGTTGCAAGCTTCCATCCTGTCCTGTCTCCTCCAACCACCATTTCACAGGCTTCCTTGGCGAACACCCAAATAATATTCCATCATAATGCAAGTGGGCCCACATTCTCTAGACATTTAAGACACGTCTTCAAACTCTTCAACATTCCTCCCATCAGGAGGTGGGGACTACAGCCCCTCCCTTGGGATCCGGGCCAAACGTAGTGACTGGTTGCCCACTAGACCGTGGGGGACATGACACCAGATGACCTCCAAGAGTGGGTGAGTGAAAATGGCGCTGCCTCTGCCGTGTTCACCAAACACTTGTGCCAAAGCCCTGGGTCCCACGCTAAGTGTTCTGCCACGTGAGGCTGCCATGCTGTAAGGAGCCCAAACTGGCTCACATGGAGAGACCGCATGGGAGGCCAGAGGTTTCTAGAAGAATCAGAGATGCCTAGCTAGCCCCCACCCAGCCCCTCCAGCCCATCACCCCTCTAGCTCCAGCCACCATCTGTCTATAAGTGTGAGAAGCCTGAAGCCGGAACCAAAGTCCTTCCTGGATTCCTGACCCACAGAAACTGTGACAGGTACTAAATTGTTTTAGCCACTGTTTCGGGCCCGGGGGTGTGGGGGGGAGGAGTTGTTGTGTGGCAATAAATGCCTGAGCTGGACATTCTCTGTTTGCCCCTCCAGATCCCCTCTCCACCCTTTTGCTCTCTGTCTGGGTACCACTAGGCTGACTCACCCTTCTCCATCTCCTATGTGAACTGCACCTTAGGCTCCTCTGGCCTCTGGCTTCCGGTTGGGCTCAGCCAATAGGGGGCACTGCAAGGAGAGAGTGATGAAGACGGAGAGGGAGGTTGGGGTGTTTGATCCCTAACTCCCTCCTACCAGGCCACCGTGGTCATCAGAGCCCCTTGACCAAAGGTCACAGTTCCTATCAGGCTACCCTCGCTGGACAGCTTGCTTTCCAGGTCCTCGCAGCTGCCCCCATCCCTTACTCCTCCAAGCCTAGGGGGTGATGCCCTCCTTCCCCCCTGACCCCGTGCTTCTCTGTCCCTTCACTATTCCCCTATCACTGATGTGCCTTTATAAACAGCCCTTTGTTAAACTCCCCTCTATTAACATCCCCGAGTGTGTCCCCTGTTTCCCACTGGGGCCTTGGCAGATGACTGATGCCAGCCCAAATAACAGCTCTGCTTAATCACACTCCCCACCCCACTGTTCTACACGCTCCCACATATCCATGTCTGCACATTTATTCAGCAAACACTTCTTTACCACCAGCTGGGTGTCTGGCCTTGCTCAGACACCCAGGGATATAGCAGTAAACAGGACACACTACATGCTAATATGGGGAGAGGGGCAGGGGACATGGATGGCAAACAAGTAAATAAATGTGTGAGATAATTTTGGATACTGATGCGTCCAAGGAGAAGATAAAACAAGGCCATGTGGCACAGTTTTGGGCACACAACAGCCTTTCACAACCACTTGCAGATTGGTCAGTTGAAAGAACAAAGCAAGAAATTGTTCACCAATGTTTACATTGGTGAGCTTTCTGAACAGTTTTCCTAGGTTGAATCCATGCTAGTGTAACAAGGCCCAGGGTTGAGGTCCAATATGGATGAAACCAAAATGGCGGAAGTCACCTTTAACACTTCTCTAGAGTCCACATCGGACCCTCTCCCGCATCCCTGCACAGTCAGCCCTGACTTGGGGTTCTGCTTGCCTTGGGAAGATGATGGAGACAGCCATAGAAGGGCTCTGGGGAAGTGGCCCAAAGTCTGTCAGCAAATAACAGAGGCGCCAGGCGAGGTCGCAGAGGCCACATCTCCCTTCTCCCCTCAGAAGCAGAGGGACAGTTCCCATGACATCCGCCCTGGCCTGCACTCCAGCTGGGCACACACAATACAGCCACTTGTTTGAGACCCCATCGAGGCCAAGGGCCTTCCTTGCCCTGAGATGAACTGGAATCAGCAAAAGATCTCAGCCATTTTCCCCAGCTTTGAGGAGCTGTTCCCAGCATCACTGGCCATGGCTCCTTCACTTACTGACAGCTTTCTTTCTCAGTCTTATCAGGAGTGCTCCAATGCTTCTTCCCGCCTGGAATTTTCACCTGCTCTGCTCAGGTGCTTCAAATCCTAGACTACTATGATCAAGAAAGATGCCAACCCTGTCACCACTCTCACTTTACGGATGAGGAAGACGAGGCCCAGGGAGGAGGTTGGGTTGCCGAAGCTCACAGAGTTGGCGTAAGAGCCCAGGAGAAAGCAGGCCTCCTTGGCCACTGTCTTCCTCTTTCTATTAGACTTGCCCTCGTTTCACGAGGCCAGCCCAAGCCCATCTCCAGATGTCCATCCTGACACCCGAGGCTCCCCCTCTTTCCCCATTCTCATCTCTGGCTGTGCCCTGCTCAGTTGGGCAGTTGAGTGTGTCCCTCTTCTACTCTAGTTGTGCTTCTGCATGAGTTCCGCATCCCCAGTGAGAGTAGGACTTCCTTTTTCCTTCTCACGTCTCTTTCAGAGTTCCCAGCAGAGGCTCAGTTGCAAACCAACTCTTGGGTAAGTGCTTCTGGCTTGGTTAACTCATTGGGAGGCAGCATCTTTGGTTTTCTCCCACTGAACCGCCTCCCTCCACCTAGGAGAAGTAGAGAATTTTAAACTAAAGAGCTGAGCAAACAGAAAATCATGGATATTCCAGACCCTGGCCATTGTATCTTCGAATTCCCAGCATTTTGAAGGAAGGAGTGGGTAGGTGGCTGTCACAATGTCCTGTGTGGTCAGAGAGGCTGCTTCAGGGGTCCTAGCTTTTGAAGAAGGGTGTTTGTGGGGAGTCCTTGGAGGTTGGCTCCAGGGATAGATTTAGGTAGACTCCAATGCCTGGGAGAACCCGGTATCCATGGTTACAGGATACATGTCAGCCATATTGGACCGTCCTCTTTTGGTTTGGAGCAGTGACTCTAACCCTGGCCTCTCTCTCCTAGATGCTTCCAGGGGCCAGAAGAGAGAATCAAAGGGACAAAAGGCCAGGATTCCAGGCTTTAATTAGCTCTCTGAGTCCACTGTGTCCACAGGGATTTTTTTCCTGTGATTTTTCAGGATTTTCTTTTTCTTTCTTTCTTTCTCTCTTTCTCTCTTTCTCTCTTTCTCTCTCTCTTTCTTTCTTTCTTTCTTAGCTCCTTTCTTGCACTTTCTGTTTGCTTACAAAAGGTCAACAGAGGGATGTCAGTCCAGCTTGTCCCAGAAGAGCCCTCTCCTTGATCTTGCCTCCTCTGCCCACTCCCCTGGGTGACCTGTTGCCAGCTGGCCACTGCCAGGGGTGGGGAGACAAAGGCCCCCTCTTTGCATTAGGCCATGACCTACGCTCACTGGAGCTTATACGTATCTCTGCCATTCCTGCCTTTATCAGATTAGCTTTAATAAGACAAATGAAAATCACATGGAGCAGAGTGGGAGGAAGCCCTGTGCTTTCAGGAGGTCTTCCAACTAAAGGACAGGGGCAGGGCGGCCATCAGAAAAGGAGAGGGCAGCTGGTGGAGGTCTCCGTACACGAATATGTGAGTACACAAGTGCCTCCCACAAAGATAGGTCCAGGAAGCTGCCCAGAGAAGCACCAAGCACCATCATTAACCTGGGAGGAACCTCGGAATCTTCTACCAAGAAAGGCTGGAGCGTTGCGTGAGTCACAGACCAGGCCCCTTTGGGAATTTGCTAAAGGTTCTAGAGCATTGCTGTCCAACAGAAATATAATGTGAGCCACAGATGTGAACCACATATATAATTTAAAATATTTAAATAGCTACATTAAAAAAAATTCTAAGAAGTTTTATTTTAATTATCTTTTAAATATTAACATTTTATTTAACCAAGTGTATCCAACTTATCATTTCAACGCATAATCAAAAAATTATTAATGAGATATTTACATTCTTTTTTCACACTAAGTCTTCAACAGCTGCTGTGTATTCTGCATTTACAGACCATCTAATTTGGACTGCCAGATTTCAAGTGCTCAGCAGTCACATGGGGCTACTGGCCACCATATTTAGGGTGACCAGCTATTTCTGCTTGCCTAGGACTTTCCTGGTTTTAGTACTGACAGTCCCGTGTCCTGGGCACACCTGGATGGCTGCTTGCCCTAGATTGGAGAGACGACTTCTAGGCCTTCTCCCTGGAACAATGCAGACAACAGTTGCCTTACAGCTTAAGGAGGTTTGGTGCCCTTGCCCAATTCTTAGTTGGGGAACCCCTGATCCCATCTTACAGATAAAGAGAGAATGGCCCAGAAAGAGCAATGGACTTGCCCAAAGCCACATGGTAACTCTGCAATTAGAGCTGCACCTAGGACCCAGGCATCCCGATTTCAGGGTGCTCTGTGCCGACCCACGGGAGGCACCTGGCCAGAGCACGGCCCACGTCTATGGGTTCCTGAGTGTGGACAGCACTGACCAGGGTGAAGCTTGTGCTGCAGCTCTGTGGGACTCTAGGATAAACAGGCGCTCCCTGGATCACGTAGCAGGCTTACAAGCTGTCTTCTCATGCAGGACGGCAGAGGCAAAACCAGTGTGTCCCAAAGTGGGCACACACACCACTCATGGCATATGAGATGGTTTAGTGTTTAGTGATTTTGACTCCCATCGTGAGAAAGTTTGTTTTTTTCCAGAATTTTCTTTCTAATTACTCAAGGAGAAAGCCTTGGTATGCGGTTTGGCTCTCTGACCCCAACACTGACCAGTTCTTCTTTCAACAGAGAGAGACCCAAACTCAGGCTAGGAGAAAAGCATCCATATGGGCTCACAATTTTTTTCTTTTACTTTTTATTTTTAAATAATTATAGATTCACAGGAAGTTGCAAAGACAATTGAGAGAGGTCTTATGTACCCATCACCCAGTCCCCCCCAATGATTACATCTTCCATCACTGAAGTACAATATCAAAACCAGGAAATCAACATTGGTACAACATGTGTATGTGTGCATAATATCTTTTCATCAAGTGCAGATTCCTGTAACTACCACTACAATCCAGACCTCCCTCGGTTTTAACAACAATGTTCTGTTTTCCTTTTGTTAATATGTACTGCTACATTCTCTTCACGCAATTGATACTTTTTTTCAATTACAGTAATAATATAGCATTTCCCTTTTACATAAATTTCCATAAGTAAAAAAGAAAAAAGGCAAATGGATTTGAGACAATGCATTACGTAAGTAATGATATAGATAGTACTCAGGTATGACAAAGCTTGCAAAAGTGCCATGCAAATAACAACAATACGGAGTCTTTACTATGTGCCAGGCACTGTTTTAAATGCTTTATATGTATTATTTCATTTAATCCTACCAACAGGCCTTCGAGGTAAGCTCTGTTAGTATCCCAATTTACAGATGAGGAAAGCAAGACATGCTTTCAAAGTTTAGAAGCATTGATCTAGACTTTTTACACACACACACACACACACACACACACACACCCATAGTTTACGTTCGTGTGGACATATCGCATATATCATTTAGCAACATGTTAAAACTCAAATCTAACTAAACAAAACCCAAAGTAGGACCCAACAAACAATACTGCTGTTTAGGGGGCCTCAAGATTATGGCAAGTCTGGACATCCAGGCAAGGCCTTACAGAACCCCCTTGCTTGCCCTCCCAAGCTCTACCTGTCCACCCTTGGGGGGAGTAGACATCTGGAAAGGGGTGGTGAGAGGCCCTTGGCCTGGAGTCCTGGGTCCAAGTTCTCCCCAGCGTCTTCTCAAATCTCCAATAGCCCAGGATGCTAACTGATACAAGGTCATCCGGGTTAATTATCTACTCCCTGATTGAATCAGAAGGTGTTAGAGCTGGCAGGGCCTGCAGACACTACTCTCATTTGGCAGACAGGGAAGGAGAAGGGTCCAAGGTCACCATACAGAATAGGGCGGACAGATAGACCCTACCCACCCACATGGAAACAAAAGGCAACCCCTCTTGTCTAAGATCCAGGCCAGATTTTGGCAAATGTTTATGAATGAATAAATGAATAACCTAAGTATCTGACCCACCTGCCACTATTCTCTGGCTCTTCCTAAAGCAATGGATATGAAATATTAGCTGCATCGGGGCTTTTAATAAATGTAAGTGCCTTGGGCCACCTTCAGAAATTCTAAATCGGAGGTTTGGAGAGGGGCCTGGACATTTGATTTTGAGGCAATGCTTCCCCTCTCCCCAGTCCACCCGAGCTTCTGGGTGGACACAAAGTTGATGCCAGCGCAGATGTCCAGAGAGGGGTTTTGGCCCATTGTTTGCCTCTGCAGCTTCCTCTCCTGCCCTAGCCGCACAGCGCCCCCTGGCTGACGGTCCTGGCATTGTTCAGAAATCTGTGCCCTTGATTTAGTCAGCCAGGGCTGTAGGAGGATGGGGAGCCTGGCTCCCATCAGCCCCTCACCCCCAGGGCCCACTCAGCTTAGCCTGGGAGAGCTGATGAATGTCCATTACCACAGCAGTCCCCATAAAAAAGATTATGGGGTGTTGCTGAGTTTACAAGCCTATTCTTGTAAAGCTGCCAGACTTGGGGTGGCCATAGCCCCTATGGAAGAAGGACGAAAAGGAATTTTCCTTCTGCCCAGTGCCACACACCCAGTCGTGTTCATGGGAACCGCGGTGGCCTGGTTGCAAGAGCACTAGACCGTGAATCAGAAGACCCAAGCAAATGGAGAGACTGCAGCTCAGGGCTGAGCCCCTGGACCTTGCTGGGCTGCTACTTTCCCATCTGTGAGGTGGGCCTTTCTCTCACCTTCCAAAGGTAGTTGTGAGGATGACATGACCTAAGCCCTCGATGCTGCAAAACTGCGAAAGGGCCCACCCACATCAGAGTATGTGACAGTGGTGATGGTATCTCTGGCCAAGTTCTGGAAGAAAGATGTGCTTATACCCTTTGTTCCCATCACTGCTCTGGTGCCTGTGGATGAAGGGTGTGGCCTCACAGGCAGAGGTGGCAGCAGGGGACAAGAGAGGCCCAGGGGCAGCTCTCAGAGATCCCCAGGCTTCCTTGGCACCTGGCCAGGCTGACTTCCTGGCCGCCCTCACCCATGCTCAGGCCTGGTTTGTGTCTGGTGAAAAGCCCCAGGCTAGCGTGGGCTGCTCAGTGGGTCCCTGGGTCAGGCTGTGTTCCCAGGGACACCTCACCCAATGCTTGATCTTCAGCACTCCTTCCCCCGTCAGCTCCCAAACCTGGATTGTCTGTGTCAAGCCCTTTCGAAGTGATCAAACACAGAGCCGGAGCCTGTGGAGAGCTTGGGAAGTGTGAGCTGACTGGGCATTTCACAAGAGCACTTACTCCGTCAATAACCAGGCAGCCCCGAGCAGGAGGTGGGGGGTGCTGCTGCTCCCCATAGAGCTTCATTAACGCTTCCAACAAATGCGCCCAGACTGGGTTTGCATCTTGTTGGCAAAAGACCAGAGAAACTGTCTGCTAGTGGTGCCAGGGAGGGGGTGGAGACAGGGGCCACAGTGCAGCCAAGGCCGTGGTGACGGCGGCCCAGGTCATCTGGACCCCAAAACTAATGACAACAGTAAACAGCAGTGAGCAAGCCACGTGCCAGCGCGGTGCTGAAGGAGCGCTTTGCTCTAACTCTCACCGCCATCCTGTGTAGCCGGGCACTGTTGCTCTCTCCTTTCTACAGATGAGGAAGCTCAGACAAGCTAACTAACCCGCCCAAGGGTGTATGATTGGGCAGTGGGGGAGCCAGGACGCAAACCGAGCACCCAGGCCTCTTAGGAAAATGCCCCTACTTTCCTAGTGGGAAGAGTGTCCCAAGTGGGGAGCAGGCAGAGGGAGAAAGGCCAAGTGCCTTCCTTGTTTTTTGTGTCGACAGGCCAATTTTTGGTACTCTGCTCATCCCCAAAGCCTCTCCCTGTCCCCCCATCTCTGCCCAGGACTTCCATGGGCACAACCTGGGCAAGATCAATTGTAGCAAACTTTAAAAAAAAAAACTCTTTTGGAAATATAAACTAAAATAATTGCTTTCAATTATAGGCTTTGGTTCGTGACATGTTTCTCGGTGCCTCAGCAAGGGACTCCACCACTCCGAGTGCCTAGGGTTGCCCCTCTGCAAAACAGAGACGCACGGTGCCTACCACACAGGGTCACACTGTAGCAGTCCAGTGCCTGGCACTTAGTTAATGCTCATTAAAAGTGAGCTGCTAGTGTTGGTCGTCAGCAGGCAAGGTGCAGGGCGGGCAGACTGAGGTACCACCACCCCCGTGGGGCACATCAAGAGGTCTCCCACAGTGATAAAACTGTGGGATCTTGCTTCTGTGAGAACTACCACCGCTGGCTGGCCAGGGTAGTGGGGACCCCGGACAAACAGCCTGCTGAGTGGGAGAGGGGAATTGCAGGAGGAACCAGACCCCACAAAGGAGGCTGGAGTCAGGCAGGGCCCCACCCTAGCAGGAACCTGGGTAAGGAGTGGGGTGCCCAGAGGTATCAGGGCTGGAGCCCAAGTTATGGCAACTCTGGCACCTTCTCTCCTCCCTCGCCCCTCTGGGATGTCCAGTCCTCACTCAGGGGCAGTTCAGAGGCAGCCCCATTTGTATCCAGGTCTCACAAGCTGATGAGACCAAGGCCCTCAGAGGGCCATGCGCTGCCCAGGGTCATCCAGTGGCTGGAGAGGAGGTGGAATTGGCCTAGCCCGGGCGCCCTGTACTTGGTGGCATGCTGGAGCCACCAAACTCATACACATTTGTCTCAGCTCATGAGATCTCACCGTTAGGTTTTCAGGGATTTTGTGAGCCATTCGAAAAAATTAAATGGGAGAAACATGTAGTTAAATAATTTATATGAAAGACAAAGGTAATAAAGAATCAAAACTCATCAAGCCCTAAGCATTTTAGGACATTTTTACTCTTATCAATGTCCGTGAGTTTGTTTGCCTCTATGGCCGTTCACAGTAGAATTACTATAACGGTGCAGGATGACACACCTCTTCCCAGCCCTGGGCTCTCTGAGATCACCTTGGTAGCTTGAAATTGGCTTTGAGGGGAGTATTTACATCACAGAAACCAGTAAATGACACAAGGCAGGGCTGTGGCCCTCCAGAACTTGTTAATCGTTTACAAACTCACAGCTGTCCCGCTGGACTAAGGAGCTGTGATGGGAACTCAGGGCGGAACCCACACCCAACAGAGGGATTCGGGGCTATTTCCCTACTGGGATTTACTTCCACCCCCAAACCTCTAGGACTTGCTTTAGAACAAACAAGGAGTCTCCTGAATTGATCGGGATCCATTGTTCCCCCTCCAGCCATCGGGCCCCACCTCCCATTGTCCTCAGCCCCGCCCCCCTCCTCAGAGGTTCCTCCAAGAAAGGAGCGGGGAGGGACCTTCTGGTCTGCGCCTTGGACGCCATCCCTGTCTGCTGGTGGCTTTTATTGTGAGTGCCCAAGGATCCTGGGATTTCTCGTCCCTGGGCCTCACAACCCACTGGGGACCGGCCTGTTTATGGTAAATGAAGCCTGTTTGCTTTGATTCCTAGCTCAGACCCCGGGGCCACTACCGTGTCCCCACAAATTAAAGGCTGCTTGTATTTGGGGGGAATTAAGCAATACTGTGAAGCCCTGGGAACGTTGGGGCCTTCAGAGAGAGCCGCCAACTGGGCCTCCCAGACACAGAAATGGGGTGTGTCCGTGTCCACACCAAGGCTGGACTCTCTGACTGGTGTCACTGGACTCGGGGACCTGGGTGACACCGTGTCTGCTCTAGACCCACATACTGTTTAGAAAGGAAAAACACAAACTTCCATCACTGCTTTTCCTTTTCCCACTTCTAATCTTTGCTTAATTTGTTCCTCCTGCCTGAGAGGTTGTCCCCCCACCCCATCATATATACCCCAAACTGAGCGAGGGGTCCCCATCTTTCTTTCAGAGTCCAACCCAGGAGTAAGAATAACAATGTTCAAGATATGTCTAGTGTCAGGGTTTACAAAGCACTCTCCCATGCATTATTTTTTTTTATTGTGATAAAATACACATAACATTAAATTTACCATGTTGGCCATTTTAAGTGTATGGTTCAGTGGTATTAAATACATATGTACACATTGTTATGCAGCCATCACCACCATCCATCCCCATAATTTTTTCATCTTATAAATCTGAAAATTTATACCGAATAAACACTAACTCCCCATTCTCCCCTCCCCCAAGCCCCCAGCAACCAGCATCCTACTTTCTGTCTATGATTTTGACTACTCTGAGTACCTCCTATGAGTAAAATCACACTGTGTTTATTTTCTGTGATTGGTTTATTTCGCTGAGCATAATGTCCTCAAGGTTCATCCATGTTGTAGCATGTGTCAGAATTTCCTTCCTTTGTTTTGTTTTGTTTTTGATGATTGAAGTGCATTTTATTGATTTTCTTTCGAGAATTTCCTTCCTTTTTAAGACTGAATAATACTCCATCGTATATGTATACCACGTTTTGGTTATCCATTCATCAGTTGATGGACACTTGTGTTGCTTCCATGTTCCGGTTACTGTGAATAATGCTGCTATGACCATGGGTGTATACAAATATCTCTTCGAGACCCTGCTTTTAATTATTTGGAGAATATAACCAGAGGTAGAATTGCTGGGTCATATGATAGTTCCATTTGCAATTATTTAAGGAATCTCTATACCATTTTCCACAGCAGCTGTACCATTTTACGTTCCCACCTACAGTGCCCAGGGTTCCAATTTCTCCACATCCTCACCAACACTGGTTTCTGTTTTGTTTTGTTTTGTTTTGTTTTGTTTTGTTTTGTTTTGTTTTGTTTTGTTTATAGTAACCGTCCTAATGAGTGGGAGGTGATACCTCACTGGGTTTTGATTTGCATTTCCCTAATGATTAGTGACGGTGAGCACTTTTCATGTGCTTATTGGCCACTGGTATATCTTCTTTGGAGAAATGTTTGTTCAAGTCCTTTGCCCATTTTTGAACTGGGTTGTTTTTCTGTTGTTGAGTTTTAGGAGTTCTCTTTATATTCTGGATATTAGTCCCTTCCCAGATACATGATTTGCAAATATTTTTTCCCGTTCTTTGGGTTGCCTTTTCACTCTGTGAGTAGTGTCTTTTGATGAACAAAATTTTAAAATTTTCATAGGTTCCAATTTGTCTGTTTTCCTTTTGTTGTCTGTGCCTTTGGTCTCACATCCAAGAAATCACTGCCAAATCCAATGTCATGAAGCTTTTGTCCTATAATTTCTTCTAAGAGTTTTACTGTTTTAGGTCTTTGATCCATTTTGAGTTAATTGCTGTATATGGTGTGAGATAAGGGTCCAATTTCATTCTTTTGCATGTGGATATCCTAGCACCATTTGTTGAAAAGACTGCCCTTTCTCCATTGAACAGCGTTGGTTGGTGCCCTTGTCAAAAATCATTTGACCGTATATGTGAGGGTTTATTTCTTGGCTCTCTAGTCTATCCCATTAGTCTACATGTCTGTCTATGTGCTAATGCCACACTGTCTTGGTTACCATAGCTTTGTAGTAGGGTTCAAAATCAGGAAGTGTGAATCCTTCGGTTTTGTTCTTCTTTTTCAAGATTGTTTTTTGACTATTCAGGGTCCCATCCCATGCTACGTTTTATTGCACATGTTAATTCAACAAGTGCATATTAAATCCCCACTCTTCACTGTGTTCTGGGCCCTGAGGATTGGGGATGATTAACACTAAGTTCTGGCATGTTGGAGCTTATACTCTGGGAGATGTTCAAGATAGGCAGTACCCCAAGCACAGCATCTGCATTCATAGACCAGCAAGCAGAGGGCTCAGAAAATAAAGTCACTTGCTGCTGAGTCACAAAGCTGGGGAGTCTGAAACATCCACATTCCCGACTTCCTCCCTCACTCCAACCAGCTTCTGGAGTCCTTTATCCTGTGACAGTGATGGGAGGAGGAGAGAGAGAACTGATGCAGAGCTGCTATGTGGTAGGGGACTCCGAGCGTGGGGCATGCATGTCTCAAGAGGGTCTTTGGGCAGTTTGCTGTCCAGCGTGATAGAAGTTCCCCCTTGTTCAAGAGATCTTTGGCAAAGACTAATATTACTCTTTAAGATTTGGTGGTAGCAGCTCTGAGTTTCCTTGCCAGATTCATTCTATCCATCCCTCCCTCACAGCCTGTCACTTTCTTTCTTGTATTATGGAGATTTGAGGGTACAACTTGACATCCTGGTTGCTCATGTGCTCCCTGGAGGCAGCAGCCCTGACTTACGCTGTCTGTAACTTGTGTGAAGCCCAGTGCAGGTCCCAGCACACGTAGGAACTGTAAAATGTTAGGTTAAAATATCAATGAGCACCGTCCCCCTCCATCTGGGATTGGCCTGGGCTGCCTCTGTCAGATGGAGGGCACCTCTCCATAGTGACCTGGAGTCTCGCCTGGTGGAGTTTACAAGACCTCAGGGCTGGCTGTGAACTTGAAAAAGGTAAGAGTAAATGTCCTTTCAGGTTTCAATTGAAAGGGGAACACAGAGCCCTGCTTTACACAGAAAACCTTCCATTCCCATCCCTTATGGCAGGGTGCTCTCAAGAGCTGCAGGTCAAGGGGCTTCAGGTTTCAGTGACACCTATAAGTGGGTACAACCCATGCAGGGAAGACTGACCTTCCCAAACAGGGAAAATCAAGCACAGAGAAGGGAAGCTACTTGGCTGCAGTTATAACATCCATTTATTGTCTCTCTCGCTCTGAGCAAAGCACTTTACATTCTTGATCGTGTACACATGGATGCATTAATATCTCTTTGAGGCCCTGCTTTCAATTCTGTTGGGTATATACCCAAAGTGGAGTTGCTGGATCACACGGGAATTCTGTTTTTTCAATTTTTTGAGTAACCGCCATACCGTTTTCACAGTGGCTGTACCATGCAGCACTCTCACCAACAGTATGCCTCACGATGTCCCTCTAAGGCAGGCTCTGTCATCTCCCTCTGTGTCATAGGTATGCAAACTGAGGTTGGCTTGCTTAAGGCCTCCTGGGTGAGAGGTGGCAGCCAGGGAGCAAACCTGAACAGGCTGGCTGCAGAGCTGGCCCTTTCAACCCCACACCACGTCACCGTCCCTGAAATGGCAAGAGTAACCCCTACTTCCCAGACTTACCAAGAGGGTTAAAATATGAGGAGCCATGGAATGCTGTCACATTCTGCAGGATCCAACGTGGCCCCCAATCAAACCAGGAACTCATCCTGGGTCCTTCCACGGTGATGCCCAGTAAAGAGCACTCCCTTCAAAGGGACATGGTATTACAGTACGTTCCTTACCTTTTAAATCAACACCCAGATCCTAATGATAACTGACTCCTTTTGCTTTTCATAATTTATAATGAGACATGACATTCACGAAGCAAAGTCTACAAACCCTAAGTGTACAGCTCAGTGAATGTTTATGTTGTATTCATCAGTGTACCCATCCTTCAGACCAAGAATAGAAAATCTCTAGCAAGCTAGAAGATTCTCTTTTGCCCCCTCCCAAGTGCTCTCCCAAAAGCAACCAGTCACTGAGAAGCTCTTAAATATATAATGCAAACCCTCAATATGTGCTGACTGTAGTTGTTGTTTTTATCATCTTTGGCCCAATTCCTAGAACCTTCTACCAGCTCAAAGCCACACACTGGTGGTGCCCAGGGCTGGTTTGATAAGTCAGTGAGGTATGTAACCCCACATGGGAGACCCTGAAGAGATATTGTCACCAACCTCAGTTTTTATTTGGGGACTGGAAGGGTTTCTGGTCTTTGGAGAGTCCCCTTATGGAGATGCCTGCACGTGGGCAGGGGTAAACTGCCTATTTTTATCAGTCAAACTTTTTCATTCATTCCCATTTTTCAGATTAAGAAACTGAGGCTCTCTGTGAGCCTGGTCTGGAATGAAAGTTTGTGAAGGTACCAGTTGCTGCATCACCAGGAGGTTGCTGCGCGTTGTTGCCAGTAGGTGGAAGGCATGCAAGAAGTCAGCCATTTTTCTGCCTCATTTGGGTCAGAACAGTGACCTGTGTGGACAGAGCCCAATTCCTGGCTCTTGGGGCTTGTCCTCTGAGCTCCCTTCTGAAGCCGCCGTCCCAGGGAGTGGCTCGAGGAGAGGTCACTCCGCCAAGACAACCTCAGCCGCTCATGGCTGCCCCCCTCCCACTCCGAAGGGCCTTACCTTCCCTGTTTCCCATCAGCACTTCGGCATCCATGGAATATTAGAAAAATGGGTCTGAGTATTAGGTAATGGCTGTCCAATTTATTCTGACAGCAAGAACCAAAGGGAGGAAATTGACATTGGTGATTTTACTTAGGCTCTGACAACTTTAATTAATCTTCACTCCTTTCCCCGGGGGCGGGGGCCTCCACTGACTGTGCTGAACTCAGGTGGAGGCCTGGCGTGTTCTGACCACCCTCAGCGGTGTGGACAAGGCCACCAGCTCGGGGAGTCCTGAAGGATCCAACGTGGCTCCCAATCAAACCAGGAGCTTGTCCTGGGTCCTTCCAGGCACACTCACCAGCCAGAGCCAGGCTTCCCATCCTCCCGAGCTTCTCCAAGGAAGGCAAAGGAAGCTAGGGCGCCTCTAGGCATTTCTCAGAGGGGAACACTGAGGCCTAGTGCAGCCCCAAGCCCACTATGAATCAGCTCCTTGGTCCTCTAGCATCTCAGAGGGCCACCACATCTCAGCAGCAAAGATGGCCATGTCATGTCAGTGGCCCTCAGTGTACCCATCAGGGAGAGGGACACACAACTTGGAGGATTTAAAATCCAGGCTCTAAAATGCCATCCCAGGGGGCCACTGCTTAGAGGGCACCAGTCGTTCCAGATTCTGCCAGGCTGTTACAAGGAAGGGACTCAGACCCAGCAGGGAGAGGAGCGTTGCCAGCCAGCATCCCCACCCGACTGCCTCCTCTGGAAGTCCTCCACTCCATCCCTCGAGCATCCAACAAAAACTTCACTGATAAAAGTGGATCGTTTGCTCCTTCCCAGGCTCAGGCATCTCCACAGGGAACACCCCCAAAGACCAGAAATCCTTCAAGTCCCCAAATAAAAACTGAGGCTGATGACAAGAGATCTTCAAAGCCCCCTACATGGGGTTATGTACTTCACTGAGTAATCAAACCTGCCCTGGGCACCACCCTTCAGTGTGTCCTTTGAGCTGGCAGAAGGTTCTGGAAAGTGAGCTAAGGAGAATAACAACAAGAATACTAGCCAGCACATACTGAGCATTTCCACGTGCTAGACCAGAGGAGCACCATCACATTTGGGGTCCTCCGACACCCCTGTTAAGAGTGCACCATTAGTATCCCTGCTCTCAGATGCAGCAGTGAGGGGAAGTCAGTGAGGGGAAGGTGCAGTGAGGGGAAGTCAGTTTGCCAAAGCCCCACAGCTGGTAAGTGGCAGAACGGAACGCAAGGCCAGTTCTGTCTCCCCAGCTGACAGTTCCACCACGCAGCCCTGGGGCACTGGCCTGGCCTGGGCCTCAGCAACTCCACCCCAGTTCTGATCAACAGAACTCCGGGGACCTCCGGGCAGGTGGCGCGAAGATGGCCAGTCTCCCTGACCTTGTCTGGGCTACCCCAGCCACTGTGCTTCCCAGCTCCCTGCACTTGAGCCCCTAGGAGGCTGGCCAGCAGGGCCCTGCATACCTGTGGGCCATTAGGGAAGTCCCCCCAGGAGTGTGTGATTCATCCCCCAGCTATGTGGGGAGCATCAGGGAGGCCGAGGGGCAGACGCCTCCTGCCTGTCCACTCTTAATTTCGGGTGGTATTATCCAAAGCCCACATGGTTCCCAGACTTGGCCTGGTTCCGGGGGAAGGAGAGAGGATTGGATACTGCACCGTTGGTTGGAGGCATGTTGCCTGTATCCTTTCCTCATTGGATCCCTTTACTGGTCTTATGAGCCTCAATGTCATGCTCCCCCCTTGAAATGGGGATATTTGCAACCCCCACACAAGGGATGTCCAGAGGCTCCAATGACAGGGCCATTGGAATACTGTGTGCTATGCGCTCCAGGTGTTCATGATCAGCTATTAACAAAATGTAAAGGATGTTTTCATGAACAATGCTAACTAGAGAAGTTTCTGGATCTAGTAAAAAGAACACAGGTTTTGGAGGCCTGCGGTCCTGGTTTGCATCCAAGCTACGCCCCTCACTGTCTGGGTGTTCCTTAGGCTCCAGCCTCAGTGTCCTCATCTGCAAAATGGGCTTAATAACCCTTCCTTGCAGGATTGTTCTGATTTAATGAAATCATAATATATGTAATCTATTTCAATGAAATAATATACCTCAGTGAAAGAGTGGGATCCGTAAGTGCCTAGAACGCTGTGCTGTCGGTAGCTAGCATTCTCCAGTCCGTTGGCTTCATTTTTGACCTGTTCTTGTTTTACAGATGAGGAAATGTAAGTTCAAGTTAAACAGCTGGTGTATGGCCGAGTCAAAATTTGAACCCAGGGCACAGATCGCTCCAGCTTTAGGTGAGGAAGGTGCCAGGGGCTGGAAGTAGAAAGAGTCTCAGCTTTTTCCTTGTGGCCTGGGCCTGGGGCCTCCTGGTGTACCCCTCCAGACTCCTTCCATCCCACCCTCCGCCACCCCGTGCTATCGCCCCAGGGCCCTGACTTCCCATGAAGGGGGCCAGCATCAGCCCTGGCGCCACATGAGAGGTCCCAAGCTGCTCTGGGGGCCAGCTTTACACTCAGGGACGCCTTCCCACGGAAATGTGTCAAAAAGTCAGTTTGATCCCGTCAGCTGTGTGTGTTCCCACAGCCAGTTCCCTCTCCCACCCCGTGGGCTGCCGTCTGCTGCTCCCAGCCTGAGGTCTGCGGTGTCCCAGTGGCTCCAGAGGCAGGAACCCCACTCCAACATTTTCCATGGATTCATTCCCAGCAAACAGAGGCCTCACCTCCCCCCATCGCGTGGTTGCCTGCCGCTGAGACAGCCACTGACACCAGACACCAACACGAGAAAGGGGCAGTCGCCAGGCCTCCCCTCTCCTCACCTTTCAAATAGGCTCGAGGGCATCAGCAATCAGAGATTCAAGGCCAGGAATAGTGACAGCACTTGGCTCCTCAGTCCCACACCATCCTCTTCCAGCTGCAGCTGGTCCCTGCTGAAACCCTGTCACTGAAATAGGCCCTCTGCGGCAGACACTGCCGTCGCCCAACAGAGACTTCCTCCCCAGTCATTAGAATTAAGGGAGGGAAGCTTTAGAGAAAAAGCTGGAAGCCACCTTGGGTATTTTCTACTGGAGAGGGTTCGTTTATACATAAAGATCTCAAGAACAATGCACCAAAGCGAGCAGACTCAAGAGAGAGCTCTCAGGGCTTTTACAACAAAATAACTGTCCCAAGGAGACCCAGAGAGAGAAAGAAACAGAAATAGTAACCACAGCTGCAATTTATTGAGCACATACTATGCTCAGCTCCTTGCATACCTGGATGATTTAATCTCTCCACACTCATTTTAAACACGAGGAAACTGAGGTTTGGTGGCACAAGAGCCCAGGAACATCGTAGTCTCTGCTTTCCGGGTTCCAGTGACACGGAATTCAGTGCAGCTGGAGTCCCCTGGCTTATATAACCACATGATGGTATTAGGATTTGAACCTGAGGCCTGGCTCAGACTCAGAGAATTTAACCACCGCCCTCTGCTGCTATCAGCCACTTGGTCCACAGTGAGGTGTAAACCAGTTCTCACTGTGGGCAAGCAGCTATTTGCAAGTTTTTATTATGTGGTTCCCGCCCCTCCTAGCTGCCACCCAGGGTGGGGAGAGATAGGCGCAACAGGAAACTGACTCAGGAGTGGGGGGTGGGGGTGGGGGGTTCCTAAATTCTGATGGCTGTTGGACATTAGCGACCTGGCCATTTTCCCTGGAATGTTCCATTTCTTCAGAGATGGCAAGTCCCTAGCAGCAGGGCCAAGGTATCCTGCCTTCTTGGGGAGCCCAGCACCCCCTCGCTGACTCCTTTTCCAGCAGGGGCAGAGCTGGACTCTCCAAGGAAATAACTTTTCTGAGACTCTGCTGTGTGCCATTAACCCTTCCAACAATGGGAAACTATTAGTATTTCCCTTTTGAAGAGACTGGGGCTCAGAGAGGTCTTGTTTATTGGTAAAAAAAAAAAAAACCCATAGAAATGAAATGGCGGAGCTGGGACCTGTACTCACTGCATTTGACTAAATCTCGTGCTCTTTGGAAGTCTCCACAGAGCTCCCAAAAGACAGGGAATGAAATGGAGCCTACCTTCACCAGGGGGGCGCTTGAGGCCTTTCCTTGGAGAGGAAAACGCCCCCTGGATATATATAATGGCACCCTGTGAGACACTAAATCTTAGAGCGTTAGGAAGTACCTCAGGAGCACTAATCATAATAATATTAAAATAATAATACTGGTAGCAATCACTTATTGAGTGCTCAGTATGTGCTAGGCACTGCTCAAAGCACTTTCTACTATGAACTAAGCCTCAAACAACCTTATGAGTACGGTATTATTATTAATCCCATGTTATGAAGTGATGGAGATTCAGAGAGTTTAAGCAGCCTGCCCAAGGTCCCACAACTAGGATTTGAGGAAAAACTAGGCAGTTTGAGCTTTTGCTTTCTCAGTCAGATTCAGAGAGGGCTCTCTCTGAACCCCATCCTCTCAGTCATTTCCTCAACATTCATGGGAGGCTGCTTTGGAGTCAACAAGGGGAGCATGAGGTGCCTCATCGCTAGAGGACAGCTCTGGGTACTGGTGGCAGACTGTGAGTTGCCCCCACCTCCCATCCGTTCTTCCCTTTTCCCATAGTAATATAATTGTAACTAGACACATGGTTACATTTCCCAGCCTCCTTTGCAATTCAGTCTGATCATGTGACTAAGTCCTGGCCAATAGGATGCAAGCAAAAGTGAAACGTATGCTTCTGAGTCTTGCCCTCAAAAGGGCTGAGTGTAGATCCCTGCCCTCTGCCCTCTACCCCTTGGGCTGGGAGGTAACTGGAATTGGAGCAGCTACCTGAGATCCATGTGTTGAAGATGATGGAGCTGTCCCGTCAGCTCTATTCTATTATGTGAGAGAGAAATGAGACTCAAGGTAGTTTAACCTACGGCATTTTGGGGTCTCTTTGTTCCAGCTGTTGACCATCCCCTCACTAGTCCATTGCTGAGAGGGTCCCATTATCTGCTCCTGCCCCCTCTTTGATCATTCTTTCATTCCGTAAACATTTGTTGAGCAACTACTGTGGGCCAGGCACCTTCCCTGCTACTGGGGAGACAGGAGTGGACAAGACCAGAAAGCCCTGTGCTTATGGATCTGAAATTCCAGTGGAGAAAATAAACAAAACAAAACAACAAAATGGAAAGAATAATTTCAATTGGTAATAACTATGAAGATAAAACAGACTGGGGTGGAGTACATGTCTTTAAATGGCTGGGACAGGGAGGGCCTCTCTGAAGATGGGGTATTTGAGCTGACACCTGGATGATCAGAACGAGCCCGGCAGGTGAAGGGGAAAGAGGGTTCCAGGGGGAGGGAATAGCAAGTGGCAAATGAGCCTTGGGGCTTGAGGATCAAAGAGAAGGGAGAGTGGTTGGAGGGAGGGAGGGAGGATGAGGGGCAGGAGGTGAGATTGAGGGGAAGGCAGGGACCAGGTGTGATTACCTGTTAGGTCAGAGTGAGGGGTTTGAGTTGTATCCAGGTGTGACGACAAGCAATGGAGAGTTGAGCAGAGCAGAGATGTGATCTGATTTACCTCTTAAAATGATTCTTCTGGCTGTTGCATGGAGGATTGATTTCAGGGTGGGGAGGAGGGGTGGTGGAAGTGGAAAAAGGAGGCCAGCGGCAACTGCGGCGGGAAAGGGGAGAGGTTATGATGAGCTCAGGTGAGAGCATTGAAGGAGAGAAATGAGCCGATATACGATGCATTTTGGAGGTGGCACCTTCTGTCCTCCTCCCCCTAGCCCTGCTCACAGGCTATTTGGAAAGGCAATGCTCCAGAAATGTATTTCCTGCAGAGGCAGAATTTGAATCCAGGCCTGTCAGCCTCCAAATTCAAGGCTCATGCTTCCTTAACACTAGGAACGCCCCTGTTAGAGATTCTTCTCTCTTAAGCTTCACTTGCTCTCTGCAGAGACATCCAGAGGCACCAAGTCCTCAGTGGCCACCAAGGTCACCAGGCATTTTCTCTGAAAAGCCCCTCACTTCCACATCTCATGTGTTGACCCAGGATGACACCCCCAGTTAACACCCCTGACCATGAAGATGTGGACAGCAACAGCCTTTGCAGGTCAGAGCAGCAGGGCCGACGAGAGACCCAGCTAACAACATCTGTAAGAAAGGAGAAAGGATGCAGGCAAAGGCAGGACTGCAGTCCTGGCCTCCAGACTAATTTCCTCCGGAGGAGAAGGTTGGCAGTCAACGCCAGGAAGAAGAACAGATACTGGCCACGTGTGCTGTGCCAGGCACCGAGCAAAACATCACACAGAGCATTTCTCATTTCATCTCATCCACAGTCCCGTGATTGGGTGCTGTGGTGATACCCACCTAACAGATGAGCAGGAGCTGATCCTCACCTTGGCTTTGAAACCTGTCCTCAGGAGGCGTCATTGACCTGGCTGGCTGCTGCCCAGCTGTGCCACTAGCCACCTGCCTTTGGAATACCTGTGCGCTTGGGCAGGACACATCTGGTCTCTCCTAGAGGACTATGTAGGGTAATTTATAGCCAATACCTGAAACCAGGGGAACTAATGTCTTGGCCGTATTCATTCATTCCTTCATTCGCTAGTTATTCCCAAATGCCTACTGTGTTTCAGCTACTGTATTTAAGCACTGAGATCTGATAGTAAAGGCAAACAGACACGTTCCCTGCCTTCTCATTGTCTAGTGCACGACATAGAAGTTCATGAAGTCATCACACACACACAAGTGTAGAACGACTCCTGGGTAACTGTTTCAAAGGAGAGAAACTTGGTGTGGGGAGAGTGAACAAAGGTTAAGATGTGACTTAGTCCAGGAAGGCTTCCTGGAAGAAGTTAAGATTGAGCTGAGAGCGGAAGGAAATGTCTGTGTCCACTAGGCCCAAAAAAGAGGAGGTGATGAAGCACGTCTAGGACAAAGAAACAGCATATGCGAAGGCAGTACAGCTGGAGAGGGGAGCAGTGGACATGCAGGAATGGAGAAGCCTGGATGCCTAGAGGGGAGCTGGACAGGTGGGCAGCTGCCGGGCCAGGCAGGGACTCTTCAGCCATGATGATGATCACAGATTCTATCCGCAGAACAACAGGGAATCGCCAAGGGGTTGAAGCACAGTGCAGTGGGGTTATCCAAGTTATGTTTCTAGAGCATTCCAGCAGCCATGCAGAGAATGGACCTGAGGTACGAGGCGGTATAGGAGAAGGCCTTTGAAAAAAGGGGATTGTCAGTCGCTGCCACTTCCCTGCGTGGGGCCTTGACATCACACAGAGCATAAGGACATCTAGAAGATGAGGGAAGGTGAGCAGAAAGGAGCAGGAGCAGAACCCAGGGGTCCTGCGCCCAGTCTGGGACTCTCTCCCCTCTCCTGGGTGAAGGATGACCCACACAACATGACTCTCACAACAGGACAGAGTTTTGCCATCATCCCCACTTTACCTGTTGTAAGTCTGGGAGGAGGTACTCAAGTAGGAGATGAAGGAAATGCTGAGGGTGACAAGACTTGGTAAAATGTCATGATCCCTCGCTGGGCTGAAACCAAGTTGTTTTTTCCCCTTGTTTTCCAAATTAATTCAACATTCCAAATGAACCCAGAGAGACTTAGTTGGGGGTCCTTTCATGTGGATTGAAACTCATAAATTGCAATTTGCTGAGTTGCAGGAAAGCGGAGAATTGTGTCCCACCTCCCCCCACTAGGCACCACCCTGGAGGGTCTGGAAGAGAGAGAAAACTCTTGGGACTGTGCCCAAGTGGATTTGGGACTTTATGCATCAGACGCAGTAAAGGCCTATAGGGGAGAAAAACAGAATTTAAAAGCTGGAAAAATGGGCAGAGGTAGCTGCAGCTGATGCCATGGGGAAGAAAGTTAGATAGTCGAACAGCAATATTTAGGGGATGGGGAGCCCTTTAGACCCAAGGGGCTAAGAATATGGGGAGGGCCCTCCCCAACATGCTTCATTGATGAGCTCTCTGAGAGTGGAGCTTGGAGAAGGGGAGTCTTTCCAACAAAGAGGAAAGACTGTGTTTGGACATGAGGAGTTTCTCATCGTAGATGGACCTATTAATGCCAAGAAGGTACAGACAAAAGGTGCAGAGAACCAGGGACCAGGTGAAAGAAAGTGACGCAATGAGATCTAAGGGATTGGTTCCTATAGTTTAATATTTCTATAGTTATCAGTTGGCCCTTAGTGGACACATCTGTACAAGCTGGTTTGAGGGTGATGTGTGGCACAGATCCTAGATTAATGCATTACCACCTTGGGAGATACCTCAGAGAGCACCTTGGGGTTCCACTGTCCATGTCTGTTCTTGAATCTAGAATGACGTGGGAGAACCTTCAAGCAATCAGCACTAATAGGAGTGATTTATACAACTCTGGGGTTGCCAGTTGGTTGGCTACATCTTCCGAGGAAGGGAGTGTGGAGGTCTGCCCTCGTGTGGGCTGCTCATTCATGATGGTTATAAACAGTCCTACTGAGTGCATGGAGCAGAGGGGTGGTGGAGAGGCACGACGCTACTTCTAGGTCATTCTTATTATTGTTTTTTTTTTTTTAAGCTGAGCCATCCTCCCACCTGTTGGCAGCTCAGCAGCAGCTCAGCTCGGGCCGGGAATTGAACCGCTGTTGCTCAGAGCTCACACTCTTGAGCGAGCTCTTAACCAACTGAGCCACTCGGCTGGCCCTTAGGTCATTCTTTAGTCCTCCTGATTTTTTCCTCTATCCAAGTGTTATGGACTGAATTGTACCCAAACCTCCCCCCCACCCAACTCATATGTTGAAGCCCTAACCCCCAGTGTGACTGTATTTGGAGATAAGGCCTTTAATAAGGTAATTAAGGTTAAGTGAGATCAAAGAATGGCCCTAGTCCAATATGACTGGTGTCATAAAAAGAGACACCAGGGATGCCTGTTTACAGAGGAAAGGCCATGTCGGAACATAGTGAGAGGATGGCCATCTGCAAGCCAAGGCGAGAGATTCCAGAGGAAGCCAGTACCTTGATCTTGGACTTCCAGCCTCCAGAACTCTGAGAAAATCCATTTTTGTTGTTTAAGCCACCCAGTCTGTGGTATTTTAAGGCAGTCCTAGCATATACACCAGGTCTGGCTCTCCAGATGTGAACTTTTCTTTCCTTCCGTCACCTATTCCTACAAAGATTAGTAGCCTTTACTCACCTTCAAATACTTGGAATGTCTCCAGGCTTCCACAGTCTTCCCCCCTCCTCTCTTGGGACAACCAGTCAAGGAATATTGAGAACCCTCAGTCAGTCCAGGGAGTTGAAAATGGTCTTTCCGATCAGAGGTGATATCGCAGATGTTCATAGTGGTTCTAGATGAGAAATCGTTGGGGAAAGAATTTATTTTTAGCTTTAGTAAAACCACTGTTAAAATTAATTGCAAGAAAGATCATCAAGAGATGTTCAAACTAGTGTGTGAAAGGTTGAGGATTCATAGGATATGTGCAGAGTCTCAAAGTACCTCCCCACAATCACTAACTACAAAGGGAAAGCAGTAACTTTCCATTGGAGAAAGCTGGTAGACACCCCCTTATTCATGAGGATGAGGCCCACCTCCACAACAATGGGATGCTCAGGCATCGGGTGCCCCCTGATGTGATGTACTGAGAAGGGCACAACATCGCTGTGGTGACATTCTCGTCACACAAGCAGAGCCCAAATCGACACAGAAAGAAACATCAGACTAACTTGAGGGGCATGCTCCAAATAAATGGGCTGCTCTGGGAAAATGTCAGGGAAAGGCTGAGGAACTGCTCTAGCTTAAAGGAATCTAAAGATACATTACAACTAAGTATAATGTGTGAGTGTGGATTGGAACCTGGATGGGGAATGATGTCTGCAACTTATTCTCAAGGGGTTTGGAAAACTAATAGTCATACAAGGTCAGACAATTAAGTTCATGAACTCATCCTAGAAAAAGTGCTACATACCTCATTGCTGAATATCACTATGGTCACCTTTGAATTACTCCCCTTGGGAAGCTATGTACTGATGCCAGCACTTAGTTCACCCTTCAAAGCAATTTTGGAATTCTTTTTCTGGAATGGCCATCAGAGCTGTCATTGTATTACTCTTGATGTCCTGAATGTCATCAAAATGTCTTCCTTTCAATATTTCCTTTATCTTCAGGTAAAGAAAGAAGTCATTGGGGGCCAGTTCAGGTGAGTAGGAAGAGTGTTCCAATACAGTTACTTGTTTACTGGCTAAAAACTCCCTCACAGACAGTGCCGTGTGAGCTGGTGCATTGTCATGATGTAAGAGCCATGAATTGTAGGCAAAAAGTTCAGGTCGTCTAACTTTTTCACACAGAATTTTCAGCACTTCCAAATAGTAAAGTTGGTTAGCTGTTTGTCCAGTTGGTACAAATTCATAATGAGTAATCCATCTGATTTCAAAAAAGGTTAGGAACAGCGTTGCAACAAGTTCGCGAACTTAATTGTCAGACCTCATATGTGTATAGAGAGTGACTGATAAAGCAAATGAGGTAGACATTAACAAAGGTGAATCTAAGTGAAGGACATACAGGGTTCGTTATTCTATTCTTGCAACTTTTCTATACCTTTGAAATTATTTCAAAATAAAAGGTTTTGTAAAAGTCATGCACTCCACAGTACTCCTTATAAAATCATCAATGGGACAGCTTTAATTTTCTTGAGAAGTCAGACTTTTCCTCAGCACTAAATTCTAACATGCTTCCTTTCAACACATAATGAAAAGTATGCAATCTGTTGCTTTCCACTTTTGCCTTGAATGCTAGGAAGTCATTCCATGACACAAGGGTGTATCAACTTGGACAAATTACTAAACCCCTCTAAATCTGTTTTCTTCATTTGCAAAGTGGATAAAATAATGGTACCTACTGCTGAGGGTGTTTGTAAAGATCTAAAGTGCTTAACACAACAGGTGATGCACTTTAGTTGTCTTGTTTTATTATTGTTACTGTGATTTTTATATTACCCATTACTCACTTAACCCTCTTTACCAAAATGAGCTTGTGGCAGACTCATCAGAAAATCAGGAAAACGTAGAGCTTGCAAGGAAGGACTCTTTCCCATGTGCTCATTATCAATACATCAAAGGTTCTGAGGTCTCCCCATAGGACAGTCCACGTGCCCTCAAAACGTGGTTGCAGTGACTATGGGAATAGTGAGAATAGTGACTATAGAAATAGCCTAGAGGCAGACATACTGAGATTCAAATTCTAGCTCTCCCAACTAACTTGCTCTGTAACTGTTTGATTCAGGAAAAGCGAGGTTATGCTGCAATAACAAACATCCCCAAGACCCAGGGGCTTAAAACAAGGCCCATCTTTCACTCACATAGTGAAAGGGAGACGATTTGCAAGATGGTGGGAGGCTTGCTCCATTATATCCTCCTTCAGTACCAAGACTCTATTAGGACTCTACACCATCTAAAATGCCACTGCTTGCCTGGCACACATCAGTGGTAGGGGATGAGGCACCTACATTTTATCAGCTAACACATGTACCTGACCACAGATAATTCGAAAGGAAGTACTATCCTACCAGGTGTCATAGGGTTCTACCAAAATCATTGGTGAACTGCACTCATGACAGGCATAATCTCCTGGGACAAGCCTTTATCCGCTCTGGAAGTCAGTTTCCTCTCTGTAGAAGGAGGAAGACTAATAATACTCTACACCTCAGCACAAGTGAGATGATTAAATGATATAAACTGGAAAAAGCAACAAGTAACCTGAGTCAGAAACGTAGCAGCTACTCATTATGGTAAATTGCGCTCATCCTCTAGGTGTCCCAAATGAACAAAGTTGTCCTTTTTGTAGACCTCAAGCGACAAACAGACAGACAGACAGACAGACAGATGGATAGCCAGTCATTACTTTAAGGAAAAGAAAAAGCCAAGAAGACCACAAAAAGAAAGAGAGACAACTTGTCTCAGGGTTGGAGAGTAAAGACTCTCCAAGATTTTGAACCTAGGTCACTGGGTTTCAGGACCGATCTTCCATGCAGTGGTCTCCAGAGAAGATTGCACTGATGCACAAGTTTTATTTGTTCAGTACCTACTGTGTGTCACATCCTATGCAATGTGCTGCATGGCTCAGGCCCGTAGGAGCTATAGGGGCTTCGAGGAGGGTGTTAGACATGTAAATAAACAAAGGGATGAGGGCAGCAGTGCCAAGCGAGAGCAGAAGAAAGAAGTTGGCACCAGCCCCTGGGGTCTACACTGAACACCTGGGGGGAAACTGGATTGTGACCCCATTATCTGCAGTGTTGGACCTGGCACCCCCTAGCCACTGGACAGGCTGGTGTCATGGAGCCAAAAGTCTCAGCATCAGCAGAGGCCAGGTTATGAGTGTGCTTGTAAGGTCACCTGGGAAGTGCCATCTTTGGGCCCAGGTTCAGCGTGAGCCACACAACCCCCAACCCAACCTCAAGCCCAAGCTAACACTTATACACAGTGCCCCCATATGGGGTGGAGGAGGATTTTAACTTTTCTTTTCTGGCTTATCTCAATTTTCCAATTTTTCTCTACTTAAACATGTAATTACTATTCCTCGTGATTTTTTGAAGTTCTTAAAAAATCCTCTGTAGGTCATTGATTCACTTATACCAGCATTTCACAGACTTCAGTCATCTTTAAATGACATTCACAGTTTTTACCATGTATATTATTTTATTAGTATTTAGTTAAAATTCATCACTACTAATCCTCTGATTTTTTAAAAACTTATTTACCTCTTTTGGCCACATTTATGCAATAACATTTATTGAAAAAAGCAGGTTCGCTGTGTTGATTATATTTTTTTCTACTATACATTGAAATAGATATATAAATTTTTTAAATCATCGCCAATGGAGTGGGTACCAAGCATTTAAAAAAATTACTGCTTGGGCCACATATGAAGAGCAAGCTCCTCTGGGAGAAAAAGTAGATGGAGCTCTGTGACAAATGAGTTTTGCAACCTTGGAAAAATTTTAGAACCTCTCTGGGCTTTGGTTTCCACATCTGCAAAGTGATTAAACAAGAGTCCACAGCTTTTCAGGTTGTGTGAGGATGGAATGAGATAATGCACGTAAAGCACCTATTACAGAGGCTGATCGTTGGTACATGTCTCTCACGAATTCATTCTATAAACAGCAGTGAAGCCCTGTGCTCAATGTTATGGAGAATTTAGAAGTAAATAAAACAATGCCATCCTAGTAGTTTGCAACCCAGTCTTCCTGTACAAACACACTTAGAATAAATAAATTAAAAAATAAAAAGGAGACTTAATGTCTCTTGAGTAGTCCAGTCAAAATGCAATGAGAATGTGAAGGAGAGAAAAGCAACTCCTAGCTGGGAAGTCTGAGAAGGCTTCATGGAGTAGGTGCCATTTGAGCCAGGCAGGGACCAGTGGGCAGGGTATGAGTGTGCAGAGCTGTGGGGAGGACATTCCAGGAGGAAGAAAAGAACTCAAGCAAAAGCAAAGAGGTAGGAAAAGGCAGAGCCCCCTCGTCCTCCAGACCCCTCCTCCCATCTGGAAACAGGAGACTTTTTTCTCTGCGAGCCTCCATAAAAGTGAAGGGTTCCCATTTAGGCGTTCCGACCTGGACCACCAACATTCTCTTGGATCTTTAAACTATCTCATGGATTCATTCCTGCTCACTAGTGTCACTCTACCTTACCCTGCCCGTCATTTTCCTCTTCTGGTCATTCTTGTCCCCTTTGGGGACCCTGAGTGCAAGAGTCAGGACTTGGGACGTGATAGGGAAGTTCTGTCTAGAGAAGGAGGGTTTACAGAAACATGACCACCATCTTACCATATCTGGGAGGGGGGAGACCAAGGATTAGGCTCTTGCTGAGGCCCTGGCGGGCAGTGTGGATTGAGTAAAAGATGCTTCCCAGGAGGCCAAGCTCTACCACCGTGCTCTGTGCTGCCCCCTAGGGGCAGCTGTCTCTCCCCCTCAAGGTAAGAGAAGAATTTGACCTCTGTATTTTTGAGGGACTTCCTTAATTGGCGAGGCATTGGGACAGCCAAATCCTGACTCCTTTTGCCTCTAAGACTCTTTTGTTTTGGAAAATTTGTTAAAAAAGAAACAGAAAATCTCCTATCCCTGCCACCTGGTTTCCTGTCAGCCCTTGCCTATTTCAGCTCACGTGTCCTTTTTGAGCCTGTCTTGGTGCACTTAGCATGTAAGAGCCAGAAAGGACTTCCAAGACCATCTTCTCCAAACTCCTAGAGGTCCAGGATGTAAGTTTTTTTCGTTTCGATCCACAGACCCTAGCCCAGAGCCAGGAACCTGGTGGACACGAAGCCCACATCTGTTGGATTGCAGACAAAACTGTGATCCACAGGCAAGCAAGTCCCAGCAAGGCCAGTGACCTGCCTCCGTCACAGCACGGAGGGGCCAGAACCAGAACGGAGCCTGGGCTCAGCCCTGACTGCCCTGTCCCCCCTCCCTCCAGCCTGCTCTCTTCCAGGCAATGACCCCACCCATATGTGTGAAGTCTGCAAAGAATAAACATCAAGCTCAGAAATGGAGCAAGGCCTTATGTGAACGGCCCCTCCTCCCGGGTCCAGCGGAAGGCCGCCTCAGGCTAGGCTGGGCAGACAGAGGGACAGCCGTCATGGCTCTGGTAGGAAACTTATATGAGTCCCCAGCATCGAACAGGAGGCCCAAGAAAGAAGCCCCAAAACAAAGAACACACATCAAATGCTGTACACACGTGTTCCAAGGGGAGAAAATTCTTGGTATTTCATTAGTGGAGGCTGGAGCCCAGAAGGGAATTTTCAGTCACAGCATCTTCTGAGGGTCACAATGTCTGTCTTTTCATTTTTGATGTAAAAAAGAAAAAAAGGGGAGAAAAAAAAGAAAAGGAAGAAAGGAAGGGAGAGGAAGAGGGGGGAAAAAGAAAGGAGAAAGCCTCCTCGCAGTAATTGAATTACCGTGCTGGCCTCTGGGGCTGATGCTGGAATCCAAGAGGCCTTTGTGCAACGTCCGGAGGGACCCAGGACAACAGCAGGGATTTCAAAGGGGAGAGGACAAGCCGGGGCAGCCAGGAAGCTAATAGGGATGGAATGGGCTCAGGAAGGGAAGGGGAAGCTGCAGAAATTGAAAGCTGAAGGCCCGCCTTGCTCCAGGCCCTGCCCTGACCTAGGGTGGCTGCCCCTCACCAGAAACCCAGGCAGAGGGTGGGACAGGAGACAAGCTGCACAAACAGAAAGGTCCCAGCAGAGGCCAAGGCTCCCCCAGGGGCCGTGCCTGACCGGGACAAGGGTGGGAGGAATTAACACCCCAGAGCCCTTCCTATGTGTCAGGTTTCATGCCTGGACCTGGGCTCATACAAGTAACATGTGCTAAGTGCTCACTCTGTGCCAGGCACTGGGCTGGGCTCTTTTAAGCGTGTGGTCTTGGTTAATCCTCAGAATGACACATGGAGGCAGTACGGCGATATCCCCAGATTTACAAACAAGAAAACTGAGGTCTAGAAAATGAAGTGATTTCCCTGAAGTCACACAGCTGGTGAGTGACAGAGCCAGCACTTAGTCCAGGTAAGAATCTCAACCTACACTCTCTTCATCTTCTCATTTCATCTTTACAACAGTCCTGCCAAGCAGGCATGGTTCCCAGAGGGGAAAACTGAGGCACGGGGAGCTTTAATAACTCACCAAAGCTCATCAAAGGCAGTAAGGGCTAAATTGGGATTCGACCTGTACAGTCTGGCACCGGAACCCAGGAGCCCTCCATCTCACGCACTGGGGTGAGATGGAGTGGCCGCCCTGTAGCCTATGTCCTGACTGGATGAGTGCCCTGTCTTGGCCCCCTGCCCAGCCAGAGAACAGGCAGTGGAAAGAACATGGGCAGAGCTGCCAGCTGACAGAAGAAGGGGTTAACCGTGGCCAGATGGGCCCTTGGAGTGTCATGAATTGAAGACCTTGAATGCCCCCTGACTTCTCACAGACACAGCCCCACCCACCAAACCAATAGCCATCACCTTGATGCCCAAGAGGGGAAAGGTAGGAGAAAAGTAAAATTATCCTCACTTAAGAAGTGCTGGCCTAGAGGAGAAAGCCCAAGCTCCGGTGCTGTTCACACTTCTGCCTCTTCTCCCATCAACCCACTCAATGTACCCTAGGCTCCAATCAAATCAAATACTCTATGTGCAAACATACTTTGCTCTGGGGTGCCTCAGGGCCTTTGCACATGCTGTACTCATGCCTGGAATGATCTTTAAACTCCTATGCATCCTTAAAGATCCAACTCTGAGTTGCCTGCTCAAGCCTTCCCAGCCTTTACTTCATCCTCACCCAATCCACCCGCCATACTGTGTTGTCACCCCTTCCACTCTGATTCCATACGCTTAGAATATTCCTCCAGTGCAGTGCTTTCTCAACTGTCTCTCCCCACGTCCACCTGGATCCCTGGACTCTCAGCCGCCCGAGGGCCGGGAACAAGAATTTCACATGCCTGACAGAAACAGGTGCTCAACAAATGTTTGCTGAATGAATATACATACTGCATTCATGTTAAACGACCTTACCCAGTAACAAAAGCAGATCTAGCAGATCATAACTCAAGCAGTCCTGGTATGTATTCAATGAATACTTCTTAGACACCTACTAAGTGAACAAGACAGATCCCATCTCTGCTCTTGTGGAGCTCAGAGTTGGGTGCAGGCTGCCATTATATAATTGATGAACTAACTGCCTCATTAACTCACACAATTGATTGACTGATAGAGGGAATTTGTGATGGAGGCTATGAAAATGTCATAGAGGGCACGATGGCCATGTCTAATAGATGGACCCAAAGATGCCTGGGGGTGATTAGGGGTGCCTTCCCAGAGGAAGTGGCAGTTAAGAGGGGACCTGAAGGGTGAGCAGACGTTGACCAGATAGAAGGGTGTTCCAGGCAGAGGGGACAGCATGTGCAATGCCCACGAAGCAGGAAGAAGCAAGATTAATAGATAAAGCTGAAAATCCAGTGTGGCAGAAGCATGGTCAGTGAGGGCAGAGGGGATGTCCTCACCGGTGAAGTGTTTAGATGTTATCCTAGGTGCAGTAAGGAGACCCATGAATGGTTTCTGCCCCAGCTGATGGATGTGCTGATGTGCTGTTGGTGGGTTCTCCTAGTAGCCTCTTTCCCCATTTTCCTAGGCAAGAACCTGGGAATTTTTCCAGCATCACCTCCCCTCACCAAAACACAGACACACACAGAGTCTCATCCGCTATGGCCTGGCTGGTCTTGGGGGAGAGGGAGCATTTTGTTAGGGAATGGGCACACTGGCAGGTAAGGAGCAAGAATGGGCGTTTGGTTGGCAAAAGGTGTGCTTCACACTTACATTTAGCCTGAAGTGACCATGATTGGTGGGGGTGGGAGGGCCTGGGAGACAAGGTGGGCTACCTTTTCCACTCAGAGGTAGGGAACTGATCAATGTGATCAGCACGGACTGGGCACCGGGTGCTGACTTTACCTGCATCATGTCATTAATGAGGTGGATTTACTCTCCCCATTGCATGGATGAAAAAACAGGGATCAGAGAAGGTAAATTTTTTGGCCAAGGTCACACAGCCAAAAGTGGTAGGTGTGAAGAATGAACTCATGCCAGTAACAGTCCACAGTCTATGCTCTTAACCACTGCAGCATGAGCTTCCTGGGCTGAGCTGCAGCTCAGAGAGGGAAAGGAACACACCCAAGGTCCCATGGCCAAGATCACAATGGCTACCATTTGGGGACCCACTATGTACTTCTGTGTCCTATCCTCTGCTCTCCACAACACCTCAGTGAGATGAATCCTATTGAATACCCCTTTTTCAGATGAGAAGACCAAGGTCAGAAAGCTAGGAAGCAGCAACTAGGACTTGAACCTAGGCGGCCTGACTATAAACCTGTTTTCTTAATTGTTATATACTAAGCTCTGTCAGGGAGAGCTGGGACTAAACCTGTCCCCTTTCTTTCTGCTGCCCAAGATGAATTTACAGAGGCAGCCCCATCCTGGTGAGAGTAGAGACCTCCACAAATAACCTGGAGAGGTGACACATCCTGAAATTCATACTACAGTGTCAATGACTGCTCTGGGACCATTCCCTCAGAGGAATTTTTATCCAGGTGTTATGAGGGGGGAAAGGGAAGCATGGTGTCCCTGGGGAGGAATGTGTGGAACAAACACATTGGTTGGAAGCAGGTCCCAGGCCTCTGTGAGAAACAGTATCTGGAGGGCTGGCCCATGGGGTGGTAGTGATGCTGGTAGTATTCTGAGAATCTTTTTTTTTTTTTAAGATTTTTATTGGGAATTTGGGGGAGGGGAACAGCGCTGGGGAATCGGGGGAAGGGAAGCAGACAAGTTGCTGTCCTTTTGTTCTTCAGTCTAGTTGTGGAGGATGTTGCTTCACTAGCCCAAGTTGGCACCATCATTGCGCTCTTCCTGGGCGAGGCGGATCAGTCACCGGCTTCTGGACGGCCGCTCACTGCAGCTGCTGGCTGCTCACGCTGGCTGCCGGCTACACACGGTAGCTTATGGCAAGCCACTGCAGCAGGGGCTGCAGCCTACGCCGTCGCCGGCAACCCACAGCAGCCCAGCTCCAGGTTGAGCTGTTGTTCAGCATCTTAGCTGTAGAGGGCAGTGTCACTGGCCCTCATATGTGGGATCCGAACCGGGGCCCTCTGGCGTCCCAAGCCAGTTCTTAAACAACGCGCCTCTCGGCCGGCCCTATTCAGAGAATCTTAGTGGCCAATCTTAGAATCGATCTTTTGAAGATGGTTTCCATCTCAACCATCCCACCATTCAGGTCCTACCACAGGACAAGCACTGTCCGAGGCCCTGGAAACAGCAGTGAACAGAACACTGATATTCTAGTGGGAAAAACAGACCAAAAGCAAACAAGTGGAAACTGTTAGGAGAGAGCGAAGAGCCAGGGATCGGAGTCGAGCTGACAGAGCCCCTCAGTCTGTTAGTGGCAGTCAGCAAAGGCTCGTGGAGCCCCTCATGTCCCAGGCTCTGTGCCAGGCAGGGGGTCACACCAGCTAGCCAGACCTGTCCCTGCCCTCTGTGCGCCCACGGTCACTCATGGTCCGGTGAAGATAGCGGTGTGCCCCTCACAGGCCCAGCTCTGTTCCCCAGAGAAACCAAACAGCCTCAGATGTGTCCTTCAAGCTTGCTGCTGGTGGCTATTTTAAGCCCTCATAATCACTTGAAGTGACTAACCCTGTTTAAGGTTTTACGAGAAATGAGAAAATTCCTCCCCAGCCTCTCCACAGTGGCTCCAAACCACCTCAGAGCCACTTTATGAACTCGCCCAGCCTGGAACCAGGCTTGTCTGGCGTGATGGGGCTTTAATTTTCCGTTGAGTCATGGCCCTGTGCTGGCTTCGCTCTAATAACCAGCCCACCAGCTTTGCCATCACAGACAAGCCTGTCCCTGGGAGCCTGCTCCTTTCCTCCAGCTGGGAGGGCCGTGGCCTTCTCGGCCGTGAGGAATGAGGGCCACCTGGCTCCTCAGGTGGGCACGCCTGGCCAAGTGTCCTCCCTTGTCATGCACACACACTCAGTCCGTCTAACACATGACCCTAGCCCCGCTCCAAGCTGCTTTCTACCGGTGGCACACACGTCCGCCCATATCTCTGCCTCCTGCTCCCCACTCTCCCCACCACACACGCCTGCTTCATGCATGCGCTCACTTGAAGGTGGATTTGAGCACTGACTGTGTGCCTGGCTCTGCAAAACACTGAAGATACATCAAGGAATTAGGCACAGGCCATCCAGTGAGGTCTGAGACACAGTAATCGTGCTGCAAGGTAAAACGACTTCGGTGGTAAGGAAAGACGTGAGCAACGTGCTTTGGTGTATAAAATGAGTGACTTTTTTCAATGAAGAAATCAGAGGAGGCTCCAGGGTGGCTGTGAGTTGAATTTGAGAGATAGGGAAGCATTTCATAGGTCAACGGTGATGGACAAAATTTATTAAGCATTTACCACATCAGGCATTGAGCTAAGCACTTTTTTGCATCGTCTCATCTCGTTCTTATAATGGTCCAATGAAGGAGACAGTATCCCTATCCCCATCTTAGAGAAGGGAAAATGGAGGCTTAGGGAGCCTAAGTACTTGCCCAAGGTCACGCAGGGGGGAAGCTCGGAGTGCCGCGCCCCTAACTTGGACACCGTAATGCCTCAGATGGAGGAAGGAGGAGGGGCTTCTAAGAACCTATATTTTGCATCTCTTCCCAACTCGGCTGTCAGTGATGTCATCAGTAGCTTGAAATTGGCCATGGTCAAGTATTTATACCACAGAAATTGTCAAATACTACAAATCAGGGCTTTTTTACTGCTTTCTGGAAAGCCAGTTGACCCACACAGCACTTAAATAGGAAGTGCAGTGAGAGATAGCGTGGAGGCCTGTGAGTGCCCATGGTAAGTTGGGACATATGTTCTGGGATGAATGCAGTGGCAGAGGAGACGGGAAAGACACTGTGGGCAAAGCAAAGAATGTTGGACATTTTCCTAAAGGCACAAGAGAGCCACAGAAAGTTGTTGAGGAGGGGAGGAATATGGTCGGATTTGTGCTTTAGAAGGACAACTCTGAGGATAGATGGAGGGGGAGAGCTGTTGAGACAGAAGGCTAGTTAGGAGGCACTTCTAAAGGCCAGCCTCCACCTTTCCTAAGGCACTGGGGCTTCTATAATAAGCCCAACACCTCTCCCTGAGAGAAAAGGCTGCCAGCTCAGGGAAGAAGCAGCATCACATCAAATCCAGAAGGTCCTTCGACACCTCCCCTTGACCGCCTGAAGCAAGTTCCTTCCTTTATAATTCCAGCACCTCCTGGGGAGACTGAGCCTGAGGTGGAGTGTCCCAAGGCCCTGCTCACACCATCATCACTGTCTCTGCCAACCCCTCCCCTGCGGGCACGGCTACCTTTTGTCTGTCCTTATAACCCCAAAACACAGTAATGACTCTAAGGCTGCCTGGCTGGCTGGCTGGATGCATGGATGAATGGATGGGTGGGTGGGTGGATGAATGGATGGATGGATGGATGGATGGATGGATGGATGGATGGATGGATGATGGATGGATGGATGATGGATGGATGGATGGATGGATGGATGGATGGATGGATGATGGATGGATGGATGGATGGATGGATGATGGATGGATGGATGATGGATGGATGGATGATGTATGGTTGGATGGATGGATGAATGGATGGATGGAAAAATGGATGGATAAATGGATGGATGGATGGTTGGATGGATGGATGGATGGATGGATGGATGGATGGATGGTAGATGGTTGGATGGATGGCTGGCTGGATGATGGCTGGCTGGCTGGCTGGCTGGATGAATGGATGGATGGATAAATGGATAGATGGATGGTTGGATGGATGGATGGATGGATAAATGGATAGGTGGACAGTTGGATGGATGGATGGATGGATGGATGGATGGATGGATGGATGGATGGATGGATGATGGATGGATAAATGGTTGGGTGGATGGATGGATGGATGGACAAGTGGATGAACAAATGATGAACAGAAGGATGGATGCAAGAAGGAAAAAAGAAATCAGTGAGTGGATAAACTTTCTATCCCAGCGAAGCCCCTGGGAAGGGTTGGAGGTCACAGAGGAACCTGAGAACCTTGGCAAAGCCAGTGGATTAATGGCCAGGAGATGAGTGGAGCAAAAATGCGAAAAGACAGACTCTGACGAATGCAGCCTTCCAGGGGACCAGGAAGAGCAGAGCGGGTTTATGAGCCTGTGTCTCTTGTCGCGTCAGCTTGTAAACCCACTTGGTTTCCTCTCTGTCTTGAGGCTGGCGTTACCCACGGAGAGGAATGTCCTTGTCATACTGTGGGGGCGTGTGGCTGCTTTTCCTGGTGGACAAGTGGGTTGGCCCAAGATGTGCCTGATGTGGCTTGGCTAACCACAAGGGTGTCTCGCCTCATTTCTGCCTCTTTCCCCGACATGCACAATCAGGGGGAAGGATGAGGCTTTTCCTGGGCTCTACAAGGGCAAACCCTCCTGATGTGCAAGCACTGAGCAAATCCCTCCGTTTCTCTGAGACTCAGTTTCACAGTTGTGAAATGGAAGGAGCGCATTACTACCTCCCCTCTCTTAGAGAACTGTTCTGATCAAGTGGGGAAAGAGATGTAAAAGCACTCCACAAACTGTAAAGTGCTGTTTCCATGTGAGGTATCACTATTGCTCTATCTCCTGGACTCCAAGGGCTTTGTGGAACGAAGCCAATAAAAACCACAGCTACCAGAAGGGCTGGCTGAGTGGCTCAGTTGGTTAAGAGCTCGCTCAAGAGTTTGAGCTCTGAGCAACAGCGGTTCGATTCCCAGCCCGAGCTGAGCAACCGCTGAGCTGCCAACAGATATCAGGATGGCTCAGCTTAAAAAAAAAAAAAAAAGACGTTTGGGCCGGCAGAGTGGCGCATTGGTTAAGAACTGGCTTGGGAAGCCAGAGGGCCCCGGTTCGGATCCCACATATGAGGGCCAGTGACACTGCCCTCTACAGCTAAGATGCTGAACAACAGCTCGACCTGGAGCTGGGCTGCCGTGGGTCACCAGCGACGACGTAGGCTGCAGTCCCCTGCTGCAGTGGGCTGCCATAAACTACCATGTGTAGCCGGCAGCCAGTGTGAGCGGCCAGCAGCCAGCGTGAGCGGCCAGCAGCCACCGTGAGCGGCCATCCAGAGGCTGGCGACTGATCTGCCTTGCCTAGGAAGAGCGCAATGATGGTGCCAGCTTGGGCCAGTGAAGCAACATCCTCTACAACTAGACTGAAGAACAAAAGGACAGCAACTTGTCTGTTCCCCTTCCCCCAATTCCCCAGCACTGTTTCCCTCCCCCAATTCCCCAATAAAATCTTTAAAACAAAAAACAAAAAACACAGTTACCATTGACTTTCTATGTGCCAGGTGTGATGTGTCATAAACCTATCTCATTTAAATTCTTCTGTCCTCAACTCTGAATAGCTGACTTGTTTTCTTTTTGAGACTTGGCTTAAATGTTCCCTTCTCAAAGATGCTATCTGACCACCAAGTGTGCAGCCATTTATTACGCAGCAATAAAAAAACAATGCAATCTATTTCAAAAGATCTCTAAGGAAGGTAGTCCCATGCACTGCCCTTCACTCCCATACCTTCACAACACTCCACTCTGAAGCTATTTCTACGAGTATTCTCTTCCACCATGGGGCAAGACACCACTGGATTTTCACCTATAACTAGCCATGTCAAAAATAAAGAATTCAGGTTTTACACCTGGGCAACTTTAATTTAATTCAGATTAACTAGCTAGCTAGCTAGTGGTCCAGGTAGAAAACCTGAATTTTATATATATAAAAGGAAGTATGCTGGTGTCTTCTGGGAAAGTTTTTCTCTCCTTGTTAAGAGCCCGGTCAGCAAGAAGAAAGAATCATGCCACCTTGCTTTTGAAGGCATTCGAAATGCAAAAGCCACTATAGCCATCTTACCACCATAAGGCAACAAGCCTAAACACAAAAATTTAGCACAGTAATACCAGGAGAATGGTAAAAACCTAGGTCTTTGATGACATTGTCTAACTGTTACAGCAAACGTATAAATTTCCACTTCCAGATTTTTTTTTTCCTAATAGGAGATGATTACGTATCTTTATGGTTGAGCTTACTGTTAGTTGTGAATTTCATTACTTACAGGTGAAAGCACTCCTACCAGAAACAATGTTATACGCAAGCCACTGAAGGGCAGGGGAGAGTTTGGGGGTGGAAATCTCCACCAGGATCACATGGAACAGAGGGGGAGAGGTCCTCTGTAGGAAAAGGAAATTGTGTCACCAGTGAAAGGCGAAACAAAAAGACGCTGAGCGCGTAAGTCACTAGCTGTCCATCATCTACCCCGCCGCCCGTTCTCAGCCTCTGGGGCCACACCTGCTCATCCTACCTCACCTCCCCTAAAGGAGATTTTTGAGGTGCTGGTTACTTACACAGGAAGAAAGGGTCTGAAAAGAAGGGCATGGCTGCATTCCCAGGCTATTGCTTGGAAAGAAGACACAGTCTCGCCAGCTGGGCCCTGTCTCTTATCCCCCAGTCCATGGGGTGGGGGGTGGGGCTCTGTAACCACGGCCAGGGCCTTCCCTGTTGGAAGCACCTGCAGCACCTCATCACACCCACCTGGACAGCAATCGCTGGGACAGTGCTAGGCTTGGGATGTAAATCTTGGCTTTGCCATTTTACTAGCTGTGATCCTGGACAAATCAATAGGGCTCGCTTTTTTTGCCCATAAAATGGGGCTACCCCATGAAAGAACAGGTTAAACAGCAATAAGTAAGCGGGTTAAGTAACAGGTTAAGTAACTATCTCATAGGGTTATTATTATGAATAGACAGAATATTTGTAAGGTACCAGATGAGGCTGGCCCCGCAGCAGTAGTCCTTAAGGGCAGCTGCTGTTATTATTCACTTCCGAAAGCCTGTCTGGTTCTGACCATCACTGACCTTGAGATTTCAAATGAAGACCTGGGTTCGATGGCCACTCCAAGGCTCCCTATCATAGCAAAGCAGAAGGGCTCCCCCTGCCATCTTGGATTAGGGGCCCAGCTCACACCACTGGGCAATGCCTCAGCCCGTGGATTTATTTTTCCAGCTGCGAGAGCTGCTCTGTTTAATAGCTCCCATCCAGCTGCCTTCCGTGATTGAACTTGAGAGAGTGTGTTTGCTTAACACCCGCAACGTTCCAGCTCCCATAAAACACAGAAAGAGCACGAGGCCTGCTCTGGGCAATCTTGCTCGCTCCTGAAATTGAGGCAGACAATCATAATTTTGGTTTAACCAAAAGAACCGCAAGTTTCTCCCCATCCAACACCTTCTGAGGCCTTGCATCTCTGGATGGCCTTCCAGGCCTTTGTCCCCGACGCCTCCCTGAGGTGTGCTGAGTTTTGCTTCTCAGCTACTGGCTTTGGGCAGTCAGAACAGCAGTTACAGGAGGACACAGCCCAATCCAAGACAGGGCTCCCTGGGCAGCCTCACTTCCTGCCCTCTCTGCCCTTATAAGAAGAGACAGCAGAGAGCTCTCTCTCTCTCTCTCTCTCTCTCTCTCTCTCTCTCTCTCTCTCTCTCTCTCTCTCTCTCTCATCTCTCTGTATAGCCACCTGTCTCTATCTCTCCCATGTTCCCTCCTCTGTCTCTTTCTCCCTCCTGTTGTCTCCCCAAGGCTGGGTCCACAGTCCCCGGCTTATACACGAGGCTCCCTCCTCCTCCAGGGGGCTGCAGTCTGCCCCCTGTATAGATGGTCTTCCCCAGTAGCCACATTTTATGGGTGTTAAGTGAGAACTAGAACTCATTCTCAAGCTATAGCTTTATTGTCAGGTGTTCGCATGTGCTTTGGAGGGGCACCTCCTGAAGAATCCCGTTCCGTGTATTTCCCTTGGGACTCGGGAGCTGTAATGCCAAAACAAGGATGCTGAGTACCTCTGTGTGGTCTGCCCTGCCATAACCAGACAAAATGTACATCAAAGCTCGTGTGACTCATACCGAGAACCAGGTACACTTAGTTCAGCTCTTGCATTTTACACATGAGGAAACGCAACTTCAGAGAAGTGAGCCATCACTGCCCGGGTCACACAGAGGAGTGGTGTCAGCTGTGGGACTGTAGAGAAGTGACAGGCTATTACAGCCTCTGTTTCCTCATCTGTGAAATGGGGGCAGCTGTCGTGAAGACAAAACGAAGCAACGCCCCTGCCCAGCACAGACCTGGTACGCAGTGAGCACTCAGTAAGTAGGAACTATGTTAATCACTGCGATTGTCACTGTATCTGCTAGGGATGGTGGAGCATGAAGCTGTGGCCCTTTCTCAGGCAGGCTTTTGCAAACCAGAGCCCCCGTCTTCACCTGACCTGGCAGAGAGCTTTCCATTGCCTCCTCGCCCCCCCCCACACCGCCTTCCAGTCACACCCCCAGTCACCTCTCAGAGCTCCCCACACCCCGTCACTCCATGCCTGTCAGTTCTCCCCAACCAGAAGCCAGTTCAAAGGGTTTCCCCACCCCTCCCGCCATGGACACAATAGCCCATTCCCCCCGGACCCAAGCGGGCAGAAGAAAACCCAGGCAGGAGATCAAACGTGGGCTGAATGGAAAGCAGAGGAGACAGAACGAAGGGCAAGATGGGGTAGCAGGAATAATGACTTCCATCCAAGTCTCTTCCCATAAACCCACAGCTCTTTGAAGCCCGCTTTCCTTTAATAAAATGCACTATTATTAATGACCCAAGTGGAAGCTTTCTGGGCAGGACAATGCCCGACTCCCTGGGGCCTCCATGGGGCCTCGTGTATGGGAAAGTGTTCAGTGGCCCAGCGGCTGCCTCGACGCACCAAATGCCCATGGGCACGTCAAAGGGGTTTGGGAGCAGGGTGGTGACTGCACAGACATCTGTGGGCGCCATCTACATTTGGGGCTGTCTCTGTCCTCTCTCACTAATGAGGCTCTCAGGTGGGGCTGGGGCCAGCAGAGTCTATACCACTACCGTCCAGTTGGTTCCTCTACTCCATACATATTTATTGAGTACCTACTATGTGCTAGGCCCTGCACAGGGTCTAAAGGGCAAGTCAAATATCATTCCTGCCCTCGCGGACCTTGTAGTCAAAACGGAAGAGATCGTTTGTAAGAAACAGGAGCCCAGACATTGAGGGTCATGAGGCTCCCCCGTTCTAGACTTAACCTTACACTTCGTACTCCCCCAGGAGGTTCCACAGCTTTTCCTGCCCACCTCATTATCACACTAATGCTGTCCCTCATGTAGCTCCCTTGTGCTGCAGTTGAAACTCAAGGCCACTTACTACTTGTGAGTTGCGACAGCAGATCCTTGGCCATGCTCCCTTCTGCCCATCCCACCTGTCCCCAACTAAAGAGATGCTCAAATCACTGTCTATCTGCTGTCTTTATGGCCAACTGATCTGGGGCAATGACTCCCCCAGATGATGAAGCAATGTCTTTATGGAAAGCAACGATTTTGTGCATTGTAAACCTGGAAGGGAACTTGGAACTAATGCTCATTCAACGCAACAACTGAGAAGATGGAGGCCCAACGCTGCACAGCCTGCCTGTAACACCCGAAACCCAAATGCAGGAAGTTTTCTGATGGAGTGGAGATGCTCAGCCCCAAGGGGACAGACACAGGGACATGCGGGACTCACATATGGGCCAAGGGAGAGGACGCTCCGTGTTCCACCTTCACTCATGCTTGCTTAGTACAAACACAGACCTGGGCGTGAGCCCCCACTTACAGATGAGGAAGCTGGGGTCCACAGAGCTCAGGTATCTTGATAAGATCTCACACCTGGTGAACAGCAGCGCCAGGATCACAGCTGTGCAGAGCCCCGAGCACTGAGGTGAAAAAGGATGAGAAGAGCTTGGCCACCACTTCCTGGAGATGTGGGCAGGTCCCCGGCCCTCTCTGGGCATCTGTTTCACCATCTTTAAAAAGAGAGGGTTAGACAGTCAGGGGTTCATGGAAAGACTCTAGGGGTTTGAGATTCCTCCAAATCATATTAAAAGCCTTGAGTGTGTGTGGGTAGGAGTAAATTTCTAGAGTCGGGGTCGGCAAACTGCGGCTCGCGAGCCACATGCGGCTCTTTGGGTACGTTCCGTCCTCAAAGTTTGCTGACCCCTGGAAGAGCCAATTCTGTCCCTCACAACAATTTAAAAATTATTCGAGAGCCATAAGTTTTTTACATAATCACCTTTATGTCAATAATATCCTTTAAAGTTTTATAAATGAAACTATGATAGTTTTGTTTTCATTTTCAATTTTACTTCAGAGCCACAGTTCACAAGCCGCAGTTTGCTGACGCCTGGCGGCTCTTCCATCTCAAAAGTCTCCTGACCCCCGTTCTAGAGGAAAGGACCCTAAACCTTATCAGGTCCTCCTAAAAGGTTAAGAACACGAAACTGGGTGATCTCCAAGTGTCCTTCATGTTCTAATGGTCTGTGATTCTGAGTCCAAGGGTCATCACATTCCTTCATTCACACAAACCTTTATCAAGTTCTTACTTTGCGTCAGACCCATAGGGACCTTCTGGCTGCCACACTCCCAGGATGGCCCTAGGAATGGAAAGAGAACATGAATGTGAATGTCCCATACATTTATTCTGGTGAGGGGCCCTCCCACTGGCCCACCCCAGGTCCCATGTCAATCCCTTCTTCTGGGACCTTTCCCTGAAGACTCGTCCCGCCAGGGAAACCCTCCCCTCAGGCCCCACCCTTGCTGCCTCACTCCTGCCCCTGCAATGTGCTTTTTGCATGAGCCATAGGGCGGTGGGAGAAGAACTAGTGTCTATCCCTGACCTGCTTGGTTAAAAGTAGTGTTTGTAAATAATTAATACCAGGCCAGAGACCCCTCCCCGTCCTGTGGGGGCTAGGGTTAGGGAGAGGGAGGAAGGACTGCAGGGACAGAACAAAGGGATGAAATGAGAAGACAGGAGATGGAGCAATGAAAGCCCTGCCCAGGCCCTTGATGTCCTGTTGGAGCATTTGGGCTCCAAGCTGTGGTCAAGGGGCGGATGCCAGCCTGGCTGGTCAGCCAGCTCCGGTGAGAGCCAGCCGCTGCCAGCCAACTTTCCATGACATCAGAGGCCAGCCTGTGCCGAGCCTGCCTGGGCAGGGAGGTAGCTCCACACTCCTCTTTCCTCCGTTTAATGGGGCCCCCCCCTCTGCCATGGTGAAATAGCCCTGGGGTATGTTCCCATAGAAAGCTACCAGGAGCATAAACAGAAGCCATTGGCTACCCCAGATGGAAATAGCCTAAACCTCCAACAATGGAGGGTTGACCTGACAAAATAAATCATTATACATTCATCCATACACTGGAATACTACGCAATAATTTTAAATGATGTTTATAAGCCCTTTCTAGAGGAGTAGTGTTCCATGCTAAGCGAGAAAAGACTAGGGCACGGAATGGTAGGCATATATGATCTCTTTTTAGGCACATTTACCAATAGTTTATATTCTGTTTGCGTGTGAATTGTATTAAAAATCTTCAAGGACCCTGAAAAGACCCTGCATATTCTGACCTGGCTGCCCCTCTAGCCCCACCTGATGCTGCTCATCTGTCCCCTTGCTCAGCTCCATTCAGCCATAAGGCTGGCTGTCAGCAACTCAGCACACTCAGACCTCATTCTAGCTGAGTCCTCCCACTTTCTGCCTGAAACCCTTCCCTGCTCACTCCATCTTATTCATTGTCCTTTAGGCGGCCTGTGCTGAAATGTTTCTCAGAACACCTTGCTCTTTATGTTTATAAAGCTCATTGCAATGGGTGACTATAAATTCATTAGCATATTATTTGGACTGTGTTTGCCGCCCCGCCCCACCCCCGACACACACACACACACCAAAAAGTTCTCTCCAAAGCAGGCAACATGCTTGATTTGCTCACCTCTGTATACTTAACTCCTCAAACAGTGCCCGGCACACAGTAAGTGTTCAATAAATATTTGTTGAATGGCTGAATGAATTTGACACCGCAGTGTCTGACATTGATTCAGTGCTCACCATGGACCAGTTAATACTTTATATGCATTAACTCATGACTTCCTTGCAACAATTCTAGGAGGTAAGCCCTATTGGTGGGCTAATGCTCTACTTTATAGGTTGAAAATTACACTTGGAGGAGTTAAGAAATTTGCCTTTAGTCATGTAGCTAGCAGAATTTGAGCATATAGCATCAGTCTGCAAAATCAACACTCTTAACTGCTCTACTCTCCAGCTTTTCCTAAGTGAGCAAAGGAGGAGAAAGAAAGACCAGAAGGAAATATGGTGGCATGGAACCAGTGAGATCTCTGGATGATGGGAGGGAGCTTAATGATTTTACTATTTTCTTTGGCTTTTCCAGCCTTTCTACAATGCGCGTGTATTTTATTTACAGAGTTGGGGAAAAAACAAACAGTACAATAGCAAGTATCTTTTCCAAAAGATCAGCAAACAGCCCTGAGAGAACCTCACAAATTCTCCCAGAACTCCCAGCAGCCCTCCAGTCATGAGAAGCTAGTGTCCAAGCCCCCCCCCGCCATCAGCAGGGCTGTCCAAGGGACCACCCACCATCAGAGAAGTTCCCACTGGAAGGGGAGATCTCTAGACCATATGCAGGGCCTACACCGCTTCACTTTCCACCCTCCCCCCATTTCTCGAACAGAAAGAAAGGAGGCAAACAAGGAGACGAATGCTCTTCTCCTTCACCTCCTCTCTCTCACCACCCCAGTTCCTCCCCCAGCTTCGTTTCATGCCCCTGCGATTCCCCAGACTCGGACTAGCAGCACAGCCCACCCCAAAGATCTTGCACATGATTCCATTTTGCTTTATGCATCCCAAATGGTCTGCCCTTCGCTGGCAGGGTTTGCAGCAAATTATTGCTGGTGAAAACAGGAGGCTGGGGTTTGGAAACCAGATGAAGCTTTTACTTTTACTGGCTGTGGGGCCAGGGTGATTCTCAATAGGAAGCATCCTGTACAGACAAGCTCCATCCACTCATTCATTCATTTAACAGACACATGTTGAACATCTACTGGGTCCCAGGCACTGTGCCCGGCTGGGGAGCAGGGCTGGGGAAGAGTGATGGAATCATGGCCCTCGTGGAGCTGACACTATAGGCAGAGAGAAAAGACAAGGTGCTACATGGCGAGGGGGCGCCTTGAAGAGGGTGGTGGAGGAAGGCCTCCCTGGAACCTCAACAGCAGAGGAGGTGGCCAAGTGGAGGGCTAGAAAGGAGGGGCATGCTCGCTGGGAGAGAACATCGCCCAAGGTCCTGAAGGGGAGAAGACTGTGTGTTCTGAGAATAACCATGCCTACCGAGACCCATTCAATAGGAAAATAATAAGTCTGACCACATTAAATAGGGAAGAGGTCATAGACACTCATAATGATGGCAGATGTGTAGGTTGGTGCAATCACTCTGGCATTATCTCCTAAAGTTGAATCATGTAAGCCTATGATTCAGAATATTCAACTTGAATTCTGTGATCCAGAATGTTCGGCTAGCTCCTGAGGACTCATCCAAGAGAAACTCTTGCAATGGTGCAACAGGACATATGCGTGAGTGGTTTCATAGCAGCACTGGTCATGACAGCAAAACCCCATAAGCAACCCAAATGCTCACCAATGGATGGATCAACGTGGTGAATTCACAGAGTGAAATATTATACAGTTGTCAAAATAAGTGAACCAAAGACTTGCTTTCACAGATTGGAGGAGACTAAGAAGAGATGACAACTAAATGCAATGTGACATCCTAGATATGATTCCGGAACAGGTATAAAGACATTAGTGGGAAAACTAGTAAAATCCAAATAAAGCCTGTAGTTTAGTTACTACTATTGTACCAGTGTTAATTTCTTTGTTTGGTTCATTGTTCTATGGTTATGTAAGATGTGAATATCAGAGGAAGATGGGTGAAGGGTATATGGGAATTTCTGTAAGTCTAAAATTATTTCAAAATAAAAATTTAAATAATAATAAAAAAAGTCACTGAGCCAGAGCACATTTTCTATAGTCTAGAGCTACAGCTGTTAAATCTTCCCATCTATGTCTTTTTATCTGAGTCCCTCTTGAGAGAGAGAGAAGACAACCATGTGGGTTCATGGCTTCAGTTTCAGGCAATGTTCTCCCCAGATAATGTCAAAGATATCTGTCAGCTTCAAGTTTACATTCTATCAGTTTAGCAATCCCAGAGGAAAGAGGGTGGATAAATCCTGCACAAGTTCTAGCTAAGGTTCTACTTGCCCCAGCTTGGATCACATGACTGTCCTTGAACCAATCACTGGGCCAGAGCATGCAGTGCTCTGATTGGGCAAGCCTGATAATACAAACCCAGTCTTGGAATCCTGACAAAGTCAGGTCTATCTCAATCTCATCGACCAATGGCCCCCCAGAGAAAAATCTGAATCTTATTACCAGAAAAAAAAATGTGGGGGAGGGGAGTGGGGGACAAAAATAATGCAGGAAAAATAAGGGATGCCCACGAACTTCTATACTGGGTATTGGCATATGACTAAGCCAGCTGGTTAAGGTTTTGGGATGGTAGCTAAAGGCTCTGTGTCCTATACCACCCCCTCCCCAAGAGGATGATAGTGTATAGAGAATGATAGTGACAGTTAGGCTTGATCTGGGGCAAAAAGGAAAGAAAATGAAAGTAGCACATCATCACATTTAACCCTCACAACAACCCAGAGAATTTTATAAATGAGAAAACTGAGGTTAAGAGAGATAAAGTCACTTGCCCAAGATCATGAATCTAATAAGAGTCATAAAAGAGAGAGAGAGAGAGAGAGAGAGAGAGAGAGAGAGAGAGAGAGAGAGAGAGAGAGAGAGAGAGAGAGAGAGAGAGAGAGAGTGTGTGGTGTGTGTGTGTGTGGTGTTGGGGTGGGAGTAAGTCAGCAGAGAGAAACTTAGGTTTCGAGTCTCCACCTAGGGACTCTGCAGCTTCTGGGCCTAGAGTCCTTTTTGAACTGTCCCAACGGCTATGGCACCGGGGAGAAGAGAGGCACTTCCAGGGAGGCTGGATCCAAGCCAGAGCACTGCCCTGGGTGTCAGGAGACCTCCTGGGTTTCAATTCAGCTCCACACCATCACTGCAGTGGTTTCTAACTCAAGCTCCAACCATCAGAACAAGCAGAATGGGGAGGCAGAACCTCTGCCTCTTTCCCTCCGAGGAACCCCTCCTCTGTATGGCATGAGAGGGGCTGGAGTACAGGAAAGACAAGAAGAAACCGGAACTCCTGGGGCTCCTGTCCTGGGGCACACCGCCATAGCAAGCCTGGTGCTCAAGAAGACACAGAAGAGGGGAGATGAGCTGAAGTCCCACCTCGCCTCACTGTCAGTGCTACCTTGAGAGTCTTCCTTACTGTCTGCACCTCAGGGTCCTCATTTATAAAATGAGGAAAATAGGGGCACGTACCTCACAGAGTACTGGAAGGATTACGTGTGATACTGAATTTAATGTGTTTCATACGTAGTGAACATATTTTCATTTCTCCCCTGAATTTCCTGAGAGTACATGGGGCATCTTTCAGAAGGTTCAAAACCTTCCATGGTCTTTTGCTCGGAAAACTACACTGGGAGAGTTTCCTCAGCTGGCCCCCTGACCCGAAGGCCTCTTGCCCTGAAGGCTGGGTGGGCAGAAAGGATGAGCCCCTTTTCGTGGCATCAAACATGGGCTCCCAAAAGGTTTGCAATTGATCCCTCTTTATGGGCCACGCCTTAGTGTCCCTCCTATATCAGCCATGAAGGTCGTGAGGAGAGGGGTCACTAGGGCCCACACACACACATGACTTGGTTTCTGCCCCTGTCCTGCCCCACGTCCCCCAGGTACTGAGAGGGCAGCTAGCCTGAAGTGTAGGGTCAGGGCACATCGTGTTTCACTGACTGGCCCTGCTTAGATGCTCTGTGGCGATGCCCCTCCATTACTCCTTCACAACTCGGAGGTGGAGAGTTTGTGCAGGGCCCCACTTTTCTGCAGCTCATCCTAAATCCCAGCAGCCTGGCGGCTCCAAGACAAGGCTGGGTGGGCCAGGCGGGTGTGGAAAGGGGTCCCTGAAGTGTCGCCTTGGCCTCCCGCCAAGCCCAGGCACAGCAGAGTGACAGTAGCTCCTCCTCCTGCTCCTTCTGAGAAGGAGGCGCAGATCCCGCTGCTGCTCCCCATCTGCCTGCGTGTGGTAAACGCTTGTGCAATTTGGCAAGGTGGCCCCAACCAGCGACGTTCCCATGGTGGGATCTGACGCTTGGAACAGATGAACCCCGCCAAGAAATTGAGCTTCGTGGCAGCACAGCCAAGTGCAGGAGGTCGGAAGGGGCCGAGCCCCATCCAGGGAGCTCTCCCCACCCTTGGCTGGTCCTGGAACACCAGCATGGGGGGGAGGGGTCTTCCAGAGAGAGCCATAGTCCCTTCCCCCACCCCCTTGCTGAATAGAATTTCAAAGCCAAGACCCAGGAGGGGGGTCCAGGGAGGGGGACCCACGCCTTCCATCAGGATTGCTTCATTAGTGGTTTTGCATTGTTGGAAATCTCTTCATTGGAGGCCCAACATTGCAGCAACATGGGGCTTTAATCTGGGCTGGGCATGAGGACTTGTGGCCAGGAGCTCTGAAAGGAGAACAATTAATATCTCCAAAGCTTGTCCCTCTGTCAGGCTCTATTTCCCCTTGTGTCCCCCTGAAAGAGACCTCCTATGGCCCTGTCAGAACCACATTGGCTCATGTTCTGGAAGACTTGCAGAGACATTTTCACTGTTCCTGTCTCTTTCTCTCTCTCTCTCTCTCTCTCTCTCTCTCTCTCTCTCTCTCTCTCTCTGCCTTTCTCACACACAAAATTGTGAGCTTTCCATCACATGCTGAGGGTAGGCAGAGCCCAAATGCACCCACTTGACTGGACCTGGAAACAATGGTGCTAAAGGTGACCTTTGACCTGTCAGCACCAGACAGTCCTGCTACCCCCAGAAATCACTGCTCTGGGCCTCAGTGTCCTCAGCCATAAATCAGGGGATTGGAGGCAAGCAGTTGCTTTTCAGGGTTTTTGAGTCATGGATGCCTTTACCAAGAGACAACTTACAGGGACGTTGACCTAGGTGGGTAGACTGGCGGGCCTGACCTGTCCTCCCACCTCCTCCAAACTCTGTCCCTCCTTGGCCTTAAGCCACCACCCCAGCCAGGGTTTTCTCTGGCCTCACTGGCTGCCCTTTCTTGGTCCGCTTTGCCCATTTCTCTCAACTTAACTCGTCCCTGTCTTGCAATCTGGTTCCTTTAAGCCTCTCAAAGCAGCTCTGCTAATCTTCCAAAACTGTTATAAGATCATGTACCTCACCTGTTCCTATGGACTGAATTGTGGTCCCCCCAAATTTATGTTACCCAAGGTGATGGTTTTTGGAGATGGGGCCTTTGGGAGGTAATTAGGTTTAGATGTGGTCATGAGAGTAAGGCCCTTATGATGGGATTAGTGTCCTTATAAGAAGAGACAGCAGAGCGCTCTCTCTCTCCAATAGGACTGGGGTCATATAAAGGGGCTGTCTCTCTTCCTTATCCCACCCCCACACCACTATGTAAGGACACAGGGAGAAGGCAACCATTTGCAAACCAGGAAGAGGGCCCTCGCCAGGAACTAAATCTGCCTGCACCTTGATCTTGGACTTACCAACATCCAGACCTGTGAGAAACAAATGTTTGTTGTTTAAGCCACCCAGTCTATGGTAATATTTTGTTCTGAAAGCCCAAGCTAAGACACCTGTTAAAAACTTTCCGCGGCCTCTGTCTGATTCTGCAGGTTCTCACCCACCACTGTGCCCCTCACATTGTTGGGTCCAGCTCTGCTGGATATATAGACTCCAAACACGCCCGTCTCACATCCCAGGTGTGGAAGGTGCTTCTAAAATGGCTCCCAGTGATCAGAGACCACAGTCTCCTGGGACTCACGCCCTTGTGGAATCACCGACTCCTTGAGAGCGGGCTGGCCCCAAGGACTCCCTTCTAACCACTTCAGACCAGCAAAAGTGCTTGGTGTCATTTCCAAGGTTGAGTTATGAAAGACTGTGGCTTCTGTCTTGCTCTCTCACCTGCTCATTCTGGTGAAGTCACCTGCCGTGTTGTGAGCTGCTTTGTGGAGAGGCCTACACAGCAAGGAACCAACTGGGCCAACCACTTGGGATGAACTGAGACCCTCAGTCCAACAGCCTACAGAGAACTGAATCCTGCAAAAACCCAGGTGAGTGAGTTGGGAAGCAAATCCACTCTCAGCTGAGCCTTAAGGTGACTGTATCCTGGGCCGGCCGAGTGGCGCGTTGGTTAAGAGCTGGCTTGGGATGCCAGAGGGCCCCGGTTCGGATCCCACATATGAGGGCCAGTGACACTGCCCTTTATAGCTGAGATGCTGAACAACAGCTCAACCTGGAGCTGGGCTGCTGTGAGTCGCTGGCAACAGCAGGTGGGTTGCCATGGGCTACCGTGTATAGCCAGCAGCCAGCAGCCGCCATTAGTGGCCGTCCAGAAGCTGGTGACTGATCTGCCTCACCTGGGAAGAGCGCAATGATGGTGCCAACTTGGGCCAGTGAAGCAACGTCCTCCACAACTAGACTGAAGAACAAAAGGGCAGCAACTTGTCTGTTCCCCTTCCCCCAATTCCCCAATAAAAAATCTTTAAAAAAAATTAATTAAAAAAAAAAAAGGTGACTGTATCCCCAACTGACACCTTGACTACCTCCTGGGAGAGACCTTGCGCCCTGCCCCTTCAGATGGAGGCAAAACCACAAACAAACTGACAAGCTCCCCACCTTCCCGGAGCCCAGCAGCAGGGAGGCAGCCAAGAAGAGAATAAAGACAACATGCATGTAAATACATGAGTTTATCTCCAGGCCTTCCTAAAATGCCACTCAAACAACAAGGGCAATGAGACAGGAAGAGGAGAGGCCACCAAAGGTCAAAGGTCAGCAAGCTTTTAGACAATGGAAAGTGGAAGGACAGTGAAAACTGACTTTGTCGTCTGGAGGAACTGACATCCAAGAGTGTCTGAAAGAAACAAGCCAACGTGAGGCACCAAATCCAGGAAAGGTCAGGAATTAGATGTACCAGATATGACTGAAGGTGGGGATGACACTCGGGACACACTGAACCAGAGAACTCTGGACTTGGGGATGCAAGGAGAGAGACGAAATGCAACTCCACAGCCAGAGCCTCCAGCGCCCTCTCCCCACACAACTCTCAGAATCCAGAGACCCCAACTCTTTCCTTCCCTCCTCACCAGGTGAAAGGTTGGGGGATCCCTCTCTGTAGGGACTTTCGGCCAAGGGAAGAGACCCAGAGATATCGACTTGGGGAACATCCAGCTAAATGTCTAGGTCCCTCTCCAGTAATCCCACACGAGCCCTGCTGGTTCATACAGACTTCTAGTCCGCCTCACAGAGGCTCACTTTTGCACAGACAGCCACAGTCACCAGGCACCCAAGAAATCCTCTAACGTGAAAAGCAGATAAGAAAACAAACAGAAGAGGAGGAGGAAGAGGAGGAGGAGAGAAGAGATCAGAGGAAACAATTTACAAAACAGACGAAAACCGCCACAAAATTATTTACATCCTAATAACATATGGGAAGACAGTTCATCCATGAAACTATAGGCAGCAATAAAAAGGAACACATTTAGAAACAGTTCTTTGAAATTAAAAATGGGAGCTAAAATAAAATATTTAATAGAAGAAAGGCTCCAAAGAACTAAAAATGCTTGCTTCTGAGAAGTGGAGAAGAGGGGGCAGGAGACTGTTGTTTTTTATACGTACATAACCTTTATCATTTGACGTTTAAAGCCGTATACATATATTCCTTTAATAAAATAGACATTGCATCTCAAAAAAGTAAATAAGATCATTTCATATCGTTAAACACCACAAAGAAAATAAAGCAGGAGATAGGAGTTGATGTGTTGGCGGGATGCTTCCTGGGGTGGGAGGTCACTGAAGGCCTTTTTGAGTTGGTGACCTTTGAACTTAGCCCTACATGAAAAGTGTCAGCCACGCGAGGGTGTGGGAAGGCATCCCAGACGGATGGAACAGCACAGGCAAAGGCTCAGAGGTGACACCAAGCATAGTATGAGTAAGCAACAGAAAAGCCAGTGTGTGTGCTGTGTGAACAAGGAGAGGGGCTGGACTGAACTTGGAGACAAGGGGGGACCACATGGGGTAACATCGAGGGGGTCTGGACTGGAGAGGTGGCCGTGGAGATGGAACCCAGAGGAGACATCAGAGTTAGAGAGGCCATGTGGGAAACTCAAGCTTTCGGGTGGACATTAAAAGCCATAGTACGGGAAGTGATCAGCCAGGCAGTGAGCACGCATCAGGACGACCCTGCTTTTAAGAGTCCCAGTCTGGAAGCAAAAAGAAGAAATTCGGGCACAAGCGTCCTAAGTGCAGCCTACACCTCCTAAATAGCAGAGAGCGGAGCTAACAGCCCCTAATGAGGATTTCCTACATCACTCTCCATTGCAAACCTATTCTACTTTTCAAAGCAATTTCCCATCTATTATCACTACTTCATTTCACTCACTAAACCAACAGGTTGAGATCAAAAATGTAATTAGAAACACAACTTGTTTGCTAATTGTCCAACATGACCAAGGAGCCTCACAGCTCTTTTCCTCGGAGCCCACAGGCTCAGCCTCCCCTGGACCCTGCTCGACCTCTTGACCTCCTTTGGTTTCACGAATCTCCGCTCTAGAATTCCTTCTTCTGCCTCCTTGGTGGACCAAGCACTTAGACACCCCTTCCCCCTTGCTCTTACCCCAGGCTGCCCTATCCCAAGGCACAAATCCTGGGTCCCTGGATTTCATAACCCTCCCACCAAAACCCCGTGCCCAGTGCCTGAGTCCTTGGCTCTGTCTGAGCTCTGGACACTGCTTTCCAAGAGGGCAGGTCAGCCACTGTGATAGAAGTGGGTTGAGAGCATAGGCTGAGAGCTGGGCGCAGCCACTGACCCACCCCCGCTGGGGGACCCTTGCCTCCTTCTTCTTTACATCTAGAGTCATATCGTAGTCCTGGGGGGCCTCCTCTAGGAAACAAGCTGGTATCAGCACCTAGCCTAGGGTTGCCACACAGTCATGGCTCAAAATGTTGCCTTGAACGAGTGAATAAAAAAGCCTTGCTTTCATCCTGCAGGTAGAGATGGGGTACCAAATGAATTTTACACTACGGTGTAAATGACTGATATACTAGAGACGTTTCTTATGTTTTGTGTATTATCCTTCAAGGCCTACTTCTGGGTCTGTCTCCTCTAGGAAGCCCCCCTTCACAGCAGTCCAGGATTCCTCCTTTCTCTAAATTCAGATCTCCTGAATGAGACAGTCTCTACAATACTCATACAGATTAATTTATTCACACACATTAAAAAAAAACACCAACAGACAACAGAAAATGGAATGGAATAAGTACCATTTTCTAAGCAGGGCTGAAAACTCTCACAGTTAGGACTCTGTCTTCTACTCTATGATAATGCCCCATTTAAAATCAGGAGTCTCACATTCAAATCCTGGCTCTGAGGCAAGCTGCTTATCCTCTCTGCTTCTGTTTGCTCACTGATGGAGTGAAGTACTATTAGCTTCCTGGGCTCTTCTTAGGAATGACTACATAACGGCTTTGTGAACTGTCAAATGCTGAACAGATGATAATTTATAAATTGTGATTATACAGTATTCAAGCTGTTCATAATTTTAAATATTTAAGTAAAGAGCTTCCCACCACCTCAGGGCTGAGATTTCACCGTGGGGCCTGCGCTGGCCTCCCATTCATTCACACCACTCAAGGGGGGTGGCCCAGAAAGAGGGAAACATTGGGGAAACCAAGGCCCACAGTGAGTACATTGGCCTTGACCATGGACAGGGAGCTGGGAGCCCTACCCAGACATCCCAACTCTGCACAGGCATGGAGCCAACAGAGAAAGGGCTCCTCTGATGTGGCTTGGGGTATTGTTCAGTCTGGGGGTTTTGTTGTTGGGCGTTTTGTATTTTTGTTGATGTTCTCTTTCTAATCCCAATAACAGGGGCAAGAGGCAGCCTATGCAACGGGAAGACATTATTTAGAAACTGGGAGTTCTAAAAACCCCACTCCACAGCTGGCAGGTCACTCTGACTTCTCCCTGGTGAAGACAGGCGTGGAGTTGGGGACATTATCTTGGCCGGAAGCCTCGCACGGAAGAGCTAATCCGTTTGCCCACCCAGGAGAGGCTGGCCTGGGAGCTGGCTGTCTCACGGGATGTTTGAATCATCAGTGTATAAATTGTCAGGATGGAAGTCACCTTTGCCAGCTTCCAGCCCAGCGTTGCTCACAATGGGTTCTTCAGGCACCAGTTAGGCTGGATATTAACAGATGTCATATGGAGGTAACATACCAGAGCCAAACGCATTTGACAAATGCTCCCAGTCAAGTATATTCTGCCTAAGTGCAGGATTTCTCAGAACCTTACATTTGCACATGTAATATTGTGACTGCCTATAAAAGGGCCATGGGGTGTCACTGACCAACATTTTATTTTAATATGATGAATATTATATGTGTGTGTGAGCACCGTCCAGTAGCACCACTGTTCCAGGTGGAACACAGTTGTCAAAAACATGCAGTTTATTCCTGCAAATTCACTCTAAATTCCCTTATAAGCCTGTACCCCGTGAGTAGAAGGAAAGAAGGACAGACAGGAAGGAGAAGGTGAGAGAGAGAGAGAAGCTGAGTTTTGTTCACCTTGACTTAAAATTCATTCCAATCTGTTCATTTCAACACTCTCCTAGCATCAACTCATTCGCTTTACTTACTCTTTTCAGTCCCTTCCCAGCTCTCCCTAGTCCTCTTAAGATAGTGACTGGGTGTTGCAGGAAGGGGCTTGTAACCTCATGGCATGCAGGTGGGCAGTCGACACAGAGCCAGACCTTTTAAAAGTGGCCTAGCTGATTCTTACCTAGGTCCTGTCCTACTAGTGGCTGTGCCTGGCCTTTTTGCCACAGACCTTGTGGTCAGAGCATTACTTAACATTTCCTTTGAATCAACTCATTAACATAAATATCTCTTTGAACCTTATCCTGAGCAATAATATCCTCAATAATTGCAAGTTTGATGTGTGAGTTGTTTTCTCCCAAGACCCACTGAAAATAATACATAAAAATTTTCTTAATTCACCTGTGTCCCACCCAAAATCACCTCGCACATCGCTAGTGATTCATCTGCCACTAGTCTGGGCCAGTCTTGGCATTCTAGAAAAACCAGTCAATTCGAAGTGGGCCTTCTGGTTCTTCCCATGAGACCTGTGTCTGCATAGATACCCACAAAAAAACAACTAATCTGACCCCCAAACTCTATGGTGGCTGGTCAACCTTAACTGAAGCTTTTCTGTAGGGGGCTCAGTGGAGGGGAATTAGTCCCACTTCTTCCCCTAGTCTCACTTCCTGACAGGTGTAAAATCTGTTCCCCAACTCCACCCAGGCCCCCTTTCCCCACCAAGTAAGCCTCATTTTTTAAAATTAAAGTTTTTAAAACTTCTCAGCCACACAGCTGTCCCCAGGAAGCTTCACACCTTCCCTGGGCAGAGCATTTTGACCCAGTTCTCCTCGCATCCACCTCTGTCAGGCCCTCCCATGTCGGGGACCCCACAAATGGACTTGGAGGGTAAGGAAAGGAGGGAGTATAGCAAAACTCTTCTTTAGTTTCAAATCTTTGTTACTCAGGAGACGGAGGCCCACAGGAGGTCAGGGAGGAGCCCCAAGGTCAGCCATGAATTGATGCAAAGCTGGGACCAGAACCCTGGTCCAGACTCCAAGCCCAGGGCCCCTTTCTGCCCCTTCGGTTTTCCCCAGTGGAGGCAGGGAGCCCAGCCCCAGGGATCACAGTGGGGAGACCCTGCGCTTTCCTCTCCAGGAAGTGAAATGACCTCCTTTCTTTCTCCCACCCCAGTCCCTGCCTGAGCCCTGCTCTAAGCCCCCCACCATAAGAAACAGGATTTACAAGCCAGCTGCTGTAATCCCTTTAAAATGAGGTTTGGGGACTATAGGGACTCTTGGGGCGTTTCATTTTTTCAAAACAATATTCCTGGCTCAAAAGCTAAGATTTCACCATTCTCAGGGGAATAGAGACAAAGGTTGGCCAGGGCGGCCCAGGGCCTGGGGGTTCCCCTTGGGGTGAGAAGACACCCTCCTGAGTTTATCCGGGCACTCCTGGGTCAGGCTTTGCAGGAATAGGAGTTATTGCTCTGTGTGAGTCCAGACGTTTCTTTCCTGTGCCTAACACCTAATCGCATAAATCTCTCCCGCCCCCTCCCGCCCCCCAAAAAAGCTGTTCCTTCCACTCTTAAAATGAAGCTTCAAATGCAAAGCCGGAAAAGGGAAAGGCGGCTCACTTACTGAAATTAGTTCTAAGGTATTATATAACTGATAGCTCATCCTTTCCTGAGAGTCAGTCTTGATGGGAACAAGGGAAGTGTCAGACCCAAAAATGACAGAAATGTGCATAACAAGGTGATGGGAGGAGACAGGCAGAGAGGAGGTGGGTCGGGTAAGACCACCTAGGATGAATTACTGTATGAAGTGTTCCTTCCGCTGAGCTCTGAAGACCCCTCCCTGCTCTAGTGGTTTGGGACCTGGGACAAGTCACTTCAATTGAGCTGCACCCCGGATTCCAGGCCTCTACCTGCCAAGCTACCTCACTGGATAGTTATATAATGAGCCATTTAATGTAATCAACTCATCTGATTTGCCCACGACATTCCTGGTTGTGATACATTCCCGGGAAAACCCTTTAGTCACAAGCTAATGGAGATGAGTGGGTCTCTCTCTAAGGCAAACCCACCTCCACTCTGGCCCCGCCCTCTCTTCCGGATTGGTTCACCACTTTCTCTGCATAGCTGATTGGCAGGTTTGGGGTGCGGCTTGGGGCTGTGCATTTTTATCAAGTTCCCCCACCAGGGGTTTTTATCACCAGGCACCTGGGAAAACATTGACAAAGGAGCCTCTAGTAAACCACTGAATAAACAGTCATTTGCCATTTACCAAGCAATTGAGGGTGGTGTGCTGAGTGCTCTAATCCTCTGCACAATCCTGTGAGGTAGATGTGCTTATCCCTATTTTACAAATGGGAATACTGAGGCTCAGAGACGTTAAGTGACCTGCCCAAGGCACAGAGCTAGGAAGTGGTATTCAGTACCAGGTCTTTCTCATTCTGAAGCCCATGTTCTTATTTTTAAGATATAAAGTAAAACAGGGGTTGGCAGACTTCCTGTCAAAGGTCAGACAGTAAATATTTTTCAACAGTCCTCTGTCACAACTACTTCTCTCTGTGGTGATAGCATTAACGCAGCCATGGGTGATACACACTCCAGTGGACATGGCTGTGCTTTAATAAAACGTTATTTACAAAAATAGGTGGCAGGTGAGATTTAGCACACAGGTCATAGGTGGCTGACCCCTGGAGGAAAGCATGTCCACAAGCTTGTCCATACAGCATCACCCCACCAGCAGCAGAACAAGAACAAGAGCACGAAGATAACTCCAGGTTGCAGCGGGGCCGCAGCTGCCAGCCTCCACCTTCACCCTGTGGCCCTGAATGTCCCCTTATCTGAAGGGTTTGACACCAGCCCCTGTGGGCAGACACACAAGCCTGCATGTCCTTCTGCTGGGCTGACTTCGTCAGAAGAACCAGGCTGTCCTCAGGCCATATAGACAGCTCTCTCAGCCTCCTGGAGTACCCCATGCTCTGCCCCAGCACATCCCAAACCCAGAGGGGCTGGATTCTGGGATAGAGTCACCCCAGTGATGCAGGACCCCAAGAAACAGTAAACCCCTCAAAAGCCATAGTCACTACCTGCCGGGGAGGTCTGCTGCCTGCTGGGCCAGCACCATCTCAGAGGCAGAAGACAGAGTCTCAGAAGCCCTCTGCTTCACCCTATATATACCCTGGGCCACAGCTGCCAGGGCTCTGATGGCCTAGAAGCTGTGACACAGTCTATGAGATGTATAAAGCTGAGGGGATGGGGTGGGAGCTTTGTTATCACTGTCACCTCAAACCTCCCACTGATAAATACCTGATGGCGGGTGGCTGGGTCTGGGTAGCTTCAATCAGCCTGCTTTGTTTGGGGTCTGTACAACCTCCCACAAGGCAGAACAGGCATGGGAGCTGGTGAGGGGAACATGTGGCCCTCAGGTCCTGGGCCCCACACTGGGAAGGGTCATCTCTCCTCTCAAGACTCATTGTCCCCCTACCTTGCACCTGCAGGGCAACCTGGGGCCTGCTCCGCGGGCACTAATGCCAACCCAGTTCCACTGGTTCTCAGACCCTACTAGGCATCGGGGCCAGGCCAGAATAGTCATCATGCCTGCCACCCACTCCGCCCGCTCTCTCCTCTGCTTCACCCCTGTGAAGAGGCCTTGCCAGGAAGGCCCAGAGGAAACATGGCTGAGTGGAGATCAGCAGTAGGGCCATGAGGACTCTGGGCTCTGTAGGTGCACACTTGCGTCTGTGTGCGAGTGAGGTGTGTTTGATACTCCATCTGTGTGTCCAGGTGTGTGTGAGCATGTGTACCTGTGTGTGTTATGTGTGCCTGGGTACACTGCATGTGTGAGAATGTGTGTCAGATGTGGGGTGTGCACAGCATTTGTGTGCATTTGCACACGTGTGTATCTAGGCATGTATGAGCAGCTCATCAGTGCGTGCCTGCATATGAATGTGTTAACCGTGTGCATTTATATGCATGTGTGTGTGTGAGGGGGGATGGGAAATGAATACCCTTGTATTTACCCTCTGATGGAGAAGGTTTAAACGCGCAGAAGCTACGGCTTTGAAGTAATTGGATTTTGATTCATGACCCATGGGCATCCAGTCTTATCTGGACAACTTCCTGATTTGTTCAGAAACCAGGTACATGGTACCCCATTTTATCCTCGCAATGCCCTATAACTACAGTGATTGCATCCATGGCCCCAATTAATGACCTCCCTGAATCTGTGTCCTTTGAAATATGACTTTGTAGCAACTCCCATGGAGAGTTGGAGTCTATTTCATCTCCCCTTGAATCTGGGCTGGCCTGGGGCTTTCTTATTGGCCAGTAGGATGTGGCAGAAGTGACAGCGCCAGTTCAGGCCTAGGCCTCAGGGGGCCTGGGAGCTCCCACTCGCTCCTGTGGAACTCTGCCCCCGCCCTATGCAGAAGCCCGGACTAGCCTGCTGGAGGACAAGGGACATGGCTCTGCAGGTGCGGTGTGCGAGGTGGTGTGCACAGCATCTTCGTGTGTCTGTGCCTGTAGTGATGTACATGATGGCAGCTGAGGCCTTCCCAGACCAGCCCATAATCAGCTGACCACCAAATAGTGAAGACACAGCTGAGATCAGCAGAGCTGCCCGCCCAACCGCAGCTCACTGCAGACACGTGCAGCTGAGAGCCACCCAGCTGGAGTGAAGGCTCATGAGCAGTAACCAATGCTTCTCGTCTTCAGCCACTGAGATGTGGTGTGATAGCTTACTGATAGGGGCAGGCGACATGATTCTCCCCATTTTGCAGATGAGGAACTTGAGAATAAGTAAAAAATTCCCAAGGTCTCACAGCTTATGTGTAAACAGTGGTAGGGTTCAAACCTCCGTGGCCTGGTTGCAGGGTTCAGGAGTCTTAGTTGGCTCAGGCTGCTATTATACGAATACCACAGCCTGGGGGGCTTAAACAACAGAAATGTATTCTCCCACAATCCTGGGGGCTAGAAGCCTAAGTAAAATTAAGGTGCCACCAGGGTTGGTTTCTGTTGAGACCTCTCTCCTTGGCTTGCAGACACTGCCATCTCACTGTGTCCTCATGTGATCGTTCCTCTGCATGTGGAGAGGCAGAGAGAGATGTCTGGTGTCTCTTTTTCTTATAAGGACACCAGTCCCCTCAGAGGAAGGCCCCTCCCTTATGACCTCATTTAACCTTCAGGCCCTATCTCCAAGTTCAGTCACATTGGAAGTTAGGGCTTCAACATATGAATTTGGGTGGGTGGGAGGGAGAAAACACAATTCGGTCCAGAACACAGAGTTAACCTCTATGCCAGGAACCTTTACAGCCACAGCACAAGCCCCAAGTAGGAATGACGACCTCCATCTTACAAGACAAAGCGCCTGAGGATCCGAGAGCTGAGCCCTCGCTGCCATGTGGGTTAGAAGCACAGCGAGTATGGCCCCAGCCCCGTGCGCTCACAGCAGCCACACTGGCCCCCAGGGTAGAACTTCCCTCTTCTGGTTCATGGTATGCAGAGAACTTCTGGAGGACAGGGGTTATACCCCCTCCACGCTCCGTCCTTGCGTCCTTGTGCCTGGCAGGAGCTTGGCCAGGGGTAGAGATGGAGGGAGGGATGGCCAGAGAGGAGGCTTGGACCCCACAGCCTGTGCCTGTCCCCGAAGCATGTGCTACACTGTTTCCTAGAAGGATTAAGCCCCAGTTGTCCCCAATGGTAATCAACTTGATAATTCAACCTGTACCAGCATCTCTCTCTCTCTCTCTCTCTCTCTCTCTCTCTCTCTCTCTCTCTCTCTCCCTCCCCACCCCTGGATTCCTGGAATCAACCCCCATATAAACTACTTGTATTGGACTCCTTGCTTCCAGGTCTGCCTCTGGGGGAACCTATGCTAAGACACTTCCCACCATCTCTAGAAAGGACCCCTTTTCTCTCCCAGTAGCCTGGCAGGATCTGGTCCAGACCCTGATATCTGGGCTGATTCAGCAGAAGCCCAGGGTGGGAGTGTGTGTGTGTGTGGGGGGCGGTGGCACAAACACACCTTCGAGAGAGATTAACTTCTGCCCACCCTCTTGACCTACGCCAGAGACCACCAGGCTGGGACAGCTTCATCTTGAACCTGGGTCATTTCTCCCGTTGGGATGCCCCCAGTGGTCACGCTTGCGGCCAGAGCACGGCTGACAATTGAGCAGGACCCAGCTGGCAGAGCCAGAGGCCTCGTTTCCTAAGGTTTCCCTTTGTGTGTTGAGTTGCTTGTTCATAGGACAGTAAACAAGACACATCTGGGCTAGCGCCTCTCCTGGCCCACCAGGTCCTGCCAGTCACTGGGGCCTGGAGTTCCTCTACTTGGTAAAAAGGACAGTTGCAGGGTCCACTAGCTCTTCTCTCCCCTGGGCCATCAGGGCCTCTCTGACCATCACCCAACGAACCTTTCTACCACAGAAGACCCCTAAAAATCAACAAAATGCTAAGAATGTGCTGACCCCGCACCCATCCTGCTCTCCCCGGCCCTCAGCGGCGTCTATTCCTGGGAACATGTCCTTTCAATGGTGGCCAGATTTCCCCAGCCCTGCCAGGGACAGCCAGTAGGTTTCTTGTAACTCGGTTTCTCAGCCCATGTCCCTTTTTAACATCATAAATTTTTAAATGTTCTTTTATAAAAAAGAAGAAGGAGAAGGAGAAGGAGAAGGAGAAGGAGAAGGAGAAGGAGAAGGAGAAGGAGAAGGAGAAGGAGAAGGAGAAGTGGAAGGGGGTGGAATAAAAGGGGGGGAATGAAAAACTATAAACAAAACATAAAAGTTGTTTAATGGACGGCATAATGAGGCCGCCAGGAAACAGCCTGGCATTGATTTTCCCTGACATTTCACCTATTAAATTATGAACTTCTTAAGGAAGAGCTCAGATTTTTTTCTTCTTCTTCAGTCAATTAAGATTCTTTAACAAAGAACAAAGCCACTATTGTCTGAGCTCTACTGTGGGCGTACGTTCCTTGACAGGCAAAATGGTGGTGCTTGCAATGGTTGGGGGTGGGGCTGGAGGTACAAGATACCTCCTGATTCAGGGGACATGGTGGTGAAGTCCAAGCCAGGACCTTACTCGGTCAGCCTCTCCTCAAGGGTCTGATGGGCTGCCTGGTTCTGTCTCTGAAGTCAGGGCTGGGGTCCAGGAAAAGTCAGTGGGGACCCCTCAGGTGGGGTTGCATGAGAACATGGAAAGGTCTAGAGCTACCCAACTGCTTTCAAGAAAATCTAAGTTGGTACATATTGAGGTAGAGAGGGACCTGGGGACTGGAGATGAGGAAAACAGCTGCTCCAGGAAGAAACAGGTTCAGAGCCCAGGACTTCCCTGCTGCCAGCCAGGTGGAGCAGGTGCATAAAGCAGAGCCGTGAGAGAGAAGCCATGTCCTTCATTCTGGGCTCCCAGGTAACCAGTGCCGTCTCAAGCTCCCTTCGAAACCTCCTCTCATGAAAGGTTATTTAACCTCCAATTATTTTCACAGCTTGAATTAAAATAGTACCAACCCAACTCTCCTCTTTCCCAGGTATCAAATCTGATCTCCAGCTGTAACCAAAGGGTTGACAACTGGAAAAGCAATATCAAGCCTCAGATACGGTTGTGAGATTGGTTTTTTTTTCAGAAGAGAACTTTCCTTGGAACCTTTGAGCCAGTGTTTCTCAGGGCTGTGGACAACCGGCCACACTGCTACAGGTGGAGGCATTAATTTCTAGGCAGATTCCTGGGCCTGAGCTCAGACTTACTGAATCAGAATCTTTCAGGTAGGGCTCAGGAATTGCATTATAATCTGTGACCCAACACGATTCTTAGCATAAAGTGTGAGGCCTGCTAACAAAAGCCAGGAGGCAATCTCCCTGCTTAAGTCTACACTGCCCCTGCGGAGAACACAGGGGGAAACAGAAGTAAAACCTGGAGTGACTACATGCGAATGTAATGCCTAGGAACCATGAGGCTTGGAATCAGCCACTTTCTGTCTATATAACACCGTTTTATGTTCACAATAGGAATGTGCCTGATTAGAACTATCTAAGAATTCAGTACTAATGCCTGTTGGGCAGAGTCTGAGTGTGGTCCTGGCTTTGACACCAGCTGACTGTGTAGTCCTGGACAAGTCACTTCTCCTTGCTGGATCTCAGTTTCCAGTTTGTCAATTGAGGAGGTTGGGCTGCATCGGTCATTGTCAAAGTCTGTTTTATGCAGCAAAACTTTTTCTCTAGTACCGTCTGACACGCACCCTGATATGTAAAAAGGACCTACTCTGGCTGAAGCAGGACTGGGGAGCTGACTCAGTTAGAATACAAGTTCAGCTGGTAGGAGCCTCTCTCTGTCTCTCTCTCTATCTCTATCATCTCTATCTCTATCTTCCTCTAGCTCTATGTCCCCCTACCATCTGAGTGCAGGCATCTCAGGGGCTGATTTGGCATTCCCAGTCTCCTTCTGTCTTGTCGCTCTGCCATCCCTAGCCAGCTGCCCATCTCTTCATGGTCAAGACTGGTTCACTACCAGCAAGCCACATTCCAGCCAATCAAGGGAAGGACACGCCCTTTCCTTTTAAAGGCATGACCCGTAGCTGAGCACATCATTGTACTTATATCACCCTGCTCCTTCCTGGCAGGGCCCCCATTTTATTAGGAGGGATATCTACTCATCCCTCCTACAACTCAAAGCACCATTGCCCCGCCTCCAGTTCCAAGCATGTATCTTCACTGGTCTAAGCCAACCACTGCAGTCCCATTCCCCTGCCCAGGGTTGGTTTAGACATGGCCTGTGACTCAACTCTGGACAATAAGATTGAGGAGAAACATACTAGGAGCTCCTGGGAAGGTTGCCTTCAGCTATTTATAAAAGAGAGACAAACAAGGAAGAGACACTCCTCTTTATTCACCAGCTAGTATCATGCCTACCTGTGGTGCCTGAAATTGCTTTAGCCACTTTGACCACCATCTGGAGGAGATGCCAACCCTCTGGGGATGCACAACAAAAAGGTCGCGCTCACTCCACTCCAAGCACTGCTCTACCCCAGGGCCTTTGCACGTGCAGTTTCCTCTGCCAAGATCACTTGCCCCCAGATTTCATCAAGCTCATTTCTTCACTTCATTCAGGTCTCTGTTCAAATGTCAGCTCTTCAGAAGGACTTCCCTGATTTCTCTCCCTGCCATCTATACATTTGCTTGTGTTTTTCATCACTCTTACGTGACATTACATTATTTATATATAATATAAATAATTATAATATAGTTAGTAATATAATATTACTATTATTTACTAACTATATAATATATAATATATATTGTGTACATATATAGTGTGTATATATAATATTATATATTATATAGTTACTATAATATATGTGTGTAAATTATATATACATATTTTTATATACACACTATATATATGTATATATATGTATAGATGAATATATTGGGTTGTCGGAAAAGTCATGACAAATTTTTGCAATGAAAAACGGAAAAAATATGTCATGACTTTTCCAACAACCCATTATATATATTCGTAGTATATGTTTGTTATCGGTGTTTCATACAAGAATATAAACTCCACGAAGGCAAGGGCTTTGCTTTTCCTGCCCTGTAACCCCAGAGTTTAGTTGGGTACCTGGCACATAGCAGGTGCCAGTAATGTCTGATGGATGGAAGGCAGGAAGGGAGGAAGAAGCCCTGTGTTACTGATGACGCTGTGAAGCCGCTAAATCAATGACCCCTCAGGACTCCTTGTTGCTGGTAATAGTAAATATTCCTTGTTAAATAAGTTTAAACCAGTTGATTTGGGGGGTTGAGTCGCTGGCAGCTGAACGCTCCCTATTTCACGCGTCTGTACAGCTCCCTCTCTCAGCAGCCCTTCCCTAAAGAGTCTCCCTGGTGGCTTGCTCCACTTCCAGGCTTGGCTACCATTCTGCACCCTCCCCAGAAGAATTCGAAGCATGGGTTGGAAGTAGCAACATCAGAGCCAACTCCCAGTTCTGCTGCTCACCAGCTGATGATTTTCAGCATGTAACTTAGTTCTCCGAGCTTTGGTCCCCTCAACTGTAAGATGGAATCGCAATGATAGCGCCCACCGTGTGGACTGAATAAAAACATTCAGTGAGGTAATGGCAGGGCTTGAGAGTCAGGTGGATTTGGGTGCAAGGCCCAGACTGACCATCTTCCAGCAGTGTGTCCAGGGGCAATAGGTTTCTCTCTGGGCCTCAAGCTTCACATCAGTCAGATGGGGACAATAGCAGTGCTGACATAAATGAATTAAATGAGGTGATGTGTGTCAACTGCTTAGCACAGGGCTTGGCACATAGTAAGTGCTAAATAAAATATAATTGTGAAGTGTGCATAGGTACATCCATCAACAGAGACCATCCCTGCCCCTGCCCTCAGGAGGCCACAGGGGGTGGGGCTGAAAAGGTAGGTAGGGTCAGCTCTTCTGGGGTGTGCTCGACAGTCTGTCTCCCAGAGACTTGGAGGGGTTGGTTTATTTCTGCCCCTCCCCCGGGAGGTCTGTCTTCTCCTCCCTGGCGAAGGGGTTTGTACTAGAAGAGCATCTTACCCAGGTAGGGGGCCCAGGAGCCCCACTTGACACTGACCTTGTGAAATTTCAGTCCCAGGTCAGTCCCGTCCACCACCCACAGGAAGTAGCAGAGGCCACTCACTCCTACCTTGTCAGGCTGGTTTTAAACTGAAGGCATTAGGTTCCCTAATCGCCTGTAATCACCTTGTTTGAATTAGCATGGCAAGTGCTTCCAACTAAACGGTCTGTTATTCCAAATAACCCTCGGTGGTTTTAATTACCTCCCCTGGAATGCACGAGCCTCCCGGCCCTCGGCTTTATTAGGGAAAGGTCCTGTAAACCCAGAATGGGGCGTGATTCCTGACCTCCACTGCACAGACCCCATAATAAAGGGAAGCAGGAGAAGGTATTTTACCAGTCCAGATGCGTAATGCTCCCTTAATGCTCTATTTTTAAACCCAACACAGGATGGAGGAGATGACCCCACCGCCTGTTCCCAGCCCTGCTCTTGGGTTCCATCTGCTTCCAGTGACTCACGGAGCTGTGGCCCAGAGACCAGAGAAAGCCCCTCAGTTCATTTCTATTTGACTTTGAAACATGCCATCCCATTGTTTCTTTTTTTCTTTTTTTTCACCCAACTGTATTTCCTCATTCCGTTCGGTTTATGCCAAGGCTGAACAATTATTAGGAACATCACCCCAACTTACAGCGGAAGAAAAGACACAGAGAAGTCAAGGTCATGCAGTAGAGCAGCGCTTCTCCAACAAGGTTTTGATTCGGTGGGTCTGGGGTGGCGCTCAGGGATTCTTTGTCTCCAGCAAGCTTCCAGGTCTAAGGACCGCACTTTGAGAAATAAGTTGCTGTCGCGTTGGCTAAAGAGAAGATAGCTGCCATGATGGACTCCTCTCCCGGCCAGGCACTGTGCTAGGCTCTCCGGGGTCCTCACTCCCTTTGTACTTCCAGACTTCAGTCAGGGTCAGAGTTAGGTTGAGAGCTCATAGCTCACCCATCGGCCCCTGAGGTTGGGAATATGGGCATGAATGGGTGGGGACAAGGAAGAAAGAGCTAATATCCGTTTCCTAAGAGAGTCAAGCTGCCAACATTCAGAGCGCCAGCTCTTTCTTGGCCTCCTGACCTCATCCATGTCCCGTGCTCCATCTACAATGTCTTACTTGCTTGTCAGAGACCGCCCCCCCCCCTTTACCAGAGCTCAGCCCTGCAGAAGATGTGGGAAGAGGAAGAAAACATTCATTCATTCCACAGGTATGTCCTGAGCCCAGGGCCTGGCACAACAAATACTTACTGATTTAAAAAAGGAATAAGGAGGCTCCTCCTACGTCCAGCACCTTGGAAGATGCTAGGAATGCGACGGTGAGCACCGCAGACACTGTGCCTGCCCCGCTGGGGTTTACAGTCTGGGGCAAGTTGAGCAGAGCCGAGGGGCGAGAACTGAGAGCTCTGTCCAAGCCCTGTCCCCTTTACCTCATAGGCCTTTGTCTCACCGAATCCCCATAACCACATGGGAAGGGTTAGTGTCCTTATAATTGAAGAAACTGGGTCGGAGAGGGTGAACCGCTTGCTCAGAACCACCCAGTTGCTCATCACACAGCAGAGCCCGAGTTTGAAGCTGGGTCCCTGAGCCACAGCCTCTCCCCTCGATGCAGCCATCAAAACCAGGCTGGGGAGGAAAGGACTCCAAAGTCTTCAGGGTGGAGCCGGCTGCCATGGGATGGTTCTATTTAATGGCATGGGAGTGGGGGGACAGTTTTCCTGTCCCCACCCTGACACCATGGTGAACCTTGAACTGCTAAATTGAGTGAGATGAGGCAGGGCAAAAGGTGAAGGGAGCCTGCTCGCAGCCCACAGGGCTGGGGAAATGAGCTAATTAGGACCTTTCAGCGGTGCCGGCCCACAGCTGGATGTCCCCAGCTGGTTCTGGGTGGACGGAGTCCTCCCGGCCCTGAGTTCAGAGGGTCAGCCCTGCCTGAGGAGCAGGGACAGCCCTGTCCCTGCCTGCCTGCTACTCTGGGCCCCCAGGTGCTGCAGCCAAGGGAAGAAGCTAGACCCATGCACCTCTGTGGACAAACCGCTGTCGCATTCATCCTTCCTTTTGGAGATGTGTGGTCAGCTCGGAGATGGTGGTTTCTAGGCAGTGTGTGGTGGGGAGGCTGGTGCCCTTCAATTCCCTGGCTTTATTTTGGCCTGGCCCATGAATCCAGTGGACAGGAAGCCCCAGGGCGGCCAGGACATAGAAGCAAGTCCGCTTGATTCACCACTGTCCCCTAGCATCCAGCGTGGGGTCTGGCAGCACCTTGGGTGCTCAACAGATATTTTTTCTGAATGAATGAAGAAAGAAATTAGTTGTGCAAATCACAAGGGTGTGTGTCAGCTTTTTTAAGACAGTATGGGAGTGACTTGGGCTTGACTTTGCTTTGACCGGATTCATTCAGTCAGCACTTACTGCTCATGCTCTGTGTGCTGGGCACGATATTGGGAAGTCAAAGCTCCAATGAGCCCCTGTGGAGCTGCAGTCCGGTGAGCGAGACCTTGCCTGTGCTACCTTCAACTCTCTAAATCTAGAGAGAGTCAAGGAAGGCTTCTCAGAGGAGGTGGCATTGGAGCACACTCGTAAAGGAGGATTAAGGTTGACCATGTGGAAGTGTGAATGGCCATCAAATGCCAAGCTCTCAAGCAGGAGCAAGGACACAGGGATCTTACAAGTTTCAATCAGGAAAGAACATTCCAGCATGGCTCAAACGCCCACATAATGGACATAAAGTTCCACCCAGTCGCCTCTGTTGCTAGTCCTTGATACAAGACTCTGAGGGAAGCAAGGAAAACTTGGGTTCAATTCAGAAAAGGGACCCAAGGGAGACAGAAACTCATGTTTATTAAGTTCCTAGGTAGGCCCTGGATCAGTAGTGGGAGTGAAAGTAGACAAGACCCTAGCTCTCTGGGAGCTTCTAGTGGGAAGAGTGATGTCAACCACCCATGTGACACACAGTAGATACAAACTGGGGCGGGGCGGGGGGTCGTGAAGGGATGGCACAGAGTACATCACAGAAAAAGCTGACCCAACAGGGAGCAGTTGGGGGGAGGGAAGGTAGGAGAGATTTCTAGAATAGCTGATGTTTGAACTTCTCACATTTACTTCTGGACCAAGTGCTCAGTGCAGAGCCTGGCCTCGCAAAGTTCAGCAAATGGTAGCACGTGCAATGTTACTGGGGGCTCAGTTCATCTAGACCATAGCCATCAAGGCAGGCACCATAATGATCCCCTTTTACAGATGTAAAAACTGAAGACCCGAGGGTCCCATCCCAGGTGTGAAATGGAGCTGGGTTTGAACCCAGGCAGGTCTGGCCAGCTCTCCTCCACAACACACTGCCTCCTGTTTCTCCAAACCTAATTGGGGAAGAGGGGGGTAGGGAGAACATGGTCCTTCCATTTCCCTTGTGGAGAGCAAGATAGATCCATAAATTCTTTATACAAATGAATGCATCAGAAAGCTTCCAGCATTGGCCAAGTACATGGTGACTGCCCAACCAATCAAGCATCACAACTCTTGGGACCAGAAGGAGCCTTAAAGAGAAAGGGACTTGGTAATTTCTCCAGTAATCTCTTGAGAACGCTTTTTATTTTCATAAGGGAGTCACCATGAAAGGGTCATTTAAGAACACAGGTTAAAGTTTTAAAAAAATAAAACTTTAATAGTCATTTTACTCATCGCTGCTATTATTTTCAAGCTCTGAGCTAAGTCTGCATGAAAAAGGCTCAAGTTCTCAAGAAAGTCACACCCTCTAGCTAAGGAGACAAGACAGAAATGTCTGGATGTCTGGAAAGCTAAATCATACAAGCAAGAAGACACAGTTTGATTTTAAGAAAAGACATCACCCCATTAATCATAAAAAGAGTGGTTCAGGCTGAATCTTGAGGCTGGAGCCGTCACCAAGGGGTGGCAGGTGGCGAAAGGTTTTCCATGGAAGGAAGGACATTGTTGAGGGATGGGGGAAATTTGATTAGTGGACTGAGTGAGGGGAGCCATCCTGTTGGTTGCTGTCATCCTTGAAACAAATCCCTTTGTCATGTAGAGCAGGCCATATCAGCTCTCCTCAGAAGAAGACAGTTTTTAAGGGAAAAAAATCCAAGTTGGGGTCAGTGGACAGGAGAGAAGAGCAGGAAGAAAATGCCCTTAACCTTCCTCATCCATCCAGAAAAGTGACACGTCTGGAGAAAGTGGCCTCCCCAGCAGGAGGGATGAGCAGGCCCCTTGGCTGACCGTGGGAAGATTTTTCCATTTTCCTAATGTTCTCCAGGAGGCCTGGTCTCATGGAGAATAAATGCCGAAACTGGCCCAAAAAAGTAAGAAGTGGGAGTTTTCCACTTAAAACAGCTCAAAAAACTAGAACTTGGGGGTCGGTGTGGCTCCCCTTGGGACTAGTTGATCGTGCCCTGTCATGCAAGATTTCCTCAGCTCATGGCTCTGATCATGGCTGGAGCCCTCTGCCCTCTGCAGGCCCCCAATGTCCAGGTCGCCAGGCAGAAGGGTCTTGTTTTCCCTCCTTCAAGGTCTTAAGGCTCAAGTCTAGTTCCAACCGCTTCATCAGGTGAGAAGCATGCAGGTTGAAAGACCCCCTGCCTGCTGGGCTCCCCAGCCATGCTGACACCCGTCGCAGACGGGACCACGGGTCGGGAGGCAGAGAGCTGGCCGCCTGCCCTGCCTGTCCCATCACTGCAGCCATCAGCCCCAACAAGGCAGAGAGCTGGGGACAGAGCGGCGTTTGAGTCAAAGCTTCGCATATCAGTTTTGATTTCAACTGGAATCGCCTCCCTCGGCTGGATTTCAAAAGACAGCGTTACTAATGAGAAACACACAAGTTCTTGAAACGAAGTTAACTTCTTTAAAAAAAAAAAAAGGCCTTTTCTTTGGCTCTGTTGATATATATTAGAACCACATTGTCTAAGAAAAAAAAAAAAAGCCGTTCTGCTTCTGAACAGAAATACGGGAGTCCTGAACTTTGGAGGATGCAGGAGCCTGGTGTCCCAGCCCAGCCTCTCTCTCTGGACTTGGAGGGGTTTTTTTGGTTTGGGTTTTGGATTTTTAGGTTTGGGTTTTAGTTTTTTTGGGAGGGTGCTAGTGATTTATAACTTCAATTTAAAACAGAAAAAAAAAGCGGGGGAATAGTGGGCAAAAATGAATGCAAATGGACAGTTGGGATTTTTTTTTAAGTGCTAGTTTGATCACCATTTTCAAGAGAAGCAAGGAGTGTAGCATCTAGGACAGACTTAGGTTTACCACCTGTCCTGTCCCCTTGCATTCCTCAGCTCTGTGCACCTGGGCAAGACACCGCAACCTATGTAACTCTATTTCCTTCATTTCTCCATGAGGACTTGAGGGGACCCGTGAGGACATGGGTGTGACATTCAGTCCATGGCCTGAGAATGGCATGTGCATTTAGGGGATCATTGTCAGGTGCTGAGAGTGCTTTGGGGCCTGGTTCTCTTGAGAACACTCCAGTCTAGTTTTGTCCGGAACCCACTGGAAATGTGATAAGCCCTTCTGTGGTGAGCATTCCCATTTTGGGGGCTGACACACGAAGGCCTTTTTCTTTTCTCAACAAGAGAGGAGAGAGGTATTTCATCTCACCTTGAACCCAACCAGCGCCTAACAAGACCTGGGAAAAAGGGACTTCCTGCCTTTTCAGATGCCTTTAGCCGAGAGGCTGTCTCTGAATAATCCAGGTGCCGGTTCCTCGGAGCAGGCCCCTGACTATCCACTGCTGCTCCATCCGCAGGGACCCTTCACCAGAAGGACAGTGTGGGCTACCAGAGGCTCTCCAGCCTCGGAGTCAGGAGCCCCACTCCAGCCCCCTCTCTGGGCCTCAGTTTACCCATCTGTGTCATCAGGGAGTTGGGTGAGATAATCCCCAGTGTCTCTTCCAGGGCCTGTGAAGGCCTGAGATGCCACCTGGCCTGGAAAGGTTTTCAGATGGCCAGCAGGGGACTTCCAGAGTCTGGGCATCCCCGTCTGAGCCAGCTCACAGCCTTTAGCATCTTCTGGAAGTTCCTGAGGCAGTTGGACCCCTGGAAACGCTGATGTAGTCAGGAGAGAGGTGGCTTGGTCCTCCCCTGATGGGGCTTGTCGGAGATGAAAGATGCATTTCTCTGCATAGTCCACCATAGCTTCATTCCCAAGGAAAACCAAGTGTCCCAAAAGAATGAAGTGGGCTCCCCGTGTCCTAAAACATGCTGCCAGAAGGCCAGTGGTGATGAAATCGAGCATTGACGAGGGAAGGAGGGTCCCAGCACCAGCCAGGCCTGTTCTTGGTTCCATGTGGCTTTGATCTATTCCTTTAGCCTCCCAGGGCCTTAGTTCTAAGAAATAGAACCTTGGCCTTTTGTCAAAGCTGCCTGGGGACAAATCATGGGTGCTCTTCACCCCTCTGCTCTGCCCCTCCATGCTGCCCTCCAGGTTGGGACACACTTTCTCTCTCAAGGTCTCCAGGCCTTCAAAAGGAAGTGGGGAGAGGTGGCATAAATTGCAAGGGGTTTCCTCCCCTAGAATCAGAAATCGAGTCTCAGCCCTGCTCCTTTGTCAATTGAGTGACTTAAGGTCTTAACCTTCCTGCACCCCAGTTTCCCCAGTTGTGAAATGAGAATGCCTACCTGACAGGTCTATTGTGAAGACAAGCTCTGTGGCTGGCTTTCTGTAATTGGGAGAGGCCCTTATTCGGATGATTAGCAGATATCATGTACCCTTTGGAAGGCTAGGAATTGTCTAGTGGCAAAGTTAAGAGTTGAGTTAGGAGTTGCCCTAAGAAACCCACTTTCGCCTTCCCGTTTTGGCAGGTTCTTCCATTTCTCAGGCTGGGCCCAGCATGTGTCATCTCTGGGTCAGGCTGGAATTCTCCAGCCAGCCCTACTGTGTCCAAACATAGTCTAGAGGCAGGCAGAGAGGAGGGTGTGGAATTTGCAGAGCGAGAGGAAGGCTGAGGACAGGACAACCCTAGTCCATCAGGATTTTCTGGTCCTAGGACCTCACGGCTGCCCCTTCTCAGGTGTCTTTCCAGAGTCGGAGTCTTTGGGGGGCTCGGCAGTCCCCGGAGAGGGTCAGTCAGCTGGGCTTGCGCTAGCCTTCTCCTCAGCACTGTCCCAGGTCTGGCCCCTCCACATCTGGGGGACTTGTTTGCAGCCAAAGCAGACCCTGACCCAACCAACCCCAAACCCTTCCAGTCACCTTGAACGAGGAATGTTTTTTTCATTAACGTCCTCCTTCTCTCCTCTTCTCCCCAGCTCCCCCCCCACCCCCCGCCCCAAGAGGCCCCCAAACTCGAGCTTCCTCTCCCTGTCTCTGCAACTTCATAATATCCCCAGGCAGCTGGAAGGGTGAAGCAGTGATCTCAGCTGACAGCCATGCGCTGCAGCCCCCGCCGCCCACCCCGACCCCTCAGCTAACAAGCTGTTTTCCTTCTTTCGCCCACGGTGGAGACGGCACTGCGCCCAGAAGGCTTCTCCCCTGAGCTTCTACCCCAGAGACCAGCTCCAAGACAGGGAAGGCCACTACCCTTTCATCTGCCGGGTGTGTTCTCAGACCTGTCGAGTTTAATCATCTTTATCCCCATTAGACAGACAAGGAAACTGAGGTGTCTCACTCTGCCTCTTCTCTCAGAGTGAGACCTTTCTGGATGGAGGTGGGGCTGGCCCTGGGCTCCCTGGGCACCATCCTGGTGACTCCTCGGGGCCTCGGAGGAGCCTTCCCTGCAGTGTATGTTCTCGCCAGCTGCTCGCGTCTCTGCTGACGCAGCGTATCACCCGCCTCTGCTCACCACCTCTGTCTTCCTTTCTCCTTCCTTCAAAAATGCTGACTTTAGTCAACAACAGAAACTTTGCTTTGGAGGGAACTGACAGGTCTGTGGCCGAAGGGGTCAGAAGGAAAGCACATTTTACTTCAAAACAACACCAACAAAACCTAAGAAACATGGTTTGGTGTTAGAGTCATTTAGGCTTTTTGGTTCAAATCCTGGCTCTGCCACTTGCTGGCTGTGTGACTCCCTGCAAGGCACTTACCTTCTCTGAATGCTGGTTCTCTCTTCTGTTAAGCAGGTATATTAGGAAAAGTACCTTCATCCAAGAATTTGGAGGAGTGTTAAGTGCGAATCATAAGTGCTCAGGAAATGTGAGCTATGATGATGAAGGAGAAGGAAAGGGAGGGAGAGGAGGAGGAGGAGGAATTTTTTAAGGCTGTTGATACTTACTGCAAATTGTAAACAACTTCACTTTGGGGCTCCAGGTTGCCTGCCCCCCAACATCAGGAGTGGGAAAGAAGCCCCAAAACATGGTGGTTTAGAGCTGCACTGTCTGACACAGTAGCCACTAGCCACAGGTGGCTCTTAAAACTCCCATTCAAATCAATTTAAAATTCAGTTTCTCAATCACACTAGCCATGTCTTCAGTGCTCAGTAGCCACATGAGACGGCACAGAAAAATCCTAAAGCACTGACCTGGAACGTGGGTTCTGGAGGCAGGTCTCCTGGATTCAGATCTTGGCTTTACCACTTCATAGCCATGTGACTCTGGGCTGGTTACTTCATTTCCATCTGCCTCAGTTTCTTCAGACTGGAGGTGAGAATACACAACTCCTAGAGTTCTTAAGACTATTAAATAAACTCATTTGTAAAGCACTTCAGCAGCATTTGGCTGTTAAATAAAATCAGATTACAAATGATGTAAGTTGACATGCTTTGTCCCTATGGATAAATGTCAGAAGTATCATTCCCCTCAACACCACACACACACACACACACACACACACACACACCAGTACTTACCATAGTCTAGGTTCCATACCAAGTGAGTCATGAAGTATAACATCTCCTCTAATTTTAATACTTGTGCATAATTTAAGCGACAACTCTTAGCTAAGGGAAGGAAAGGGGGAAATGTATCATAAACTAGAGATCCAAAAGATAGCAACAGAACCCTAGATCTTTATCCAGAGCTTCCTGGTTGCCAAAGTAAAAAGGGAAACCTGACGAATGGTTTTGTTCTTATTGTCTGATGATCAAATGAGCTCATGTGCTTTTTTTATACAAGATCTGATCAGAAAGGAAATCTAGATATGTATGTGCAGCATGTAGATTAAACGTCTATGATTAGATCTCTTCGGGCAAATTCCTCAATTTCTCAGCTCCTACACACAACTGAAAGATGCAAAGCTCTGCTGGTGTATGGCTCTATCTCCCCATATCATCTGCTCCAGGGTATTGGTCAGTCCTCATGTTCCAGAGTGTTCCATCATCTCCAAAGTGTTTCCACCTGGCCCTGGCCCTCACCCCCAAGCCCCTCTCTCATGACACAAGCACTGTGTATTTCAGCCACATCTGTTCCCAGCACAGGAATCACCATAGAGGCTGGTAGACCTTCTTTGTCATGAGGTCCTATAGTATTGCTCATTTGACAGCCGGAGGAAACACTTTCACAGAGACTCCAATTTCCTGCCCTCAGCATGGGTCAAGTCAGTGGCTGGACCTGTCAGAGATGGCCACGATGCTCATGGCAGCATCTCAATAGGTCCAGAGATCTGGGCCAAGCCTGGGCCTTGCTCACGCTTAGAGTGCCTTCAGCCTGGGAGTAGGTATCAGGCTGTGGGCAAGGGGGACAGAGAGGAGCCTCAGGAGGTGTGGAATGTGGCTGCTAACAAAGTTAGCCTCAAACTCATGCCATCCCACCCCACTCCACAGGGACGTCTGCCAGTCTGCCTGTCTCACCAAAACAGTCTGCCCCTCTGCTCCCCGAGGCCCCACACCCAGGCCTGGCAGCCTAGCGAGTGAGGAATGAGACTCTCATCTACAAGCCAACGACATGGCAAAGTCGGTTTCGAAGAGACCCTGCAGGAAGCGGCTGGGCCCAGGACCAAGCAGCCCAGGTGCCGTTCTAACCCATGAGACACGTGTAGCACTTGGCCATGGTCGGACGTCTGCCCCAGCCACAGAGCTTCCCTCCTGGGTCTCTGTCTTCCTTGGCACCCATCCCCGTGGCTCCGGCTAATATCTGTTCTTGTTTATGAGCTGGCCAATAAGAGGAGGCTCCATCCTAGAGACAGGCCCCTTTGGAGACGGAACTCCTGAAGCTCAAAAAACGTCAACCTCCAAATCACGGGAACTATCATGATAAATGACAGGCAGGCGAGTCGTCTGGTTCAAGGCCCCTGTTATGGGCTAAATTGTGTCCCTTCAAAATTCATATGTTGATGTTCTCACCCCTAGTGCCTCAGGTTGTGGTTGTATTTGGAGATGGGGCCTTTAAAGAGGTGATTAAGGTAAACTGAGTTCATATGGGTGGGGCCCTCATCCCATGAATGGTGTCCTTATAAGAAGAGGCGATTAGAACACACATACACGGATATAAGAAGAGGATATTAGAACACACATACATGGAGGAAAGACCATACGAAGACACTGGGAAGAGAAGAAGGCCATCTAAACACCAAGGAGAGAGGCCTTAGAAGGAACAAAGCTCGCCTACACATTCATCTCAGACTTCTAAACTCCAGAATGGTGAGAGAATAAATTTCTGTTTTTAGGCCACCCAGTCTGTGGTGCTTTGTTATGGCAGCTCCAGGAAACAGATACAGCCCTTATTTAGTCTCTCAATAAATTGGACCACACACCCAAACAGTACTGCCAAGTAAATCTCATCACTCAGGCAGAAGAGAAAGAGAACAAGCATATGTTGAAGTCCTACTGTGTGCCGGGCACACATATGTGACCTCATTTAATCCCCCCACCCCTGCCAGGTGTAATGCCATGGGCCACATCTCCCAACTGAGGAAACAGATTTCCTCAGGGGCGAAGCTCCTCTGAGCTATGTTTGGATTCAGGTCTGTCTAATTTCAAAGCCTGGGCCCTTTTCACCAATTGTGCTATCAGGTAAGGGGCTTTCTCAGCCAGAGGAATACAAACAGGGGTTGGGTGGCCATTAGGCCACAGAGTAACAGAGGGAACTCCAGGGGGGGGTCTATCCATAAGCACGCGTGAGCTCAGGGCACCATTCTGGGGCAGCCTCCCAGAGAATAGCCTGTGTGTTCCCTCCTTGCCAAGGAAAGGGAACCTGGGAAGAAAGAATAAAAGAGAAAACCAGACAATGGGGATTAAAGAGAAGGACACTGGAGTGGGCCAGAACCAGAGGAGGGAGGCACACTGTGAGCACAGCTGGGAATGCTCCCTGCCATTTCTCCCACACCCCCAAAACCTGCCGGCTGCACCACCCTGTAGGGAGGACCCACACGGTTAAAGCTCCTACTGTGTGCCAGGCACGCTAATCCTCTTCTGCTATGACCCTTCCCATAGGCAGGGGAGGAAGCGAGTCCGCACAGAGAAGCAAAATAATTAGCCCAAGGACCCACAGGTACCCAATGGCAAGGTGATATCTGGAGCCGGAGTCCTATTCCCAACCATTGCCCTGCATTTGGGGGACAGACTATTTTAGAAGTTTATTGTTTTAGCTACAAAGAGAAAATGCTGTGTCTCGCTGCAGGAAGAGGGACTCTGGAGCCATTAACAGTCATTAACAACCTAGCACGAGAGAGAATGTATTCCCTTTAGCAGGGCACATTTGAGGGATGGAAAGTAAGAAAGAGCAGCGAGCCTGGAGGGAGTGACAAGAGATCCCAGAGGAGAGAAAGGGGCCAAAGCCAGTCTGCATACAAGGCCTCGGGTCCTTGACCAAGCAAGCACCAACCCTCTGCAGACAATGGGTCATTCTGGGGAGGCTGGTTCCCAGCACATTTCTGGGGTGCCCTTTCCTTCAAGGAGTGCTGAGGAGACAAGCTCATTTGCTTAAGTAAAGCTAGTCTTCTGAAATTAAATCTATGGCATAAAGCGATGGTCATCATGGAAAAATGTCCAAGATTTATTAAGCAAAAAAAAAATTACACAAGAGGGTACGCTTTAAGGTCCACATTATGTTAAAAATCATCTGTGTATCATATATATATTTATCCGTTCACCCTCCTTTTGGTAACAGTAGCCCAAATTTTTTCAGGGAACACGCTGTTCCCTACTCTCTAGCCAGGTACTTTCAAAATCTTGGTATAAGAGGTCTGACAATTAACTTCGTGAACTTATTGTAACACTATTACTAATCTTTTTTTATATCAGAGGGATTATTTATTATGAATTCGTACCAACTGGACAAACAGTTCACCAAGTCCACTATTTGGAAGCTCTGAAAAGGCTGCATGAAAAAGTTAGATGAAAACCACCTGAACTTTTCTGCAACAATTCATGGCTCTTGCATCACGACAATGCACCAGCTCACACGGCACTGTCTGGGAGGGAGTTTTTAGCCAGTAAACAAATCACTGTAACTGTATTGGAACACCCTCCCTACTACCTGATCTGGCCCCCAGTGACTTCTTTCTTTACCCGAAAATAAAGGGAATATTGAAAGGAAGACATTTTGATGACATTCAGGACATCAAGGGTAATATGACGACAGCTCTGATGGCCATTCCAGAATAAGAGTTCCAAAACTGCTTTGAAGAGTGGAGTAGGCGCTGGTGTCGGTGTATAGTTTCCCAAGGGGAGTACTTTGAAGGTGACTGTAGTGATATTCAGCAATGAGGTATGTAGCACTTTTTCTAGGATGAGTTCGCGAACTTAATTGTCCGACCTCATAGCTTACATACAGTAAAGTGTACTCATATACATTTTAAATGTACACCCTTTTAGCTAGCCCCAGATCAAGATACAGGACATTTTCCACCCTCCCAGAAGACACCCTGTGCCCTCTCTTAGTCAATCCCACCCCCCAATCCCAGAGGTAACCACTCTTCTGCCTTTAGATCACATGGATTTGCTTTTTGCCAAGCCATGAGCTCATGCTACAGCATGTGATTCGGGCCTGGCCAATCAGAGGATCACAGCCCCCTAACCACATCGTCAGGGGTTGACATTGGCCAGAGCAGGGCTGAAACTGACATGCTGGCACTTTTTCACTGTGGGGCAGTTAGAAAGATGGTGTATGAGGGGCCGGCCGAGTGGCACGTTGGTTATTAAGAGCTGGCATGGGACACCAGAGGGACCCAGTTCGGATCCCACATATGAGGGCCAGTGACCCTGCCCTCCACAGCTAAGATGCTGAACAACAGCTCGACCTGGAGCTGGGCTGCCATGAGTCGCCGGCGACGGCCTAGGCTGCAGCCCCTGCTGCAGTGAGTTGCCATGGGCTACCGTGTGTAGCCAGCGGCCGGGAAGAGCGCAATGATGGTGCCAACTTGGGCCAGTGAAGCGACGTCCTCCACAACTAGACTGAAGAACAAAAGGACAACAACTTGTCTGTTCCCCTTCCCCCAATTCCCCAATTTAAAAAAAAATCATTAAGAAAAAAAAAGATGGTGTATGAGCACCTGATGCTGCAGAAGACCCTACGTGGAGACGAGAAATAGATTCCGCAAGACAGATGACAAAACTCAGGGAAACTGGGGACATTGTTTGAGCCCCTAGATCAAACTGCAGACATGTGAACCAATAATAAAATATCTGTTTTGCTTAAGCCATACATTAAGCAATGTATATATGCACCAAGAAAAATCAGAAAGAATAGATATGAAGTGCAAGTGTAATCAAACCCACCCTTATTTGAAACAGTTTATGGCTTCCTTTACTCTTAGGACAAAGACCTAAACATCTTACCAGGGTCTTCACAAACCCCCAGATGCCTCTCCTGCCTCACTGTGAGCCAGTTATTCCTGTAATGCTGATTCTCCTTCCTGCCACAGGGCCTTTGCATAAATATTTCTTCTTCCTTGACCACTCTTTCCTCTCATCTTCACATGCTTAACAGATTCCAACTCCATCCGACTCCCTCAACAAAGCATTCCCAGGCCTCCTCGAGATCCCTTTTCCCGGTTGTATCCCTTCATATCTCTCCTTTTTAATGCAAAACACAGTTGAATTTTTACAACTGTGTGATGATTTCATATCTCTTCCCCATTCAACCATGAGTCCTATGAGGGCACAAATGACATCTGTGTTTGTTCACTGCTGCCTTCTCAGTGCTTGGAATAGAATCTGACACTCAGTAGGTTTAAAAACAAATTGATATTAACTGTGGTTGAGGGGGGCATACAATATTGAAACACTTTCTGAGTCATGTATATTTCTATAATACTCTACTTCTTCGGAAGTACCTATTAGTTTTGTAACCAGAGAATTAATTCAAGATTTATTTTTAAAGAATGAAAAACAATGGTTCTTCTTCCCTCAGAGAGATTCCATCAGCCACAGGTATTTGTTCCAGCATCAAATATGTGGAAACGGTCTTTTTCATTTTCTTTTTTACATTCACACACATACACAAACACCATGAAACTAACAGACAGAATTACTCCCCTCTTAAGTTTTGCTCCTACAAAGTTCTCTAAAACCTTTGGTATCTGCTTGCTGTGTGTCTGCTAGGATCACCTCCAGACAATAATATAAATAAACATCGCCAATGAATATGAATTGAAAGATTTTTTTTTTAAAGTTGGTTTTCTATGTTGGGAATTTCCTCCTGGATACATATACTCAACATTATAATTTTTACTGCATACACCTAGGAAGTCATGTCTCCTACAAGGAAAATGGTTCCTGATTCACATGATGGGATTAAAGCTTGGCGATCTCTGGAGCTTTCCCATGGGTTCCAGAGTACCCAGGTGCTCAGCCCTCTGGTCACAGCTGAGATGACATGATCCTCTGGTAAAACCAGAAAGAGTGGGCTGGGTGTCAGGGACCAGGCCCCAGGCTGGGGTTTGAATCTCACTCTGTGACCTTGGGCAAGTACTTCTGCCTCTCTGGGCCTCAGTTTACCCATCCCTAAAGCAGGGAGGAGGGGTGTGAGCAGACCAGCAGTTTCCCAATTTGATTTTGTCTGGAAACCTTATCTCTTTTCAAACGAAATCAGAAGCTGAAGTTCAATATATGAACAGATAAAAACGGAACTGGTCTGTCTGAAATGGAAATCGGGGTGTGAGACCCGTCCATTTGCCACTTCTTTTACCTCCCTGACCCCCACAGACATACGTGCACATACACTTGCACACATGTGCACATGCACACATGCGCACACGCACACAGGCATATATGCATGCACACATGGGCGCACATGCGCAGTAGCAGCTTGTGGGACCGCTTCAGGGAGCACGGTCTGCAAGTTGTGGACTCAATCATCTCGAGACACCCTCCCAGCACTGACATGCCATGGATGCTACGATGGTGTTTACTTTGATATTAACTGTGCCTGATTCCTGTCTCCCCTCAACTGTTTTTAATTTTGCTCATTTCCTCAGCAGCTATTTACTGAGCCAGTGGAAAGCACCATGTGCCAGGCAAGATGCCGGGGACACAGCCGCACCCAAGGTGAGCAAGGCCCTGCCTTCACTGAGCTTACAGTCCTGCGGGGGAAATAAATACTAAACCAACCCTGGCATGGACAGTGGCAGGTGCTATCAGGAGAAACTCCAAGGTACAACAAGGGCACATAACCCCAGGTCTGAGCAGGAGCAAAGAAGTGGAATTCAAGGAGAGGCATTGGACGAGGAGGCCAAGAGGAAAGGAAGAACGTCAGGGAGAGGAAGCAGTATGTGCAAAGGCCCTGAGTCTGAATCTTGGCACATCTGGGGACAGATAGAAGGGCAGGGCCCTGGGGGGTGTTAAGAAGACTGACCTTTATCTTAAGAGACTGTGAAGCCCTGGAAGAAGCATAACCCTGAGATTGGCCTACATGTATACAGCAGCATTTATTAAGCTCCTACTGTATGTGCAGCCGCCATTCTGGATCCTGAGGATAAAATGTGTTTGTTTTTTAAAAAAGACAAAAATGTCTGCCCTCATGGAGTTTATATTTTAATAGTAGAGGGAGAGACATAATAAAATAAAAACCGGTAAGGTGTCAGGTGAATGGGGCAGGTAGATCTAGGCTCTTGTGGTGCCTAAAGCTTATACAATTTGGGGGGAGGGGGCGGCAGAGTGGACTCTTTAAGAAAGAAGAATGAGTCCTTGTAAATATCAATTTAGGTGCAGACCCTTGGAACCTGCTGGTCAGAGCCCTGGAAGCTGAAGCCTCATTAGCTTCATGAAAATCCCACCTCTGGTCAGACGGTGGTCAATGTGATGGAGGAAAATGAAGGGAAACGGTGGCGCTGGAGGATGACGCTGCCATGTGAAATGGGGTAGGCAGACAAGGGCTTGTTCAGAAAGCGACCTCGGGAAAACCTAGAGAGGAGAAAGCCACATGGGATCTGGGGGAAGAGAAGTCCAGGCAGAGGGAATAGCGTGTGCAAAGGCCCTGAGCCAGAAACCTGCCTGGAGGAGACCAGAGCAGAAAATGGAAGGACAGGAGGGAGCTGAGGCCAATGGAACCAGATTGGTGTTTTTCAAGGTCATCTTGGTCACCGTGAGGCTCCATGGCGGTCGGGAGTGGAAGCCCAGAGACCAGACGCCAGGCTCATTTCAGCAGCGAGAGGTGCTGGCAGAAAGGCTGAAACACAGACAGGCGTGTTGCAAAAGCTGCTTGCTGGTAGACTCAGTGGGACATCTCAGGGCAGCTAGTGGGTGGCTGGCCAGAACCAGGGAAGAGGGAAGCGAGAGAAGAAATCTAGGAGAGCATGGACATGGAGGACAAACATCTTCCTGCCGCATTTTACTCCCACCCAACCAGGGGAAAGGAAACAAAAATGTTTTTTGACAAGTTAAATTGTGTCCTTCCTTGTGCAAACGTGACTCTCTCGTCAAAGGTTATTTATCATCCTCAAAGATGGCAGGGCCTTTTTCAATCAGCCACAAAAGACCTTCTGTGCTCCCACCCAGCAAACCCTGGGCCTGTAAAGCCCCCACGGGGTAGCAGCAGATCCCTTTTGAAGAGGCCAAAGCAACCCTGACACAGGCGACGCCAGCGGAACACTGAGGCATTGACCGGGGCCTGGGTTCCCCCTCTGCCAGGGAAGGGGCGTGTGGCTGTCGTCCTGAGGCTCGTGGTTTTAGTGGCAGAACAGACTGGGGGATTGAAAGGGGCCACAGCGAGTTAATCAGTGCAGCCTCCGACACAGCCCCAGGCGGTTCTGCTCACAACAGTTCACCTTTCATGACCGGGTGCACCTTCTAAACAGGCTGTGACGACCCAGCCTGGCAAAGCGGCCAGCCATTCATGTCTCCCAAGGCTGGAGACGGGTGGCTGGCTAAGGGCTCTTCACCCTCCCTGTTCCAAATGGGGATGAGCTCCCAAGAGATTTGAGGTCACTGACCAAGTCAGAGGCCGAGGGGTCCCCCTGGACACCAGCTTCCCTTCATTCCAATCTGTGTGCTGTGTTTGGGACAGAATAGATGGTTCACCAAGGATCGAGAGACCTTGTGTCATAGGCTCTGGGTCCCAGCTCTGCCACTACAAGCTGTGTGGACTTGGACATGTTACTTAACCTCTCTGAGCTTCGTTTCCTCATCTACAAAATGGAGATCGTGCTATAATGCCCCAGAGTAGCAGTGAGGATTAAGTAAGTGGAACAGAAAGCCGAGTAAGTCAATAAATCAAGGCCAGTATTATTATTTACCAACCAAAACTCAAAGCTACTAGGCTGACATTCACAGGGACAATGGAACTGAGGCTTTTAAACTATAGCTAGAAACCCAAGGGCACTCTACCAAGGGGCCTCGAGCTCCGGCGTGCTGATCCAAAAGTTAAAAACCCAAAGACTGTGGGAACTCCCTGTGCCTGGGGAGGGAAGTCAGGCTCCTCCAGTCCTGGGAACATGGAAATGGATCGAGTCAGTTTCACAGGCAGGAGGTGACAGGCCTTGGCGGGCATGGGGAACACCCTTGGGAAGTGACCAAAGGTTCGTATCCATTGCAGGAAGACCGTTGTGCCCAGAGAGAACAGCTCCTTCCAGAGCAAGTCAGGACTTACTTCCAGGGCAGTTCAGGACTCCAACTCAGAGCTCCAACCAGGGAAACCGACTTGCCTTTAAAACTGACAGTAATAGCCATTGAGAGCAGTTCCCATCTGGCTTCAAAAAGGGCCAAGCATTGTGCTAACTTGGGGAGGACATGATTAATGAGGCATAGCCTCTTTGTAGAGCTCATGAAAACTAATATTCTGACCTCCTCTGTGAGTTTCTCCAAATATTATCCCCTATAATCCTCAGAACCGCCTGAGGAAGAGGCGTGAGGAAACTGGAGTTCAGAGAAGTTAAGGAGCCCCCCAAGTCACCCAGCGGGTGTGAGGCAGAGGCAGGCCTCCAAGCAGACACCTGGTTGCTAGCTCACAGCATAGTGTATGAGGCCATCCAACTCCCAGCCTGGCTCTCTCTTCATGCTTTCCCCCAAATCACCTCCCACTGTCCATGAAAATCATATCCAGGCATGCTCTATGATAAGAAACTTGAAGGAAGAGCGAATTCTCTGTCTCACTTCCCCAGAACCATACCATGCCCCTTCCTTGGGCCCTGGCCACTTGGATCTGGCCCAGGGCCAGCCCCACCCAGAGGAACACACCTGATTGCCTCTCACTCAGACCTCACCGGGACCTTGCAGAGGCCTAGCTCCGAGCACCCAGGCCGTCACGGCCATTAAGCACGCCAATCAAACCCAACCGTGACCCAAAAACCACAGTGATTTTCTGAACTTTGAAAACAAACCTTCCTGATTTCTAGAACCTCAGACCCAGTTGGAGCTTCATACCTCCTAAAGACAAAGCCAGCCCACAAACAAAAAACATCCAGATGGATCTAAGCCCAGACATTTGCTCGCAGAATGATGTCAGGCCAAACCCAATGCGCCCACATTTCCGATCATGGTTTCGAGCCTTTGACTATAAGAAAGAAGGTGCTGAAGAGTCAAGCCAAATGGGAACTGGGGGTCTGGGGCATAGAAAAGAAAGCCGCTATGTGTCCAGGTGCAGAGACAAGGCCTTTCTCAGCCTCAGGGTCTGTGGTAGAGACTTTCTCATCTGTAAGAACAGATAAGGTGCGTCCTTTCTTCTAAGAGGCTGCCAGTTACTTCCTGAGCCCCAGGGAGGGCAGGAAGGGAGCAGAAACGGCAACCAGGAGGACTGTGGTTAGGCATGGGATCACCCCACCATCACCACCACCACCACCGCAAAGCCAGAGTGGGGCTGGACCTGGGCTGCCATCTTGCAAACCCCATTTCCTGTCGTCCAGGCAGCAAAGCCAGTGCAGGTGGAGGTACAGGTGCTGGGAACCTGCATCCCAGGTAGACTTGAGCTCCCCGCCCCTTGAGGACTCTTGTCACATCTGGTCTAACGTTGACGCCTGGTGAAACAGCTGTCTGGGATGGACACGGAGGATGGCCGGTGAGCCCTACTGGCCCGCCAGAGGGTCCTGATCGTGAGGTTAAAGTAGGACCAGGCAGCGTGGTGGTGAGTGTGCTTCCCAGCCATATTCAGCCATGCAGAAACAGGAGCTGAGCTGTGGGAAGGAGACAGGAAAAGGGATCCCTGGTGATTGAAGCCACTGGAGGTTGGTCTTTGAAACTCAGAACCTAGGAGCTGGGAGATGAGGCTTGGGACACACAGAAGTTGCTGGGTGCAGAAATTCAAGCCGTTCCAAAAGGTGTCTGCCCCTCCCACCCAGCCAGCATCCTGGATTCATGGCTGAGAGCTGTGTGCACCTCTGCCTTGAATAGGGGACTTGGCCAGGGCTGTCCCCTCCCCCAAGGAACCATGCTGCTTCCCTGCTGGGGCCTGACCGGGGACGCTGGAGCCTGGTGAGATCAGCAGGCTCTGGGGTCTCAGAGGCCACTGACAGATAAGCTCCAGTGCATGGAGTACAGGTAGGGGACAAGACCCACTTTCATGGTGGCAGCAGGGTAAAGGGGGACTTAAATCCACAAGGGTCCCAGAAGTGAGGGAGCTAGCAGTCTTGATAACCCAACACAATGCCTACTTAGGTAACCTCAGTCCAGGCTCAGCCCTTTTCTTAGGACATTCTCTTGGCGAGTTATCCTTCCGGAATGTTCCTGGCATAAAGTATGTCGTATAGGGCAGGCCATCAGGAGCTAGAAAAGGCTAAGTTCAAGTCCGCCTTTTACTCCTGTGGGATCTGGGCATGTTATTTCTCCTCTCAGCTCCTCAATGTCCCAATCTATACAATGGAGATGATCATGCATACCTTGCCCGCTTGGCGAGGACTAAATGAGATGGCACTATAAGGTGCCAGGCACATGTTGTGCTCTAAGTGTTTTAGGTCACTCCTGGAGGGTTGGAGGCTGCCCCAGCTGCCCCAAGGGGCTTGGCATCCTGAAATGTTTACCCCCCCCCCGCCAAAAAAAAGCATGGGCTGCCTCCTGTATAGCAGGCTTAGAGCCCTGACACCTCCAGCCTGCCCAGTGCCCAAGGCTAGTCTAAAGAAGGCCTTCTCCCAGGCACCCGTTTATGCTTGTTAAGCCCCTCCATGGAAAAACTTGGATGGGCTGGAAAATCCCAACTAGAGTTACATTTTCAAACCTTCTCACAATCCAAATGTCAACACCAATCGAAACAATATGTTTATTTGCAGACCTCCTGCCAAACCAGATTAATTTCTACAGGCTCAAAGCCCATTTTGGAACTGTAATGTCTCAATTTTACAGATGAGAGGAAGGAGGGGAAAAAAACACGAAACCGGCGTTGCCTTCTTGATTTGGGAAGTGTTGGGGAAAGGCGAGCACCTGGGCAGGTTTTGTGGCTGGCCCTGTCACCCAGCAGGTCCCATCACCTAGAAACAGCATCTGGAGTCCCAATCACTCCTGAGGCTCACACCTGCAAACCTATCTCCGTTCCTGGCCCCTTTCTCACAGCTTCCTTCTCCACTCTGCTCTGACAGGTCACCAATTTCTCGGCCCGATGGGGGTCTGGCGGGGCGGCAGGTGGGTGGGGGCATTCAGCCAGAGGTCTGGAAGATGAAAGCGAATAGAAGGATGAAATTTCTCCAGAGCCCCAGGGTAAACGTGGGCCCCAGATGAGCTAAGACCTGGTGTGTGGCTTTGTAATAAGGAGAACAATGTCTTGAGTCCAGACACTGGGCCCCACTGGCAGGGAACCCAGCCCTTCCTCAGATGTCTTGGCATGTGCTAGGCATTAAGTGGGTGCTTTGCACCATCTGGAATCCTCACAGCAGCTTGGCAAGGTGGGTATTGCCATTGTACCCATTTTCCTGATGAGGAGCCTGAGGCTTGCCCAACATCTCCAGTGTGCATGTGGCAGAGTCAGGGTCGGAGGCCGGTCCATCCAAAGACCGTGTCCTTTCCAGTCCTGTGAACAGCAGCAATGGAAAAGCAGAAGCGGGGGGCGGGGGGCAGGTCTCCCAGGGAAACCTGCCTTGCGGTGGCTTTCAGGCTCTCCCTGCCTCCAAGCTGAAGCAACCAGTTCCCCCCAGATGAGAACAGAGGGGCAGGATGAATTAGTCTCTGAGTATTGTTTCATGTTGCCTGGCATATACCCTTCTACTTACTATCCAACTCAACCTGGCTGAAAAATAAGTTCCATCTCACCCCCTCTCAGCAGAAGTCCAACTCTAAAACTATTAGGAGAAATACTTGCAGGCAAAGTCATATACGCAGAAGGGCTGTGAAGAGCCCTAAGCTTGCCTTCTCACCTGCGAGCCCCAGGTCAAAGCTCCTACACACCCTTCAAGAAGCCTCCCCTGCATGCCCCACGCTTTCACCACTAGAACTCATTTCTTTTTTTCTACCTGGTATCCTACATAGAAGTTTATTTGTCTGCAGCCCACACGAGGTCCAGTAAAGAGCTTGGCACACAGGAGGCCCTTGAAAAAATTTGTGCTGAAGGAATGAGTTTGAGAAATGAGATATGTTAGCGCTATGAGGAAGGTACCCAATGGCCCCCATTTTAGAGAAGAGGAAACTGAGGCTCAGAAAGGTGAACTGATTTGCTCCAGGTCCCACAACTGGTGGATAACCCCTACCTTTTTGACTCCGGATTTTCACGCCGAGTCAGGAGAAGTCGGCTGTGCCCACCCAGGGTGCTCCTCCAGGACCCCTGCTCCGCTGGCCACGGCAGGAATCAGACTGGGCTTCAAGTAAAGCAGGCCGGGAAGCCGGAGAGAGAGCTGACCTGCCACCTCACATCTCACACACACACCCAGAAGGGGCTGCCTACCAGGTCCAAGGGACACAGGCCATGAGACTCAGAGTCTCAGGATGGACACCTAAGTAGATGCACTTCAAACAGGAGTCACTCTCATGCTCTGATGGGGAGATCAGGCCCAACCAGGCAGGCCTCCCAGGGCAGGTCTCTTCCCCACAGATGGATGGATACGGAGGCAGCAAAACAAACAATAGCAAAAGCTGAATGCATGTGGAGGACCGCCCTGGACATTTTATCCTGGTGTGATCATCAGTCCAGGGGGCCCCGAGGGGAGTCCTGGAGCCACATGGCAGAGCCAAATGCAAATCAGGGTTCAGGGTCTGCAACAGAGTGGCAGGTCCCAGGGAGCAAATAGAAGGTGGTCTGGGCAAACTCCACAATGGGGGGTCCTGGGCCCCCAGCTGAGATGTTAGCCCTGTTACAACACCAGCGTCCTCGTATTCATCCATCCATTTATTTATTTATATGCACTCCTCTTTAAGTAGTTTTTAGCACTATAAAAGGAGTGAGCAAAAGGAGACAAAAAGAAAACCCACCCACAATCCCACCATTTGGAGATAACCACTGTTCCTACTTTGATAGGCATGATTCCAGGTGATTTTCTATACAATGTTTGTGTTTGTTTGTTTGTTATTAAATAGGGATCATACTATTCAAAGGTGTTTTATAACTTTCTCTTCTCACTTTACAATATAAAATTGTTGTGTGTACCCACACAAAATTTCTGGAAGAATATCCAAGAAATTATTAATTTTGTTGCTTCTGGAGAGGGAGACAGCAGCTCTCGAGTGAGAAAAAGTTATTTCTCCTTTCATATATATTTATTTAATAAGCACATCTAGAGTGTTTATTATGTCCGGACACCATTCTTCTAAGCATTGTACAAATATTATCTCATTTTACTTACTTTAAAAATACTTCTGTGGCATTTTGGTTTCTTACCAGGTATGTGTGTTAGTTTTGTAATTAAAAATGAGTTTCAATTCGCACATATAGCGAACGTTTTTCTGTGTCAAATAACATTCATGTACATATCACCTCCACCAGCTGCCTGCAGTGCTCCATTGTTCAGTGTGTCCTGAGCTTATTTAAATGATCAGCCCAAGGTGGACAAGACCAGACTACCAGCTTCCTTGAAAAGGAGCAGAAGCCGAGAGAAATGACACCACCACCGGCGGCAGCCACGTCTGTGCATGTTTTATAAACAGAAACTCTTCTCTGTCCTTGAACCAGACCAGGTGGCAGACAAAAAAAGCCAGACAAGCCACGCTTGCTGACTTGTTGAACCTCAAACCAAAATGACCCAAATCCTAGTTTTTTTAAAAACCAAAATGTCAAGGGAACCAGAACTATTTCCCTGAAAGCCTGAGTGAGCCTGCTCAAAGTGGGACCAGACCTCTCCGCATTTTCATAAGCAGCTCAATTAGACCATGCCTCGAGTCTTTGTTTGAGAAGGTCTATTTCAAGATCTCAAGGCCATGCATTTTTAATAGCTTAGTGACATTGCAGAGTATCATTCACAGAGGTTGGGGTCAAGGTTCAGAAAGGCCTGGGTTTTGGGTGATCTTGGATGGGTTTATAAACCTTTCTGAGCCCTGGAGTCCTACTATCTAGGGCTGCTGTGAGGCTGAGTAACCTGAGGGAGAGGGTCCCCAAGGAGCTGTGGACACAGAGTGGACCACAGCCCCTTGGTGAAGTCCCAGGTCATCCTGAGGGTAAGCCACAGTCCCAGCTAGAGTAGCTAAAGGACTCAGAAGGCAGCACCCCTGAAGCATTGCCCCACAGGCCTCTTCTAAGCCCTTTGGAAGCCTGGGCTCAGAGCCTGGACTCTGCTGCCTTGTCCCAGGCCCTGAAGGTCATTGGGGTGGGAGGGAAAACAGTGCTGCCCCCAGTTGTCCTCCCCTCGGAGGTCATACCTGCTGCCCGTTCCATTCCAGGCTTGGCCTAGTTGACAGCAGCATCAGGGCCAATTCCCCCACTGAGAAAGAGGGCCCAACGGGACAAACGCAGAGCCTGGGGCTTGGCCCAGGGGTAAGGGCAGCCCCTCACTCTCATGCGTCACTCACACACTGCTCCGTCCATGTGCTGGGGAGCCACCTCCCACCACTGAACCCTCCACTGGCAGCTGCCATCTGGCTCAGCTCTCAGAGGCTGCTTCTGCACCAAGGGTTTGCCCCATTTTCCTCCCTGATCAGGAGAAGAAGGAAAGAGGGGCTGAAAATCTGTGCTTTGGTGGCCCCGAACATCCCTGCGGGAAAGCAGCCCAGACCTTCCAGGTAGGGACAGAGGCCCCTGAGGAAGGAGAGTTCCCAAAACGTGTCCAGAAGGCCACATAAGAGAGCCCAGCACCCAGGCACCGAGCCCACATGGCACCTTGTAACTCTCAGCCTCTCCTGAGCCTCCCCCACCACAGGCTAAAGCAGCCACAAGCAGCATATTCTAAAAAGGTGTTTATTTTTAACAGGCTTCTCTAATATCATGAGCCTTGGAGTAGCCCAGGAAAAAAATCACAATAGAGACCTTTTCCTGGAGCAAGGGTTCTCCTATCTCCCTGGCACGGGCAACCAAGTCAAAATCCAGGCTCAGCTGTCTGCTTGGAGGGGGAAAAAAATAATAATAATGCCACAAAATAAGCCAATATCACAGCCCCCGACGCCCACCTCTCCTCACTGCTCAGGGCCAACCTCTTTCTATAGTCCTGATCTGTGCTGGGGATTGCTGGCAATTAGACATCAAAATGTGAGCTGACCCGGAGTCAGATCTGTGTCCGCAGCCTAACTGGGAGAGAGGGGTCAGGGCTGGGGCCCTCCAGTCTCAGGCACCAGGCCCCATCTCCTGGAACTATTGTGACAGCTCAGGAAAGGGGTTTTTACCTGAAACATGGTCCCCGTCCTCAGGAAAGACTTTGATCAGTGAAAACCCCCAGTGAAAACCCTCTTTATATACCCAGGAGACCCCAGTCCCCATCAGCCGACAGGAGACAAGCCTCCCAAGGAAGGTTCCGGAACTCAGAATGCTCCCACAGAGCCCCAACTAGCAAATGACTCCCAGGAAAGCAGTTCTCAGTTCCCAAAGGCATCCAGCGCTAACACTGTCCTGGGACCCCACCCCCAACCACCCGAGCTCAGCCTGCAAATACTTCACATTCTTCCAAATTAGAATGGCAAGTCCCCATTTTGACTAAATGCAATTTAAGACTAAAATCCCCCCCAGTCTAAAGGAGAAACCCACCCCCCACCCCTGGCCTCTTGGAAACCTAGCCGGTGCTCTCCCATGGCTTTGTCTGGCCTCTCATCAGTGTCAGCTTGCTGGGGGCAACTGTGGTCTCCCATAAGTAATAATAAGAATTATCTGGAAAAACAAATGCTACCTGGACATCGCTTACCAACCTGTAATTTAGGGGTTGTGGATTTCTGAGCTAGGCAAACATGAAGAATGTCGCTTTGGCTTTGCCATTAATCTTCACAGCAGATGTGAGTTTCGTTGCTGAACATGAATGAAAAACGCACTTCAATATCGAGCCGGGGGCTCGGGTCTGCTCTAAAATGCGTACACAATTCATAATGATGCATTTGATTAATGGTAAATGAGCATGGAATTCTGAGGGCCAACCCATGTGACGGCCACATTAGCACCAGATGAAACTGTCGTGTGGGGTGATGTGACAAAAACCAAGAGCAAGCCAGCGACTGTGATTGTGAGACCAGGGCCGTGTAGTGGACAGAGACCAAATTTCTGTGATTTCTTTTAGTCTCTGTAAGGGGAGAAGGCAGAAGAATAATCCACAAATTAATGTAAAGGAAAAGATGAATCCAATTTGCATTCAGAAGTCGCCACTTAAAACAAGTGAGATTCAGATGCAAAAGGTTGGATTTCTTTTCCTTTCCTATCAACGGGGTTAGCTCATGAATGCAACAGGGATCTCCTGGGAAAATGGTCTCTGGTGATTCTCTAACAAGCTCAGAAATTGCAGATGGTCAGGAAGGCCATTAAAAAAGGACAGAACTCTTAAAACCAGTCAGGCTGAAACAGTGTTGAAAAATAGAGTCACAGTGACCGCCAAGAAATGGGCAGCTGCCTGGCCTGTGGCCGGCAGGCCCAGTGCGACACCCTCGGCCAGCGGGTCGGCGTTTCAAACGCCTGTGCTGTGCTGGGTGTGGAATGTCTCGAACTACAGCCCCGGCAAGTCTTATTGAAAACATTATCTTTTCCATCAATAATACCTCTGAGTTCTTTATTAGCAAACTCCCTGGCAAAAGCTGACATATTTACAGCACGCAGTAAACTTTACGTATCTGCAACAATATTAGAGGAGAGTGGGGGAAAGCCCTGACTCAGTGACCATAACAAATCATTCTGTCTTAAAATGATCAAGTGGGAGGCTAATTGTCCTGAAAAGAAGGACTCCTGACGACTCCCATCCCAACCAGCGGCCAGAAGGAGCGTAACAAAGATGAAAAAAAGTACGTTTGAGGATTGGAAACATAAGAAGAATACATATTTTAAAAAAAAAAGGAAAGAAAGAAAAGGAAAGAAAGAGAAGGAAAAACCCAACTGATATCGCCGTGTAGGCTGAAAGAGAAATCTGATCTTGAGATGGAATGGTTAACATTTGGGGTTGTTTGGAGAGAATTGCTCCAAGCTGTTTTTGTTCAAAATGTATAGATTTAAGGTAAGAAGCTCTGTGTAGGTCATAACCACTGTGGAAACAAGTTCCCCCATTACTTTGCATCTGACAAAGGTAGGGACGAATTTTGTTTTTCCTTTCTTTCACTGGGGTGGCTTCGTTGGTTTTAACTTGGAAGCGCGCTAGAAAAATGTTTACTTCTCTTGTTCTTTTTATTCACTCTGCCAACGTTTTCTCCTTTTGGATGGTGTCTTTCTCTCAGCTCTTTTACCCCTTTCCTTCTTGCATTCAGGCCAATGAAGTGTCGACCCAGGGTTCCGACTCTATCCCAGCCCACTCCCCACCTAGAGAAAGAGTAGCAACTTTGTGGGAATTCATGGAAAGAAAAATTTTAGATATATACGTCTAATGAAATCTCAAGGTTCCAGCAGAGCCCTAGAGAAATAAGGACCACCCCCACCCCCCCCAAAACTGCTAGCCACCGAGAAAATGATTTGTTTTGATGAAAATAGAAATAGATGCATATTTATATGGAAGGAACCCCATCAATGGTCTCCTGGGCAGAATTTGATTTTTAGTTGTTATCTGGCAAATCCAAAGAGGGAATTGGGTATCCATCTGTAGCTTCTCTTTTCCATCGCTTTTGTTAAATGAGTCTCTCTCCACCTCGAACTTTACATTAAACTGTTTTCCTCAAGGAAAAAAGAAAAAGGAAGAAAAAGAGAATATTTCTAACTCTAAAAAGCATATATATATTTTTAGAAGAAAATGTCAAAGGTATTTTAGGAAGGGAATGAAAATAATTGTGTTATAGAAGGACAATTTTTAAAAGGTCTTTGGACTTGGCTTTTGAACAGAAAGAGTTTGGAAACTTGCTTTAATAACTGGCTTCCCTGGGGCTGTGCATTGGCAAGAATCTGCTCCTACAGCCAACAGTTTTAAACCCTTCTTCGAAATATATGCATTCTTTTCTCACTTCACAAATGGACTGTCACACACCTTCACCATTTCAGGAGAGAAAAAAAAAAAGAATAGGAGAGTGGAGTAGATTTAAACTAAAAAAATTATCTTCAGGTGAAAACTTTTGATAAAGAAATCTATATTAAGAGTTCTGTTTTTAAAGGCAGTGGTTGGTGCAGATTAAAACACAAAATTGGTGACAATAAAATGTCATCAGATTCTTATACTTTTGCTGTACAGAACATCATCAAAGTCACCCCATATGTTAACATGGTTTTTATATCTTTTGAATGTGGCATCAATTTAATTTCTATCAACAATGACAGTCCCAATCTCCAAATATTTGTGTCAGGGGCAGGAAAGGGATACGCACCCAAAAATATCCTCAAAATTATATACTGATGTCAACACCACTCCGCAGAGCTGTTATGTTTTTGTGGTTTTTCTTTTGTGAAAACATCTCTTCCACGGGTTTTTTGTCCATACTATATCTATATGTAAGGGTTTTTTTTTTTCTGGCAGTAATGGGGACCATAGCTTTTGGCTGCTCCATCAGCAATATCTTTAAATTTGTTCTTTCAATGTTAGGGAAGCCATGCTATTTCTTTTTCACTTGGTCTGTGCTGGAAATGAATTCCACAATTTGCAGAGCCCTCAGCATCCCTTATCCTATAACAATACAAGATGTGGAAAATGTGCTTAAGATTGAAAATCGCATTTTGAAAATCCAAGCGTTTCTCTTTCTAGACTTTTGATAAGCAGCTTATTGTACAAATCCAGGTACTGCTTAAATATCTCTAGGGGTTAAAAAAAAAAGAGCATGATGTACTATTTATTATATTTCATCAGATAAACCTCAAAAAAGTAAACATGTTCTCCCCTCCATTCACCCACTGCCTGTTTCAGATTTTTATTCAACGATATGTTTTCTCGGGATCTTGAATATTTATATTTCAGAACTTAAATATCTTTATTTAAACCATACAGTCTTCATCTCCAAAACCCTGGATTTTTAATATTTTGGCGACTGAAATCTGGCATGTTTGAAGGTTTGCGTCTCTGCAGAAGTCTCTTGTTATCCAAAGTAGAAAAACAAACGAGGGACAGATTATAAACTGCCCAACTCTGGCTGCGAGCACAGCAAAATACTGCGGCCGACCCCCTTTACGCTCTGCCCCAGGGACAACTGCTTTCTTAATAATAAATAGGGAAAACGTAAAATGTTTTCTTTAAATTAAAAATTGAAACGAATTGTTTTAATGAATATCTCTGGTTATGAGGGTAAAGCGTGCCTTCGTGTGTACACTTTCTGAAGAAAAATTTCCTGTGCGGTTTTCCCTGTGAGATCAAAAGGAACTAATTAACTTTTCTATAAGGTAAACAAAACTTTAACTTGAAATATCCCCATGAAGTATGTGGGAAGTGAGCTTTTGTGTGAGGGAAGGGAGGAGGCAGGAAGGGGGATGGGACGGAGAGGGATTTAATTTATATTCGAAATCATCTCATGCTCAGAAGGTATTGGAAACTCCATGTTGTCCAAAAGTCAGCCTTTTTTTTTTCTCTCTCTCTTTCTCTCTCCCATTACCAAAATGATATTTAAATCAAAGGCTGAAACGTTGCCAACTTCAAATCCCTCATAAGATTAATAGGGCATTGTTCTGCTCATAGGAAATTCGTTCTAAGATTCTTAGAGCCCCTTTAAGAAGAGCTGGGTGTGTGAAGGCGCATGAAGGAAGGAGTGTGGGAAAGAGACGAGTGTGGAAAACCGGCCCTTGGCCTGAGTAGGAGGGTGGAAAGGGGAGAGAAGCTTCAAGAAGACAGACCCCCAACCAGAAGTAATTGGGGTCAAAAAGACCAGGCCCCCAGCTGGAGCCCCATTTCTCCAGGACTTGGCTCATTTTCTCAGGTCTCTGAGGCAAACGAACAGAAGGAGGAAGCAGCTCTGAGGGGACAGGAGGGTCTTGGGGGCTGTGTCCCTCTCTGGTGCTGACCCCTGGGCTAAGAGGGCAGGGGGGGGGGCTCCTCCTGCCCCTCCCAGGAAGAGCAGCTGCAACGGGGGACAGAGAATCCTTGGCCTGCTCAGGACGAGCCGCCTGGGGCCAGGGCCCCCTGGCTAGGCCTCCTCTTTGCCCTTGCCAGGGTAGGGACAGGCGGCCAGCCCAAATGACAGCGCTAGCAGGAGGCAGCCTGTGTGGGAAGCGAGGGCTCCTTGCTGGAGGGCCCAGCAGGGCGGGAGGCTGTGTCTGTGTCTGCAGAGCCTGCCCTAGGCCTCAGTACCCCAAAACAGAGGTAGAGGGCACACACACCCCTCACCCATTCACACGTGCCTCTGCTCACCAGCACCTCCATCACCCTTGATAGCGGCGCTGTTGACAATGCTAAATGTTGTCTTAACGGGTAGCGTTTATTCAGTTTACCAGGTGGCAGGCTCTGTGCTGAGTGCTTTGTCTCAAATGTCACAGCAACTACAGGAAGTGGGCACTACTCTCTCCATTTAACAGATGAGGAAACCGAGGAAGAGAAAGCTGAAGGAACTTGTCCACGGGCACCCAGCTACGGACACAGGAGGTCTCTTAGCTACTAAGCTTAGCAGAAGTTGGTTGTGACAAAGGGGCTGCAGTCAAGGACATTTCCTGTGATGACTGAACCACGCTGTTTGTCTAGATGCTTGACTATTACGCTGGGATGGGGGGCACACACCAGTGTGAACTCCAGGGGCACTCCCTGGACAACCACCCCTCACCCCAATGGCGAAGGCTCAGTCCACCTGTACATGTGTGTGTGGATTATGTTATTATTGATGAGGGACCCACTTTAAAATCCATTATTCATTTTCCAGCACCTAAGTTTGCAGGCGGTTGGCTTTTGCGTCAGCTGACAGAGACTAGCGGTCACCCATAGACACCATCCCTGTCACTCACCAGGGCGTCAGGGAGCTCTCCTGAGAGGACAGGGAAGGTGGGTTTGTGTGTGTGGGGGGGGAGGGTGCCAGAAGCCCAAGTCTCTCAGGTAGCCCTTATCTCTGATGAAAAGGCCAAAACCAACCTCCTTTTTAGATGGTATACCATAGGAGGAAAAAACAAAAACAAAACAAAACAAAAAACAAAGGTTTGAAAAATGTATCATTTTTCCTGGGGAGGAAATGCAAAAATCCTCACAGAAAAAGAAACAAGAGGGCAGGGGGAAAGCAGACAATAACCATTAGCTAGATTCAGTAGCAAGGGCAGCAGTGGTTTTCCCTAAGGTCCAGTATAGGAGTTGAGTCAGACCAACGTTGCCAAGTCCTGGCTGTGTGTACTTGAGCAAGTTGCTTTCTCTCTCTGAACCTCAGTGTCTTCATTCGTTAAATAGAGGTCACTACAGCTACCCTATAATGGGACAAAGTATGTTCAGTCCCTAGTGGTCAGTCTTCACAGGGCTTAAAGAAAGATTGTTCCCTTCCTTTCTTCCCCGTCCCCAGTGTCGCCTGGAAATCATCTCCACCCTTCAACTGCCCTTCTGTACCTCAACTCAATTACTGTGTTTAAGCTTTAGTCCTTCTAGAAATGTTTCATTATTGTAGGAAGTGGCCTTGACTGGAGCCCCTTTGTCACAGGCAAATCCCATCATTTTTGGTTAACCCTGCAGCAGACGCCTGCCCCTTGCTGATTGCCCACCCTCTGGCTCCCCCAAGATGCAGCGTTGGCTTGAGTGCCTGAGCGGGAGAAGTCCCTGTCCACCTGGGCAAAAGCACTGTTCCTCTGTGCTCGTGTAGCCTCTAAGGCCCAGAGCTCTGTACCCAGGCCTCTAAGTCGCTCATCCGTTCAACAAACTCCTGCTGGGCACCTACTGTGTGCAAGCTAGTGGACTTGGTACACTGGTTCCTGGGAGTTCAGGTGTGAAAAAGCCAGACAAGAGGCCGCTCCCTGGAGCTCACGTGCTGGTGGGCAGGGTCAGACTAGGACCCACCAGTGGGGTCCACGGGGCAAAGAGCTGCTGCATTTCTCCAGCAGTGAGTCTGAGGAGTCAGGAGTGTGGGCACACAAGCCCCACTCCACTGTCTGGCTGCCCTTGGACAAGCGCCTGTACCTCTCTAAGCCTCCGTGTTCCCAGCCTTTTTCACCAAGGGCCTCGTAGGGAGCAGGCTCTGTGCTAGAACCTAAGGCAGGGCAACCAGCAAGACCCAACAGCCCTCTTTGGAGTCTAGTAGGGAAGGCAGGGGAAGGATGAGTCACTTAAGTTATAAGAGGAAAGAAAGACGAGAGCACAGAAGCCCCCAGCAAGCTCTGCCACGGCCTTACCTGGCCTGGCCCCTTCCTACAGACAAGAGCCGTTAAGGAGGAGGTGGGGTCTGTGGGACACATGGAGACCTCACGCGTGGAGGATGGCACCAGGGAGCATGGGTGTACCTGCATCCAGGATGAGATGCTCAGGGTGGGAGGCAGGAACAGGTGGCCATGCTGCCCAGATGCTACATTTTTTCAAAAGGTGTTTCGTTCTATGTCCCCACCAAGGCAGAGACAGTGGCAGCCTGAGTGCAACTGACCTGAAGGAGCTGGTAGCCCTGATCCTGGCCCACTCCCATCAGAGGGGGCCGAAGGTCTTCCCTCCAGCACCCGCCATCTGCTGGGTGCTGCCCCCTCTCTCATTGGGTGCTAGGGCTCACCTCCAGGCTTTGGCACGTTTCCCAACCAGGGAATTAGGAGTATGTTCTGCTTTTCAAGGCGATGCCCCCACTCCCTGCATCTACTATTTGGTTGGCTTCTGATATAATCAGCTATGTGTGTATATTATTTATGTACAAACACATATTCCTCTGTAACTGTACACACACATACATACACCCTGTCGAGGGTGAACACTGAATAAATATTTGCTGGATGGAATTGTTGAAGAGATATATGTGTGTGCATCTGTTATGAATATATATGCATCCAATATGCATAAAGAGATAGACACATATGGTTTTATATACAAGGTTAGAGATCAGTTTATACAGTGTATATACATACATAACTTTATTTCCAGTTGGCATCAGTCAATCAGCTGGCATCTGGTATAAACTCTTCATTCAGTTGGTACAAGCATGTAATCTGGGTGTGCACAGAGTGAAAAATAGGACTTTTTTCCCCCTTTTTCTTCAAAACGTTGAATATACAACTTGTGATACTTTTAATAAACATCACATAAATGTGATCAAATTTAACCTAATTGTTAAGTTGGAATTTCCCAAATTAACCATAAACAATAACAGGGGGCTATCTGTTCCTCCATAAGCAACTGGGAGCCCAGCTCTGAAGAACTGCTGTATTCAAACATGTCAGATTCCACTGCTGTGTACTGAACCGCTTCCGGCTCATGTACATTATTTCATTTCATCCTCACAACACCCCATGCACAAAGTATTCTCATCCTCGCTATAAGGACACCTGCCGAGGCTTGGAGAGGCTAGTGACCAACACAAGGTAATCCAGCTCAGAAGTGATGGAGCTCATGTATTATTAGTTTCCCAGGGCTGCCATCACCAAGTACCACTCGATGACTTCAAACAACAGAAACGTAGCCTCTCCCAGTTCTAGAAGCCAGGAGTCCAAAATCAAGGTGTCAGCAGAGCCATCCTCTTCCTGAAGGCTCTAAGGAAAGAATCCTTCTTTGCCTCGCTTAGCTTCCGGTGCTGGCCCCTGGCTTGTAGATACATCACTCAGTCTCCGCCTCCATCTTCACAGGGCTTTTCCCCCTGTGTGTGTGTGAGTCCAAATTTGCCTCTTCTTATAAGGACGCCGGCCATGAGATTAGAGCCCACTCACATCCAGTCTGACCTCATTTTAACTAATTTCATCTGCAAAGACCCTCTTTCTGAATAAGGTCACATTCACAAGTCCAAGTAGATGTGAATTTGGGGGGGATACTGTTCAACCCAATTAGCTGGGATTTGTACTAGGTCTGCATGACTTCAGCACTTCTGCCCTTTCCAGGGTAACTGGGCCTCAGTCCTCCATTTCAAGGGTGCGGGTAGTGACAGTGCCCTCCGTCTGACCCATACTTTCCCCCTCTATGTCAGGGTTATGCACAACCAACAGGAACACAAGTAGCTGCCTACCCTTTCTGGGAGTTGCGGCCAAGTTGCACAGGAGGCATTTGCACATGTCAGAGCTTTGGGGGGTAAAGAGACAGGAGGGGGTACGTGTGGCCCTTGGTGGCAGCTGGCCTAGAGGCCTCCTCCACGGCCTCTGCTGCCATGTCTTACCTCGGGCCCCTCTCCCTACATCCTTCCCTGTCCCCTTCCAGCTGCTCCCTATCATCCCAGACACTTGTCCCTCTCCTCAGTACCACATTCAGGGAGCTACAGTGGAGGCCCCATGGCTTCAGGAATCAGGGGAAGCAAGCTAGAGCAACACCCAGGGACAGGCACTCCAAGTGGCCCTGGGCTCATCTAGGGGAAGCTTGAAGCTCCGGCCCCTGATGCCACCTAGGAAAAGGGGAGGAGTGACAACCAGGTCGGCCTCCTCCCCTGAGCAACCCACAGATGCCTTTCCTCACCACCTCCCCCATCTGAAATGCCAGGAGGCTGAAAGCCATTGGCCACTGGAGGCGTCTCTTCAACTCCTGTTGTTCTAATTATTTGTGGTGTCTTCACATTTGTTGTTAGTGTCTCTACCGGCAATGAAGAGCGGGTGTTCTGGAGGCTGCCTGCTGGGGCCTGACTCCTGGGCCTGACACTTACTAGCTCATGACCTTCAACAAATTAGTTGACCTCTCTTGGTCTCAGTTTTCTCCTTTGTAAAATGGGCATAACAATAGTATCTGCCTCACACGATGGCGAAAACATAGCAGGTTTCTGCCCATAAAACCCCCCGGCATAATAACAAGGGCACGGTAACTTCTTGTAGGTGTCAGTCACCATCATCGTTGTTGTCATCATTACCATCCTAGAAAGCTTGTTATTACTGGGAGCTGACTTACAGATGGAGGGGGCCAAGAGACAGATTCCGGCTCACAAATATCGTGGTTTGCGTTCATGGAATTGATTTTATAGAGTTGGATTTTTGTAGAGTAGGTTATAATATAATCCACTGACCCTCAACGCCAGTGGCTCCCAACCTGCCCCTATGAGCTGTGTGACACCGGCAAATCAGCTGACCTCTGGAAACCTCAGTTTTCTCCTTTGTATAACGGCCCCCTCCCTTCACAGGCCGTGATCTAGAAGAAAGGTGAGTGTAGTGATTGTCACCGTCTGTCGTTGTCAACCTGGGAGCCTCTTCACGTCGCATTTTCCTCATCTGTGAAATGGGGGAATAATTCATACCCCACAGGATTGTTAAAAGGATTAGAGACAGTGAGCATATGAATGTTTGGCGCACGGCAGAAACACAAGAAATGATGGTGGGTATTCTTATTATTCAGGGCCAGTTCACCTTCTGAGGTAAATGAGTGGAAGCTGCAGGTAATGTTCTCTGGGGAGGGGGACGCTAGGGAGTGGCGTTAAGGGGTCACTTTCGCACATACCTGGCCCCTCCCCTCAGCCCCTCTGCCTTCTAATCCCTGTCTGTAATGGAGGGTTAGGTGCAGAGCACCAAATGGGGGGTCACTGGCCGGGACCAGACAGCCATGGGCCAGCACCAGGCACAGCCAGCAAGCCCTGGGATTGATCTCTTGAAGGCCCTGAGGGAAAGTGGGGGGAGGATGAGGAAGCGGGCCTCTAAAGGGTGAGCACTCATAAATTCATTGGCAAGTAATTTATGGCAGCCAAGTGTAACACCTAATGCCTGCCAGTGTGAGAGGTTAATGGGGAAGGTGAAGGGGCACAGGCTGCTGATTTATGGGCCTGGCCAGCGGCTTTCATCCTCACCAAGGCTCTGGCCCCAGAAGCTGGCCTGGGGGAGGAGGAGGAAGGGGGCAGGCCAGGTTGAAAGGGCGGGGTGGGGAGGGAACCTGGAGGAGAGGGCGGTTCCGGGAAGCATGATAAGAGACGGGAGGGAATATGGAGGGAACCAGGCTCAAGGCACTGCTCAAGGTACTGCTTGTTATACAAAGGTCTGACAGTTAAGCTCTCAATCTTGTTGCAATGATGTTGCTAACCTTTTTTGATATCAAAGGGATTATTCACTATGAATTTGTACCAACTGGACAGTTCACCAGGTTTACTTTTTGGAAGTGCTGAAAAGGCTGCGTGAAAAAGTTAGACGGCCTGAACTTTTCGCCAACAATTCATGGCTCTTGCATCACGACAATGCACCAGCTCACACAGCATTGTCTGTGAGGGAGTTTTTAGCCAGTAAACAAATAACTGTATTGAAACACCCTCCCTACTCACCTGGTCTGGTCCCCAGTGACTTCTTTCTTTACCCAGAGACAAAGGAAATATTGAAAGGAAGACATTTGGATGACATTCAGGACATCAAGGGTAATATAACAACAGCTCTGATGGCCATTTCAGAAAAAGAGTTCCAAAACTGCTTTAAAGGGTGCACTAGGTGCTGGCATCAGTGCCTAGCTTCCCAAGGGGAATAGTTCGAAGGTGACCATAGTGATATTCAGCAATGAGGCATGTAGCACTTTTTCTAGGATGAGCTCGTGAACTTAATTGTCTGACTCTTGTAAGGCAGTGGTGACGGGAACTGCTTTCTTCAAAGCTCCAGAGGCTTGTCGTGTGTGGCAGGTTTCAGAACAGTGTGCATCCATCAGCATGGCCAGAAAACCAAAGTTTAACAAGTGCATTCAGTGATGTAAATGGGGGATGATTTATGTTTGCCAAGAGTAAGGCAGTTGACAAAGAACTTCATCATCAACATAGTATTAAGGCCAAGACGGAACCAGGAGACAGAAGGCAGTGAGTCCAGCCTGCTGGCTCTGCCGCTTGCTTACTAGATGGGTGCTATGAATCTTGGTTTCCTCTCCTGCAAGTGGCAATTGTAATGCCTACTGCCAAGGGCACTTCTGTGCTTTCAACGGATCTCGTGGGTGAGGACACCTGGCATGGTATCTGACCTGGAGAAGGTGAGATGCAAGAGTTCGGTCTGAGGGGACACCAAGGGCAGCCTTGTAAAGTTAACACCAAAAAGATCGGCAAGCAGCAGACACAGCCATCGGTCACTCCCTGGCACTGGAAGAGTAACGACAGGGCAACTGGACAACACCCAGGCTGGACACTTGGGTTGGCACCCAGACCAGCCTCCTAAAAGAGTTAGGCTGACTATCAAATTCAGGAAGATTAAATACAATGCAATTCAGGCTGAGGCAATTTTTGAGACAATCTTGTAGATAACCCACTTTCTTGAACTCCAGACCCGAAATTCCCTGGGCGCCCAGGGCAGGGTCATAACTGGCAGTTACAGTAAGAAAACCAGACCCTCACCCCTATCCCCTCACAGCTTCCAGCACCTCAGAGCTCACAGAGCATTTTCCCACTCACCAGCCCACACAATCCTCCCAGTTCCCTACAGGTGAGTGTCACTGTGAGGAAGCTAGGCTCAGAGAGGCCAAGTGATTTGCTCAAGGTTGCACAGCCTGTCAGTGTGAGCAGAGCCAGAATGAGAACCCAGTTTCTTGGGTCCAAGTTTAAGACTTTCGCCCTGTGCCCATCACCTTAGCTGCAGAGCCCACGCTATTGTTGTTTCCCAGAGGGCCCCACAACCATTCGCTCTGAGAGTTGTGGGTGGGAGGACAGAGGAAAGGCAAGGACAGCCTCCCCTGGTGTACCCCGCCACCTCTAGAGTCTTCCCACTCTTGTCCCAAGGGTGACCACCCCCTGGCCTGGCTCCTTCTCTCTCTGCTCTCTGTCCCTCTCTCAGCTAAACGCCCCTTGAGGCAATTTTGTGTTTTCTGCCCCTGGGAGCTTGTCCCCCCCACACCCTGCTTTATCCCATGACAAATGCCAATTCCCCAGAAGCAGAGGTGGGAGGCTGTCCTGATTCAAATCTTCTGGATCCTTCCATAGATCTGACTCCACCCCAGCACGGGGCCTGTGTTCGCAATTTGGGACTGGACAGTGGGGATGGATAGGCTCTTGGTATCCCCCCCACACACGCACATGCACATACGCCTTCCATTAGAGCCACCACCTACACGCACACGAACACACACATGTGCAGACATGCACACAGGTAGAGAACACACAGACATGTGAACCCTCGAAAGCCAAGCCAGCTCATAGCCCCGCTAGACACAGAGCTACAATTGAAGAGACATCGGCCAGCATCCAGAAGAAACTTGAAATTCCATTAAAATGTTGACTTGCAGACTCACAAGAAAAGGGAGACTATATTCCTTAACATATAACACCGTGAACACCGTGAGGACTTAAAGACACTCTCCCCTCCGCTGTCCCAGCTTCTAGACCTGGCAGCGTTCCTCCAAGTCTCCCTTCTCTCTGACTCCAGATCCTCAAAACCTCACTCCCCCACACCAGCCTGCACCTTCACCCTTTCTATCCTTTTCCCTCCTTTCCATGTTGCTGCAGCCTTTCCCATGTAAATGCAGCCAGGTGGGCTAGCTTCTCAGCCCCTCTTCCTCCCTCCACAATTACTCTGATCCATGGTGGGGTGGGGCGGGGTGGGGTGAGGTGGGGGTGGGCGCAAGGCTATTAATACTCAGGCCTTAGTATTTTACACACACACTTACGGACGCACACATGATCTTGTGAGTTTCCTTGATAAAGGGTCCCTCATCCTTTGCCAATTCCCAGTCTTTAGGGCATCCATACCATGTATTCAGTCAGGGCTCTCATGCCTTCTTTCTGCCCACCTGGCTGGCTTCCAGGCTGCAGTACTGAGTTGGGGGAGTGAACTGGGAGTGGCAACCCGGGACCTCCTAGTCTGGTTTCTGCTTTATCACTTCCTGGCTGTGTGAGACCAGAGGGGCTGCTCAGATTCCCTGGAAGGCCCTGTGCCTGGGAGGAGAGATGTAGGCAGCCTTCCCAGCCAGATCCAGATTCAAATGCCAGCTTATGCCACTTCCTCGCTGTGTGTCTTTAGGCAAGTGCTCAACCTCTCTGAATTTTGATTTCCTCGTTATAAAATGGTACGTAATGACTGGTTTCTGTGATAAAAAAACAAAACAAGATATTGCAGGACCGTGAACAGAAATATTTGGGAAATGTTTCTTTAAACATGAGGGCCACAAGTCTTCATTTTTGACAAGGTCTTCTGTTTCCTCCAGAATATGCACCTTAAGGGAAGCCAGGTAGGCAAGGGGAGGTGGTGTGGAGTCGGAGAACAGCACAGATCCCACTCAGACATTTTGGATGGGAATCCCAGCGCTGCCCTTCCTGGCGGTTTGCCCCGGTTTCTTCTCTGCCTCAGTTTTCTTATCTGTAAAATGGGGAAAATCATAGCACCCTCCTATAAGATTGCTCTGAAGATTATTCATTCATTCAGACAAAAAGTAAAATATTTACTGGGCACCTGTTCTGTGCCAAGCATTTCCCCAGGCCCTGGAGATAGAGCATAACAAACACATAAGGCTCCTGGCATTATAATGGCAGAGATAGACAGTAGACAAGTCAACAAATAAATAACCCAGATGTTACAGCCAGTGATAAATGCTCTGAACAGTTTAAGCAAGGTAAGTGACAGTGAGTCCCCGGGCAAGGAGCTGATTTGGATTGTGGGGGGAGGGGGGGTCACAGAAGAGGGAATCTATGGAACAAGCCTGAGAATTGGGTCTGGCTCCTAATAGGTGATCAATAAGTGGTGCTAATTGTTGATTATTATTACTGTGGGTCAGCTACACAGCTTGATCAGGAAGGGTTTCTAGGAGCTGACCAGGCAGAAGCAGGTCTTTGGAAAAAGAGAGGGAGAGATGTCTGAGGGATGGCCCAGCTCGCGGAAAGGCCTGGCTCGCTCCCATTGCCATGCTGTTTCTGGGAGCCCCTGCCCACCTCCTGCTCCAGCCTCCATCAGGCTTTCATTTCCTCAGGCGGCGGCTGAGTGCCAGCACCCTGCTGCCGGCCAGGCCGGCACATCAGAGACCAGGACCATTTGCCGTGGGTTTCACGGGGTGTAAAGTGCTCAGCACCCATTAAAGCTCGAGAGGTTGCAGGGTGGGGGCTGGGATCCTGCCTAAAACGCTCAGAAACACTTTGGAAAGAGCCAAGATCAGCCCTGATCCCTGGCTTTATCCTGGAACTGTTTATCTCAGCTTTAAAATGCCATGGGCTAGGCTGAGAGTTTGTAAAAGGGAAAAGTACATATGGTCCTCGGAGCCAGGATGAGTGACGTGGTCTCCCTGCGAGCGCCCTAGTAAGGGCAATGCAGCGGCCTGCCAGTCCATCTATCCACAGACGCTATTAGGCACCGTCTGCATGTAGACGCCAGGAAAGGTACCCGAAACAGCAGGTACAGTATCTGCTTATCATCTACTGGGAGAAGGGAAGGAAAGGGAAAACATTTTTCAAGTGCTTGCTGGGTACAAGGCCTTCCCATCATCTTCTTCAATCCTTACAGCAATTCATCAAGGCCAGCATTATCATCCTCACTTATCAAATGAGAAAACAGAAGCCCAGAGAGGTTAAGTAACTCACCCAAGATTGACCAGTGAATAAGTGGCAGAGGCAGGATTTGAACCCTTGATGCGAAGACCATTTTTACCTATAAAGGATAAGTGAGGGAACTTAGAAGATGCTGATTCCTCCCTTCTGGGGAGGGTGTGCAGTGGAGGATGGAGAAGGAAAGAGACCCCTCCCTAACCAGCTGACCACGCCCAGAGATCAGGGAGTGGTAGATGTATAGCCAGGTCCTGTCCCACCCTGGACAGTGAGAATGGGGCACTTACCAAAAGCATATCCTATGAACTTTCTCAAATAGTCCTCTCTCTTCCCCCCCAAGACCCAATGGCTGAAGTTATTCCCAGTTTACAGATGAGAAAACTGAGGTCTCATGCCAACAGTGGCACAGCCCAAATCATTCTGACTCCAGTGTCTGACCTCCTCACTACCCACGTGACTCACAATCACTGAAACACACCCCGTGTTAAGTACCACCCTCCATGTCTGAGACACTGCAGTTTACACGGGTTTTTTCATTCATTATCTCCACTGACGATTTGAGCAAGCCTTGGGAACAAGACAACCCAGAACCCAGGCATTGATCAGGGACCGCGTGGGAAGACAAGCAGGTGGGGCTGAGGTCCTAAGAAGGAGATGCTTGTGGCAAGAGGGTACTGGGGAGTCCCCACAGCCCAGGCACGGGGAGGCTAAGCCTGAATCGGTCATCAAGCATCAGGGCCCTTAGCTTCAACCTCCAGGAAGCAGTCCCCACATCTTCCACAGTTTGGAATAGCATCCTACTTTCCATTTTTACCTGGAGGCAAGGAAATGGACTAGAAGTCCTAACTGACCTCTCTTCTGACCTGTGTCCTGGGTGTAAGATGACCAGGAAACAGCACCTTTGCATGAAAAGGGGGTTGTGAACTGCTTTCCGTGTGATTTTGAACTATTCAGATTCGTTTTTTTTTTTTAAGATTTTTTTATTGGGGAATTGGGGGGATGGGAACAGTGCTGGGGAATTGGGGAAGGGAAACAGACAAGTTGCTGTCATTTTGTTCTTCAGTCTAATTGTGGAGGACGTTGCTCCACTGGCCCAAGTCGGCACCATCATTGCGCTCTTCCCGGGCGAGGCAGATCAGTCGCCGGCTTCTGGACTGCCGCTCACTGTGGCTGCTGGCCGCTCACGCTGGCTGCTGGCTACACACGGTAGCCCATGGCAGCCCACTGCAGCAGGGGCTGCAG